>NC_141049.1:5466430-5598930 GCF_041138505.1 Cibotium barometz | reverse complement strand
AGAGGCATGCTAGCGTATATACCAATATGATATGTACAAAAAAATCTGGGTATACAAAGGTTGCAAGTTCATCTTCCTATGCAAAATAATGTCATATTCAATGAGCATGATGATCTGTGTGATGTAATCAATTGAGAAACAAACCAAAAAAACTACACTCACATAATGGTTTACTATAAACCAATTGCATATAATGATGGTTATTCTATTGAGCTTCCAATAGGGTACTTGTGTACAAAGAGGGTATTTCTACAGTCATCCATTTACGTTTCTTATCTGGGTCTTATCTTGATGTTGAAAATATTTAAGCATCTTATGGTCATTGTTTAGTACACAACTAGAATTTGACCTTCTCCTCTCTCTCTCTCTCTCTCTCTCTCTCTCTCTCTCTCTCTCTCTCTAACTCTTTACAAGAAGAAGAGGGAGCTACCAATGTGGGGGCAATTGGGAGCTGCCACGTGGTAACTCCCAAGTAAGATTGTAAACACTCCCTAGTATTTTGGCATTAGCTTAGGTGTGAACACCCCCTAGCATCACTAGCATTAGCTTAGGCTAATGAGTTGTGGGATTTGGTCATTAAAAGATGTCATATCAAGAAGTGGTTACAAGAGGGCTAGTGGGGAGTTAGGATCTTATAGAGGTTATGGGAGCCCAATAGTCACATGTGTATCCCAAGAGTCACATGGTTGGTTGGCTATATAAAGCCCCTCTTGTTTGTAAATTGGACATGACAATGGAATACACTATGATGTTTTGTTTCTATCTTTATCTTGTTCGTGATCCATGTCTCTTACTCTATGCTCACGTGTATATGTGTACTCCATGGTTATGTGTGTAGGAGCATGCGTTTTCCACCATGTTCGCAAGGTTATGTTAACAAAGATATAGGAATAAGAAGAAGAAACACATTCTCTCTCTCTCTCTCTCTCTCTCTCTCTCTCTCTCTCTCTCTCTCTCTCTATATATATATATATATATATATATATCTCGCTAACTCTCTCTCCCTTGCTCTCTATCACTCTCTAACTCTCTCTACTTCTCTTTAACTATAACTCTCTCTACTTCTCTTTAACTATAACTCTCTCTCTCTCTCTCTCTCTCTCTCTCTCTCTCTCTCTCTCTCTCTCTCTCTCTCTCTCTGTATTTTTCCCCTCATTTTCTCTCTCTTTAACTCTCTCTCTCTCTCTCTCTCTCTCTCTCTCTCACACACACACACACACACACACACTCTAACTCTCTCTAACTTTGTCTCTGTCTCTTTTTTTAACTCTTTCTATCTTCTATCTCTCTCTATTGCTCTCGAACTCTCTCTCTTTCTTACTCTCTCTAACTTTGTCTCTATCTCTTTCTTTAACTCTTTCTATATCCTATCTCTCTCTCTATTGCTCTCAAACTCTCTCTCTCTCTCTCTCTCTCTCTCTCTCTCTCTCTCTCTCTCTCTCTTTAAAACTCTCTAACTTTCTCTTTATTGTTTTATCTCTCTTTATTGGTCTTTAAATCTCTCTCTCTAACTCTCTAACTCTATAAAAGAAGAGGAATTGGAAACTATTACGTGGGGTATTTGTAACAAAGTGGAGGAGTCTCATGTCTATTTGGGCCCAAGTCCAAGAATAAGTGTATGTAAAAGGGGTCAAGGGCTAGGGGATAGGATGGCCATGCCCATAAGTGTGTTGTGAAAGGGTGGTCATGTATATAAGTGAAAAATAATAATAATGATGTAACTAATCACTTGCTAATGGAGAAGATGAGTGAGTCCTCCTCCATGAGTGATATTGTGCAAACTGTGGTGCATGAGTGTTCCCCACTCTTTCAGTGGCATCAAAGGTATGCTTTGATCTTTTTCTTGCTAGGTTTAGTGTAGAGAAACCATTATTTCTCTCTCAAGACCTGCAAAACTTAATTTTGTGCATCTTTTCTTAAGTTTCTTCAAGATCCATAGTCCAGCTATATTGGGGAGTGTTCTTGAGAAAAATGAACCTTGAGTTGAGCCATATTTCTACTATTTTCAAAATTTTCCCTTTTGCAAAAATTTTCATACATGTTTTTAGCCTCCTATACAAACCCTAACTTGCCCATATGCCAATGCTTGCTTAGAGAAGACTAATGAGAGTATTCCTTGGCATTGTTAAAGTTTCTTTGGGTTAGACATAACTTGAACTATTCTCCTATAAGAAAGGATGGGTGGCAGCGATTTTCAGCCTAGAAGGGACCATGAAGCAACACCGATTCCATAATATTAGGGCTTAGGAAGCAAGTTTAACATTGGTGAGTGATTTGGGGCTATTTCGAAGCATATAAATTATTTTAGGTGCAAGATTTGTGCTATTCTTGCTTGGTTGGATGCAAACCCTAGCTATGGAAAGCTTGCACAAAGAGGCTTCACATACTTAAAAAAATCCCTCAAGATTTGGTCATAATCTTTTCATTAGTGTTTTAAATGGATTATTGATAAATTGCTATGATAGAATCTTACCACATTTGCATAATTCTTGATGCACAAACCCTAGCATTTGGCTTTCTTGCATGCATAAAGCAAGTTTTCTTGAATACATTTGGTAGAGGTTTCTACTTGATGCAAGTAATTTTGGCAAGATTTAGTGAAATGATGCATTACCAAGCATAGCATATGCATTGGCAAATATGTTATAAGCTTTGGTGGTTGTCATTTTGGCCTATTGGTAAGGGTTTTTTGAACCGGATTACTTGTGTTGTTGGAAGCAAAGAGCTCATGCCACATGAGAATGAAATGATTAATTGAGCATGAGTACATGTTATAGATTGTAAGTGAGTACATGTTATAGATTGTAAGTGAGTACATGCTATAGATTGTAAGTGAGATTGAAACCTTATCCTTTCCATTATTATACAAAGCTATTTTCATTCCAAGCTAGTTAGCAATGTGGAAAGGGTACATTCGACATTAAGAGAAGACATGGTTTCAACCCTTGCCATCAAATTCTAAACTTTGTTAAGTGGATAAGAAGCTTGGTCGGGAGATCGGCAAGCAAGAGAACTTCTTCAACATATCACTCCTGGTATTTGGCAAATGTAATATTGATGAATAATTGGTATATTGATTGACTTGGTATTGGATACATTGGATACTCTTTTGATTTAAGATTTGGTTGCAAAGCCAAAGGAGGTTATGCTAAATATTTAGCAAAGTATATACTGGTGCTTATGGATTGAGTGTGGGATGCTCAAATACATGCCTAAGGACAACATTTTTAATGTATTGGAACATTGGCAAATGCAGTTGGGGTGAACTATGTAAATTTTGGGACACCTTAACTATGTTTTGCAAAATCCCAAAACCCTAATTCAATAAAAAATGATTGGGGTTGTTTTGTGAGTTTGTATACTCTTATAGTACTCTCTAAGGGCTATGTCTAGAGCCATCAAACTCTTGATTGTGACACTATTTTCTATCCTAACTAACAAGGTCAAAGTAAGGTGAAACCCTAATTAAGACATAGCCTATTGTGAATCTTGCCAAGATGTTTACATACGCTGAGAATATTCTCTTAGAACTTTGAGATAAGCCATTGATCTCCCTGTCCATTACCATTTGGCTAGTCAATGAGCATAGTTGACTTAAAAAAAAGTTAAAATAGAATATACTTGCCCTTTGACTTTGAACAAACCTTCTTGGGAGTAGGTTCAGCTGAAAACAATCTCTATCGTGATGGTGGGAAGAGGTCAAAAGTTTAAACACAAGGGAAACTTCCAGGAATCTCTTCTGCATGATGAAGTAGCTGCCAATGATGTGTTAACCCATTTCTAAGGTTAACAAGAGTTACTGCCATTATCTTACATCGAGGAGTCAAGGTAGATACACCAAAAGGTCATATATTCAAGATATGAAGCAATGGTGTCTGGATCTACAACTTGGACAAGCGCTCGTAATGGTGCGATGGAATACCTATGGTAATTTTCGCTTCAAGAGTGTGTGGTAGGTAGGATGAAGTCCCAATAAGTGATGTACTTCATGGATATATTATGAGAGTAGTAAATGTAATAGCATTAGGCCTCTTATGAGCCTAAGGTACCCGATTGGCCATAGTTTAAGTTAGTGTGAGCACTTATGGCCACCTATTTCACGTTCGTTTTAAAAAGGTCCTCTGTGGGAAAAAAAAATTTCGTGAAATACCCATTTCACAGCGTGAAATAGGTTCGTGTGAGAAAAAAATAATAAAATTATTTTTAGTTAATTCCGTGAGATCCATTTCACACAGCGTGAAAGGTCCCTCCTTACACTTTCACAATCGTGAAAAGGGTCCGCGGCGGGGGGAAAAAGAGTATAGAAAACAACCCTGTTTGGAGGCTCATATCTCCTAAACCTTGAAGCCGATGAGCGCGTTCTAGTGCTCATTGTGTTGGGGTAAAGGCGTTATGCCCACCCTTATAGTGTGTACAAGCCCATAAGTTATAGTACATAGTACACTTAGTACTTTTAATGTACTAAGTGCACTATGTGTACTAGTGCAATATACATGTGTGATAGGGGAGTCACACACTCATGTCTTATGAGTTGACTTATCCCCACAACTCTCTCTCTCTCTCTCTCCCTTGTGCTTCTCTGTGTATGTCTCCCACATGACCTAACCCTAATTGCTGTTTCTCTCACACAACTGGTATCAGAGCCTTTGTGCTCGGTCTTTGTGGGAGAGCCTTTGTGCTCGGTCTAGGGCTGGGCGCAGCCTGTGTGTGAAGAGGCCAGAAGCGACCAGCAGGTTTCAGCTTACACGGCAAAGGCAGCAAAGTCGCAGCAGCTAGGCGGAGGTGGCAAAAGCCAGCGCATTCAACCAAACGTCGAGCGAGGAGCGAAGAGCAGGCGGCGCTCAAGTTAAGTGACGTGGAGTCCTAGCACTGCTGGTGGAGAAGGCGAAGTGAGCGTTGGCGAACAAACGCTAGGCGAACGAAGTCCACAAGGCGGGCGTCAACCGTGCAAACGTGGCGAAGGCAGCAGTCGTTGAATCATTGCCGGCTTCATCGTCCGCTTCGGCAAGGACGGCTCTCGCCTCATCGATATGAGCGTCAAAGACCAGCTCGACCGGATCGCCTCTCAAATCGACCTCGCAGACAAAGCTGCCGCCTTCTGACGTGCCACGGTAGCTCGCTGTACTATGACATGTCCGCCTCTCCAACAGCCACGCTGCTCCGACTCTCTCTGTACGACTAGTCAACAGTCCGCCTCCCCAACAGCCACGCTGGTCTGCCCAACCTCCTACTCTGCACAACTAGCCACGGGCGCCTTCTCCGTTTCAATACGACTGTAGAAGCCTGACGAGCAGCAGCATCAGACGTGCCCTCCCCCTTTCTCCTGCAACAACTGAAATTCAGCCTGCAGATTAGAGAAATTCAAAAATTAAGAGGTATTTGCCTTCAATTTTGGGAATTTCTTATCAATTCAATCAATTGAGCAGGTACAGGTGCCGAATTGCTCAATTTCTGAGCAAAATTGGCAAAATTGGGTGACATTGGTCACAATCAGGATCAATTTGCAGGAAATTGGTCACAATCAGGATTAATTTGCAAGAAATTGGATGTCGAAATTTGGGGCTTTTGATGTAATTGTGCAATTAAGCACTCATACATGCTGTATGATGTGAAAAATCGCATAGTTGGGCAAAATTGCAGTGCAAATCAAGGGGCTTTTGTGCCGATTTGGTTGATTTGCATGCAGGCAATCGCATTTGATGCTGTGGATAATGTGTTGATGCCTTACAAGCACTCAATGTGCCTGTAAATCAAGGGGCTTTCATTATTTTGATGTATATGTGGCTAGGGGGAAGCATCGTGAACACTCTGGATGCCTTCATGTGCGTCAATGTACCATGTATGATCAGAAATTGATCTTAAATCAAGGGGCTTTTCAAATTCGTATGCTTGTTGAGCTTGGCAAAGCAGCAGGCAAGACATTTATGCCTTGAATCCTCAAAAATCAGCTTGCAGTCAAGGGGCTTTTGCCCAATTTCTGTTCGGGATTGTTGTATGCAGTGTACGGGACTGTAAAAGTCTGATTTTCACTCATTTGGACAGCCAGGAGAGCATTTATTGCTATTGTACCTGTTGGTACAGATTTGGCACAGCTTTGTGCAAGTTTTGGCATGGCTGTACACTGTTTTGAGTGACCAAAAGGTTCAACTTCAGCTGCTGTACTTGCCGGTACAGGTTTGGTACATCACAGGTGAGCACTTGGTACTGCTGTACAATACTTTGGAAGGGCAACAGAGCACATTTAAGGTGCTGTCCAAAATCTGCAGCAACCAGATTTTGGTGATTTCATCACATAAAGTGGGAGAAAAGTTGCATTTGTGCTTCTGCAGTGGGAGATAAACTTTGGGAGAAAAACTGTGAGCACTTTGTGTGCTTTTGGTGCAGTGTTTGCACATTTTGCAGGGAGTCAGGCATTGACAGGTTGCATATTGCTATGGCAACCACAGGTGAGAGCTCTTCATTGCTTCACATCAAGAAGCTTGAAGGCTCGCATAATTATGATATTTGGCAAACCCAGTGCTACAATGTGTTACTCCAGAAAAAGCAGCACAAGCCTATCAAAGAAAGGGGTGTGATGCCCGCTTCTCTTACTGCTGAAGAGTGGGAAGATATGGATGAGCTGGCAAGATCTACTATCATGTTGTCTGTGTCAGACTCATTACTTTTCAGCATTCGTGAAGAGAAGACAGCTTGGGGAATGTGGCAGAGATTGCAGGACTTGTATGCCCAACAAAGTGCCTCAAGAAAAGTGTATTGGTTGAAGAAACTCATAGGTCTTCAGATGAAGGAAGGGGCGTCTATGACAGCCCATCTAAATGAGTTTAATGGTATTGTCAGCCAGGTCATTAATCAAAAGTTGGCAATGGACGATGGGTTCAAAGCCACTTTTCTATTATGCACTTTGCCAGAGAGTTGGGACACATTCAGGACAGCCACTAGCAATTCGCATGCTATGCTGTCATATGCAGATGTTGAGGGTGCTCTTCTTCAAGAAGAGATGAACAGGAAAAACAACTCTGTTGGAAAGTACAATGCAATGAATGCACGTGGGAGATCCCAGCAAAGGGGGAAAAGCCAAGAAAGGGGAAGAAGCAAGTCTCGCTCCAAAAAGGATTTGGAATGCCATTATTGTGGCGAGAAGGGACACATTAAAAAGCAATGCTACAAATGGAAAAATGATCAAAAGGAAAAGGGAAAAGGTAAAGACAAAGAGAAGGATGAAGCTAAAGATGTAAAGCCAAAGGGCAAAAGTGGAGTCAAGATTGAAGAAATCAATGTGTCACATGCAGGTGGCAGTGAGGATGAGGTCCTCTTTACTTCTTCACTTGATGCCCATTCACTTCTTACAGGTGGTCATGGTATGCACTCATGGATCATTGATTCAGGTGCCTCCTTTCATGTCACAGGTTGCAAAGACTTGTTTGTCAGGTATACTGCTGGCAATGAAGGAGTGGTTTATTTGGGTGATAACCATGCATGCAAGATTCTTGGCAGAGGTGATGTGAGGCTTGTGTTTTCAGATGGCTCACAGCTTATGCTCCATGATGTCAGGCATGTGCCTGAGATCAAGAAGAATCTGCTTTCTACTGGATAGCTTGATGATGCTGATTATGTTACCACATTTGGTCGTGGAAAGTGGAAAATTAGTAAGGGCTCATTGGTTGTTGCCAGAGGCTCTAAGGTGGACACTCTTTACTTTATGCATGCAGGTGTTTGTCACCATGCTAATGTAAATGCAATCGAGCTGCCGGAAATCTCTATGTGGCATAGCCGGTTGGGATACATGAGTGTCAAGGGAATGGAGCAATTGTCTCGTTTGGGTTACTTGCCTTCTCTAAAGTTTTCAAGTTTTCAGTTTTGTGAGCATTGTATATATGGTAGGCAACTACAGTGCCCCCACAAGAAAGCTCTTGGACAGAAAGATGCTCAGTTAGAGCTTGTGCATACAGATGTATGTGAGATGCCTCAGCTTTCTTTGGGAGGGGCAAAATATTTTGTCTTTTATAGATGATGCCACACGCAAGGTGTGGGTTTATCCTCTTCGTTTGAAGAGTGATACATTCTCAGTGTTTGAGAAGTTTGTTGCTCTTGTTGAGAATCAAACTGGCAAAACACTGAAGGCTTTGCGTTCCGACAATGGTGGAGAGTATATGTCCAAACAGTTTCAGGACTTTTGTGATGCTAAAGGCATCAAGAGGGAGCTCTCTACTCCTTATGATCCTCCACAAAACGGGACAGCAGAGAGGATGAACAGGACCATACAGGAGAAGGTCCGTTCTATGTTGTCACATGCTGCATTACCTCATGGTTTTTGGGCTGAAGCTGTTATGACAGCCGTTCACCTTATAAACAGGTCACCTAACACGAGGCTTGGTGGGAAAGTGCCAGAGGAAGTATGGACAGGGAAGCCTCCGTCATACAAGCACTTGAGAGTGTTTGGTTGTGTTGCGTACGTGCACATACGCAGGGAAATGCGCACCAAACTTGATCCAAAGTCTCACAAATGCATATTCCTAGCATATGGTGACAAAGGTGAAATGGGGTATAGACTTTGGGATCCCATGAATAGAAAGATCATACGTAGCAATGATGTCATTTTTGATGAAACATGCATGTATAAGGAGCCTGCAAGGCAACAGGAGCCTGGCAGAGTCATCTTTGATGATGATGGACATCATGGACAATAACAAAGGGCTGTAAATCAGCCATTACAGCAGGAAAACCAGCCCTTAAATGGTGCTGAAAATGGTCCAAATGGACAGCCAGAGATGGCAGAAGATATCCCTATGGATATACCACAGTTAGAGGATATACCGGGCATGATTTTTCAGCCTTATGGCATGGAACAGGAGCCACCAATGGGTGATATGCAGGCTGGACAGCAACCTGCAAATGATGGTCATTGGGTACGGAGGTCCACTAGACCCTCCACCAGAGCCCCTGACAGGTTTGTTCCAGGGGTTGACTACTTGCTCACTGACTGTGGGGAGCCCTCATGTTATAAAGAGGCTTTACAGAGGGCAGACAAGGCTCTTTGGGAGCGTGCCATGAAGTCAGAGATGGATTCTCTGCATAAAAATGGAACTTGGAAGTTGGTGCCTTTGCCTGCAGGCAAGAAGGTTTTGCCATGCAAATGGGTATACAGGCTCAAAGCTGCACCAGATGCAAAGCCAAGATACAAAGCCAGGTTAGCGGCTAAGGGCTTCAAGCAAGAATATGGTGTGGACTTTGATGAGATCTTCTCTCTGACAGGTTTGTTCCAGGGGCTGACTACTTGCTCACTGACTGTGGGGAGCCCTCATGTTATAAAGAGGCTTTACAGAGGGCAGAAAAGGCTCTTTGGGAGCGTGCCATGAAGTCAGAGATGGATTCTCTGCATAAAAATGGAACTTGGAAGTTGGTGCCTTTGCCTGCAGGCAAGAAGGTTTTGCCATGCAAATGGGTATACAGGCTCAAAGCTGCACCAGATGCAAAGCCAAGATACAAAGCCAGGTTAGCGGCTAAGGGCTTCAAGCAAGAATATGGTGTGGACTTTGATGAGATCTTCTCTCCAGTGGTCAAAATGACCACACTTAGAGCTGTGTTGGCTTTGGTTGCGCATGATGATCTGGACTTGATTCAGATGGATGTGAAGACTACTTTTCTTCACGGTGATCTCCATGAGGAGATATATATGCAGCAGCCAGAGGGTTATGCAGTGAGTGGAAAGGAGAAGCTTGTATGCAAGCTGAAAAAGAGTCTTTATGGGCTCAAACAGGCACCAAGAGAATGGTATCATAAATTTGATACATTCATGAAATCTCAGAAATTCAGGAGAAGTGACATAGATCACTGCTTGTACACCAAGAAAGCTTTGGATGGCAGTCTATTGATCCTCATCTTGTATGTTGATGATATGTTGATTGCCGAGAAATCTCGTAAGGAGATGGATACCTTGAAGCAGAGGCTGCATCAAACCTTTGATATGAAGGATTTGGGTGATGCAAATCACATCTTGGGTATGCGGATACTTCGGGACAGAAATCAGCATGTGTTGTATTTGTCTCAGAAGGAATATATTGGCAAAGTCTTGCAGAGGTTCAATATGGACGGGGGGAAGAAGACTAGTACTCCTTTGCCTCCATATGTGAAACTCAGTGCTATGGACAGCCCACACTCAGATAGAGACAGGGCTGATATGGCCAAGATTCCGTATGCTTCAGCTTGTGGCAGTCTCATGTATGCCATGGTTGCTACTAGGCCGGACATTGCATTTGCAGTGGGAGTGGTTTCTAGATACATGGCCAACCCTGGCAAGAAGCATTGGGAAGCAGTGAAAGGTGTCATGAGATACCTGAAGGGCACACAGGATTTGTGCATTTGTTTTGGCAAACAGGATGCATTAGTGCATGGTTACACCGGTCATCCAGATAACCGGAAGTCTACTACCGGTTATGTGTTTACATTCACAGGAGGTGCTGTGTCATGGATATCCAGGATGCAGAAGTGCACAGCCTTATCTACTACAGAGGCCGAGTATATTGCAGCCACAGAGGCTTGCAAGGAGGCATTATGGCTATCTCGGTTAGTGGTTGATTTGGGTTATACAGGGGATATTCCATTGTTGCATTGTGACAGTCAGAGTGCCATTCAGTTGGCAAAGAACCCTGTTTTTTATGCAAAGACGAAGCATGTTGTGCGCTTTTGCCGCACAGGTCGTAGCTGGGGACTTGCCGGACACCGTATGCGAGCCACAAATGGCTGCAAGCATACAACCAGGAAGGCAAGCTCAAAACAGAATGCAAAAGGTGTGTCACTCACCGCTTAACTGCCGCCTTGAAGGATTCCCGCGTCGCAGCCGTGAAGGAGGAGCCGCCGTCGCCGCTCTACTGCCTCACCGTCGCCGCCGTGCCGCTACACAGTGCGCTCGATCGCTCTCTCACTTTCTCTCTCTCTCTCTCTCTCACACACACGTAGGAGAAGGAAACCAAAGAGATAAGGCAAGAGCACTCTTCTATTCACAACACATGAGAATGAGGAGTTTAGGGTTACATTTGACTCTTATAGGTGACTTGGCCGTTCACACTTGGGCGCCCATACATGGCCGGCCAACCCTAACCCTTATCCTACTGATATCCAAGATGCGCCTCTCATCGGCGATCACCCAATCCCTTTATCCTTAATATATGGTGCCGACAAGCCCGGCCCATGACTCAGAATATTTAAATTAATGACGTAAAATATAGTACGTCCGCCATGGGTTAACATGCCCCCCTTCCTGATGTAGATTCCGTCCTCGGAAGCTATGGTATGGTAAGCTCGAGAGGGTTGTTGTGGTAGACCGTCTGCAAAATAGGGAAGTAGAGTGAAAGTATGCTAGAATTCAAAAGATATAAAGTGTAGAAATTCAAGCATGTTAGACCACAATGGATGTTGCGATGAGAACTTAGTTTAAGGGTCACATGAATGAGCTAGTGTAGTAAATTAACAGGAGTTTAAAATTATTGAAAGAAAATCAAGAGTTAGCAAGGTGTCAAAGGTTAAGCAAGGTTTATAACTGGCCTAAGTCAAGGAAAAGAACCAAGCTTAATAAATAAACAGATGACCACACGGTGTCTACTCTAAGAACAAGTTTATACCCCAAGCCAAGGGACACAAGAAACATTAGAGTTACAGGAGCCTTTTGCCTTTATTTCTTCACGCACTTGACAATTTTTATACACAATGGCGACCTTCCTAAGGCAAAACTAACATCGATCCTGGTACCATGTTTAACACAAGGCATTATCCAGGAATCTATTAGCTCACTTTAGGCAAGGCTACCCCCTACCAACCAAGGCATCGGTCTGGAGTAGAATACTCCTCGCCTACCAAGTATCAATAAGGCGATAGACCAACATTAAAGCACATCATAGACTTGTATTGCCATCTATTGTAGGCTTCTTTTTTTTTTTTTAAAGTTTCTTTTGATCTTCGCTCCTGAACTAAAATGTGTTCTTACATCCTTTCGACAAGGGGTAAAAGCTATGTCCTAGAGGTCAACACACACACAGCCAGGTGTTCAAACATTAAGATGGTTTGACCCTAGACCTAAGACAATTGTATTCCAAGGTTAACTAAAGACGTCATGCTGCCTATGAATATTTCCAATAAAGTTAAGCTCATTAATGATTTACACTAGCATGCAAGCAACTTCAAAAACTAAGTAGTACATTGACAATTTCCATGTGGTCATGCCTTATAGTTTATGAAATTAATTGAACAGAAAAAACGAAAGAGAGTGGGTATGGAAGAATTACACCTGTAATTGGAGATCTCCTTGATTTGACGAGACAGCTTGCAATTTGATGTAGATATATTTTGATGAACGTTGCGGCAGTCTCAGGACTTGAAAGCGAACCCACCTCAAACTTTTTAACCTGTACAATCAACTAACAAGCACTATACCTCGAGAGGCACATCAGTGTGGAAAATCAAAGACTCGTTTAAAGAATCCAAACTAGAAAAAACTTGAAAACACTAACCTACCTACCAGTTACCACACTACTACTGAGGATACGGTAAGAGGATGTTGTAGAGTCCTGGCTCTAGTTCTAAGGCTAAGCCTCTATCCGCATCATCCAAATAAATAAAGTCAACCTCAGTAGTGCCATGAGTTTCATCCGTCCATTCATCATTGTCAGATATTTCCTTTTCATTTTCCCATCCACATAGACTCATCAAGAATGTAACCATGCGAGGATAATCATCTTGTGGAAAAGGAAAGCATTGGGCTATCGGGGATATGTCCTCTACGGAGTAGGGGTCAGTCATGGTCAATAGGCGAATTAGCCATTCTAATTCCTCAATATTTTCCTCTCTGGCTAATACATCTATATGATCCCATTCAGTTTCAATTACAGGATAGCACATGTGGAATATCTGAGAAAGGTACAGATGATACCTCTCACCAAAGGTAGGAGTGGATGAAGTGTATGATGATCGGGCATCTGCCATATCTGCAAACATAGATATAGCATCAGTAGGTTTATGACAGGACAATCTAGTTCTTGATTGTATACGGATATTTCTCTTGTTTTTGTGCTCTTGCTCTTTTTACTATTTTTTGTTTTTCTGTTCTTTGTTTTTTTTTAAATGTATGAAGCTATATATATACATCCCCTTGAATTTGGCAATTACATGGTCAGGGGAGAAGGTTATAAGGAGGAAGCATTAGAATGTCGAGCGTGAGTACATGCTCCTCCTTTCCTTGGGTAGATCATATTATTTGCAATGATGTTGCAGCCTCTTGGAACCAATTTGTCCAGCGGGTCATAGGTTGTGATGTGGGCAGATAGCTTTTTATGACCCTTGTGGCCACATCCAATTACAGAGATGGTAGTGTACGCTCCCATTGACGAATGGAGGAAATGGTTTCCGATGATACTATTACAAGGGGAGACGTAGACTCATCGATTTTTTGTTGGGTGTTGACAAGAGTAGGTGTAGAGCAAGTAGAAACTTCTATATAAGTGTGTGCCTGGCATGAGGAGCTAGAAGCTTCATGTGGCTCCCCCCTTCCTGAGCTAGGTGGTAATGATCGATATCGTTTGGGAATCCAAACTAACTCTGGAAGAAGTGGTGCGGAGCACTCTATTACCTTTCCCTTACCACGATCTTGAATTGTCGTTGGGGTGGCAACAATTGGTTTGCAAGGTTTCACAGGTGATGTAGAGGGATTCAGCTTATGTTTAGAGACCCAAATCTGGTCATTCCCCTCGTAGTACCCTTGGGCTACTAATAAATTTTTAGGGATCCATTGCGATGTTACATTGCCCTTTCTCGGGTGGGTAGCTGCTTTCCTTTTACGAGGCTTCTTGGTGGCTGAACGAGATTGAGCAGGGGAAGTAGCTGTTAACGAAGCTTTGGGGACCCATTTGTATGTACTCTTTGGCATAGTAAGCGAAGCTTTAGGGACCACCTTGCCTGTTTCCACTCTTAGCGTTGAAGCGTTAGAGGGGTGGCCTACAATCGAAGATGGTTTTGCCACCACTGGACTTTGTGATTTTTCATTATCTAATATTTGAGTGGATGACTTAGGTGCGGGATTTTGAGCGGTCAGCAGACCTAGTGTTGGTTCTTGCGTTGTGACTTGTCTGGTTGCCCAATCGATATTGCACTTGGTGGCCATCATCCATTTGCGCCCTAAGATTACAGTCCCTTCCATGGTACCAGCAGGCATAACCAAAAAGCTTTGAATTATGGTTCCCTTGTCATAAGCAACCGGAGTGTGCAGAATTCCTAAGACAGGGGTTTTCTTCTTGTTGATTCCTTGAACTTGGATAGAACTCTTGGTTAAAGGTGGTTTTCCCAGTTGACACCACACGCCATATGATAGCAAATTGTGTTGAGCTCCTGTATCCAATAATGCATTATACAGCACCTCCCCGTAAGGACTCTGTAACTCAATTGGGTATCTTAGAGGTGGGTCAGATTCCAGTGCATCCTCCTCTGCTTCCTCGAAAAATACTTGCGTAATTCCCAAGTTGGCTTCTCGTTGTCTCCTAGCACGCTGTTGACGTTCTTTGGCTTCGACTCTTGCTTGTATCTTTTTAAGCTCAGCCTGTTCTTTAGCTGCCTTCTTTTGATGGATTGCGTGTAACTCCTCCTGGCTCAGGGGGTCATAGTATCTTTTGAATTTACTCCCATTAAGGAATCCAATGGTTTCAACTCCGTCGAGAGTCTCCACTCTGATGGTACCTTGCGGGGTAATTTCACATACTCTATACGGTCCCTTACCAGCATATTTGAGCTTCTTCTTTTCGTTTCGCACTCCATACATCAAGACTTTATCCCCAACCTTGATGTCCTTGTCCTTTAGATGGCAATCAAACCATTTTTTCCTTCTATCCTTCTCCACAAGGGCATTGTATACAGCCAATTGTCTTTCTTCGTTTAGCCGCTCAAGGATATACAGACGTTCTGCTAAGGGATTACCATCCCAACCCTCTTGAGTAGCAACACGAAGACTTGGAATGACAAATTCCCATGGCATGACTGCTTCTTGGCCATATACCATTTTGAATGGTGTGCAATTAATAGCCACTTTGTACGCAGTACGATAGGCCCATAAAGCTGTCGTAAGCTTTAGATCCCAATCCGTGCGATGAGCTTCAACTGTCTTTGTCAAAATAGAGATTAAAGTCTTGTTGGTACTCTCGGCTTGGCCATTCGCTTGCGGATAGTAAGGAGTAGATTTATGATGGGATATAATGAAATTTGTTGTGAGCTCCTTAATCACTTCATTTATAAAATGCATACCATTGTCGCTCACAAGTTCCAAAGGACAACCGAATCGTGTGATTATATTTTCAAAGAGGAACTTGGCTGTTGTCCTCGCATCTGCCTTACGTGTCGCTTTCGCTTCAGCCCATTTGGTCATATAGTCAATGGCCACAATAATATAGCGAGATTGTGTGTTTCGGGCCGTTGGGCTAATTGGACCTACAAAGTCTAAACCCCACTTTTCAAATGGTTGGTTTACTTTGATTGGATGTAGGGGCATCTGATCTTTCCTCTGGGGTTTCTTATATCGTTGGCATTCATCGCAACCCTTCACAAAGAGTGATGCATCTTGGAACATAGTGGGCCACCAATACCCTGATTGTAAGATCTTTCACGCAGTTAAGTCTCCTGAGAAGTGACCACCGGCTACGCCCATATGTGCCTCTTGCAAAATGTATAGATACTCATCCTCTCGGGCACAACGCCTAAGAACGTCATCCTTTCCTCTTTTATAAAGAGTCCCAGCTATCAGGCAATAGGGTTCGCATTCTTTGATTAGCTTTCGAGCTAGATCTTTACGAAGCTCCTTGGGTGGGAAGCCATTAACCAAAAAGTTAACAATCTTCTCACTCCATTCAGGCATTGTCTCCACCATGAACAGGGAAGTGTCAGGTAAGTCATCATCAACCCCCGTAGGAGCCTCACCATTAGGTATGCGAGACAAATGATCAGCCATAACATGTTTTTTGCCAGGTCTCACAACAACAGTGAAATCAAACTCAAGAAGAATCAATAGCCATCGTGTGATTCTTCCTGTGGAGCATGGTTTGTTTACCAGATACAACAATGCTTGATGATCCACATAGAAAACAAACTTGGTGGCAAGGAGGTAATAACGAAATTTCCTTACTGCATATATCATTGCCAACCCTTCTCGCTCCGTAGTGGTGTAGTTCATCTCAGCATCGTTCAACTGGCGACTGGCAAAGCTAATGGGGTAGTCTAGCTTGTGTTCTCCAGGTTGAGTTAACACACACCCAATAGCAAAGTTTGATGCATCAATATGCACATGGAAGAGTAAATCCCAGTTAGGCATTCTCAAGATTGGAGCACTCGCCAAGGCCTTCTTTAATAGCTCATAGGCACGATCACATTCTTCGGTCCAAATAAACTCGATGAGAAGCTTATACAATGGTCGAGCTATCTCGGCGAAGAATAGAATAAATCTTCGATAATAACCAACGTGGCCCATAAAGCGTTGGACTCCCTTGTAGTTGGTGGGTGGGGGTAATTCCAGAATGACCTTGATTTTACTCTCGTCAGTGGAAATCCCATTTTTGGACACTATATGCCCTAAGATAACTCCGTGTTTAACCCAGAATTGGCATTTGAAAGGATTCAAGGAGATGCGATATAATCTACACCTTTCAAATATTTTTCGTAAACACATCAAGTGCTCATCTCAAGAGGAATGAACACAAAGATCGTCTAAGAAAGCTTCACAGAAGTCCCTTAGATATTCCTTAAAGGCCGTGTTTATCAATCGTTGGAATGTTGCAGGTGCATTGGTCAAGCCAAAAGCCATGACGCGAAAGGCAAACACTCCAAACTCCGTGATAAATGCTGTTTTAGCTTGGTCCTCGACTGCAATTGTGATCTGATTGTAACCCGAGTACCCATCTAAAAAGCTATATGCCTCCTTGCCTGCCACTCTTTCAAGCACATGTTCAGAATACGGCAAGGGGTAATGATCCCTTCTGGTGGCTGCATTAACCTTTTTGAGATCAACGCACACTCTGAGTTTCCCATTCTTCTTTGGTACGATGACTATCGGAGAAACCCATTCTGAGTGCTCAATAGGGTATATGAATCCACATTTTACAAGCTTTTCAATTTCCTCTTGTACAATCTTTGCGTACTTAGGATTCATTGAGTAGGGACGTTGCTGGACTGGTTTAGCAGTGCTAATCATTGGAATCGTGTGTTGCACCACCGAGGGTGGAACACCCTTCATATCATGATATGTCTAAGCAAATATGTCCTTGAATTCTTTAAGAAGCTTCGTAAGTGCAGCTTCTTCTGCCTTGGTGAGGTCTTGAGCAATATAAACTGGTTTAGACTCCTCACCCGGATCTGCTAAATCTATCTCCTTAACTACCGCAGGGCCATCGTAGACACCGCTACTCCCATTGGTAGGCGTTCGTTGGGCTTTTGTGTAGACTACTTTACGTTCCCCTGTGGTGAATGATTTGAAATGCTCGGGTGCGGGGTGTAAGTCTACTGGTTCCTGTTGTGCCAGACTTTTTTCTTTCAATTCCGCTTCCTTTTGTTGTTGAGCCAACTCTTGGTTTTGCCGCCTTCTTGCAGTACGACTTAGTTTCGGCTTCTCTTCGATTTCTAATTGGGTGACATCATGAGGTTGCGGAATACACCACATGACACTTTGGAGATATTGTCCCCAATTATTAGCTATCTTTCGATGAGCATCAATGGCTCCTACATAACTAAGCCATTCTGCAGTGGATCTTTCCTTGTTTATTGCAGTGCGTACATTAGCTCGATAGCGTTGGCGCTTATGTTTCGTTTTCTTCTTACCAAGTTTTTGATTTTTGTTTCTATCAGATTCGGACTCACTTGGTCGATCTTCACTTTTGGATGAACTGCAGGAGGCCACTGTCCTAGGCGTTGAGCACCTTGCTTCCACATTTGGGTGAATATTTGATTCATTTTTCCCATCAGGCTCAGGGTCAGTTTCTTCTTGAGATTCATACTCAGAGTTGCATTGGTCAGAGTCTTCGCTACTTTCAGTGTCAGTGGAGTTTGCCACGTTCTCGCCATCAGGAGTCAAGTGCATAACACCTATCATGTTTATTGGCACTAACGGTGGCATATCTTGCCCCTCAGGTGTTACCCAACTTGTGCCTCTATTTCCCCATGTGTCTATGGTTGCCGCTAGGTGTACCCAATCCACGTTATCCGACTCAGTCATACCCGGTAGAACATCCATATAAGGAGAATCTTTTCCATCATCAGTCTCTTTTTTGCATGTATAGCAATACCTTAATGGGGCAGAGTGAACAGTGGTATCCGATCGATTATCAATGATAACCTTGCTTCCTAAGGGATGCGCACGACCATTCTCAAGATCAACTCGAATGACAGAGTCCTGGAATTGTAGATAGACATGGTTTTTCGACCAGTCATGCACCATTTGTGCTTCCCTCATGAAAGGACGTCCTAAGATCATTTGATATGACATAGGATGCTTGGAGAAATCCATTACAATGAAGGTATGTCGTACCTTGTATCCCAGAACCTTGATCTTAAGGTCCCTTAACATTCCAATAGGTTTAGCAATAGTTCCATTTGCCATCTTAACCACTATGTTTGTGACTTCGAGGTGAGGTCTCCCCATGGATTCCCAACAGTTTTTAGTCACAATGCTCACTCCAGCACCACCATCAAGGATTCCCTTTAGAGTTAATCCCTTGGTAGTAATGGGGAGGGTGGCATTAGATTTGTCCCCTTCAAAGTACTATCCCAACTTGTTAACAGGTATTTCAACGACCGAATCTTCATCTAAGTTGGGTTGTAGATCCCAATGTTCCCCTTCATCTTGAAGCGTGTCGGGTCTATCCATATTTGCAAATTGTGGTAGCCCCGCCTTAAGTTCTCCATTGAGAAATGCCCGAAGAGCTAAGAATAGCTCAGGATCTCCGTATAATTTGGATATGATCGTGGTTCTGATTTCGGAGGACATGAAATCCATTAGCTTGGACACATTCAATGGTACTTTTCGAGATATCGCCCCTTGACTAGGGACTGGTGAAGATGGAATCACTTCCTCTTCAATGGGGTCAGGCATTCCCTCACTAAACATTCTTTCCAGCAAGAAGGGTGTTTGCCCACTTCCTGATGTCCTATCCTCACTTCCTTCCCGAATGATACTAGGTATCGCTAACGGTTTATGGTTCCTGTGAGGTTGAACTTGCGTAGGAAACACTGTATCTGGAATTTTGACTTTTCTCGGGTTTGGTTCCAGTTCTCTTTGTGTTTCTTCCACCAAACCCCTTAAGTGTTGCACTTGTTCAATCTCCTCAACTGGGTTTGGGTAAGTACCAATCTTTTTCTTGAGGGTTTTTGGCCCACGTGGCTTGTCTTGGGGAGTCTCAGTCAGTTTGGGAGGTCAAGAGGGCATTAACTGACTTGGTTGTGGGGCCGAGGAAGTTTCCTTCTGTTTTCCCTTATTTATGTACTCGCTTGATTCTCCTTCGTTGAGCTCCCGAGTGGGTTCCTCCCTTAAGGTAGTGGCTTTGGTCCCCATGGTTTCTATTGAATCAGAATCATCTTCAGGATCATTCATATACACGGGGTCGTCTCCTGTCCCTATGTTAGTCTTTGAACTGGGCTTGGAGCTCGTGGCATTAAGCGATCTCTTTCGTCGTGTTTTCTTTTTCTTTGCCTGAGTGATTGATGCAGTATCCCTCTCTTCAAGAATGTAGTTTTGATTTTGAAGCATTGACCGTGTAACTACATTCGCGGGTACAACGGGTGTGGTTCTTCGTGCTTGGTTGGTGACCCCAACCAAATTCAATGGTGTAATCTTGGGTGCATTAGGATTATGTGGACATTGAGCGATCAAATGATCTATGCCACAACGATTACATGTAAGTACCGGCATTCTCGATGTGCTCCCTTGATTTGGTTGCATCTGAGTAGCGATCTTTTGTAACCTATTAGGGCACTCCGCTACACGATGCGGTCCACCACACTCGTAGCATTGAAGAGGTGGTCTCCTCGCCAAGGTATTAAGGTTTTGCCCCCTTGTGGCGAGAGCAGCCGCTTGATATACAGGCTTAACTTGCCCGAAATGGTCCTCCATGTAATACTGGGGAATCATTTCAAACGTATCAATCCCGTATGGAGCAGTGGAGTCTATCTCCTCTTCATAATCCCCACACGCACTATGTGACTCACAACCCATCTGGTTTATTGGGGTAATCCTTGGATGTGGAGGTTGTGGTCCTAGCACTGGCGGTGGTAACGGCACAGACTGGACTACATTCGGATTCCTTGGAACTATGTGCTGTGTCGGTTGCTCGATAGGTTGTGCAGGCATTAGCGCGGGTACTTGAGGTGTGTTTGACCAAGCTAGTGGTGCCTGGTTTGCCAACATTCGCTTAAGTGTTAGGCAATCTTTAGATTGATGGCCATACTTACCACATGCATTGCAATTCCCATTGAATTTGACTCTGAATGTGGGACATTCACTCGTGCTATGTGGTCCTAAGCACACCGAACACCATTGTTGCTCTCTTCTTGGGTACATATGGCTATTCTGAGGAGCTCAATTACCCCTAAAGTATTCTTGGAGAGCCTTAGTAAGGTCGGTCACAGACATTTCAGATATCTTGGGCTCCTTGGCAATAGGTTTCACTGTCATTGGCTCGTGCCCAGATACTTGCGAACTAACGGATTTTGTTTCTAAAGACACCTTTTTACCTGCAATCATCAAGTTGTCTTCTAACTGGATTGCATTGGCAGTGACTGCTTCCCACGTTGTAAGACCTCTAATGACTAGGCCATTGTAAATGTCCTCGTGGCGCAATCCTCGGATGAATCTATCGAGGAGTTGGTTGTTATTGAAGCGTTCATCGGGAGTGCAGCGAGAATTTAGATGCTTCAATCGACTTATAAAGTCTCTCACTGACTCCCCTTCCTCGCGTTCAGCTTTTTGGAGTTGAGATGCTACTCCCCAAAGCACACCCTCACGTATGTATTCTTTCAAGAACAATCTCTTGAGAGTGGGGTAGTGAGTGCGCTCTTCAACCCTTAAGGTTCGATACCAATCTCCGGCCTTCCCACTCAAGGTTAAGCCTAGGGCTTTACACTTATGCAGCTCATTGTGCTCTTCCAAGGAATCACACACGTGTTCAAAGACTTCAATGTGCTTCCTAACATCCTCGTTACCACTGAAGTTTTGAGTGAGCTTAGCCACTTGTACTGCCTTGCTTCTAGGTTCTCTCTCAGGAATACCCCGCATGTTTTCTACAATGGATCGTCCGATCGTCTGAGCAAATGCTGCGAGATCACCTAAGTGAGCAGGCATAGTTGGTGAAGGCACTTCTGGGATAGCCTGGCTGATAGGAGTTGGCGTTGGTCTGAGTAGGTTGGCAAATGACGTAGGATATGATATGTGACTAGGCCTGGCTCCCCTTGGATAATGGTTATGATAAGGCGGTCGTGGAGCATACGCCATTGGCATACTAAGAGGCGTAGGAGCTACCTGAGCATGAGTAGCGATAGGTACATAGGGTCGATAGGCACTGGCACGCACTGTTGTAGGTACTGTTCCACTAGGTAGTGGTGTCGTACTAACTACAGCGGTAACATGTGCACTTTCAGCTATGCTCATCATTGGGGTAGGCATTGCGGATTCCCTAATGGAAAGTTGAGCCAAGGTTGGAAAGCTAAAGTTACTACTCGTGGGCTCAACCTGCATTGAGACTCCAGGCGAAACAACATATGAAGGGTCTATGGGACTCACCGAGGGAGTCTCCAATTGCGATAGGGTTGGTTGTTTGGCCTTGCCCGTATCCAAAAACCTCATAGGGCCAGTGGAAACTAGGTTCACTCCCCTATTTTGCCTCTCAATTTGGATAATTCTATGAATCACCTCACATATCATGTGTTGTTGCTCCTCTAGATTAGTGGCGCTAGATGTAGATCGTAGGACTTCTAACCAACCTACATGGTATGTGTAACCTGTGTATAGGTCAGTTAGAGTCTCTGTGTGTAGATCATATTCCCAATTTTCATTGAGAAATATCCCATCTAGACTTCGTGTGCCAAATGGTTCTCTTGAAGTGGACGCAATGTCACTTCTTATGGATTGGCTTCTAGGGACCTCTACTTTAGGAAGAGCATCGGAATGTGGTAGCTCAGTAGGGCCCTCATTAAACGAAGTGGGTAGAATATCCACATGGACACTCTTTGGGAGGGTAGGGTCTACATAAGATGTGAATGGCGAATCTACTACCCCTCCCTCCTCATTTACTTCGCTTGTCGCATGTTCAGAGCGTGTAGCTCTACTAAAGGTCTCTATTAGACGACTAAACATGCTAGATCCGGGTTGTGGGGCCCACACTGGCATGTTTTGGCTTGTCTCCTCAGGGTTCTTGGTAGGGTGCCCTTCCATGGCTTCTGAGTCAGAGGATGAGTCACTATCCACTATTCGTGGATCTTGGGTTGCACTCCCTTGGGTTCCAACCGAAGGCCAAGATGCCAACGTGGAGGGATGGTGTGAGCCTGCGTAGACTGAAACGCTTTCTAGTGGTTCAGGCTCTAGCACCCGACCAGAGCGTAGATGCATGTGACGTGGGTACCCTACGTGCGTTGGTAACTATCCTTGAAACTCACACAAGTGGTTTCTTAGGTGTTTTGCACCCCGTTTTTACTTGTTTTTGTGTTGTTTTTAACTACCCGTTTTTGACCCCCTTACTTACGGTCGAACTTGGACTAGGGCGTGTGATAGCTCGAAACGAGCGTATCGTTTAAAGGGTCCTAGTGTGCTTTACAGCACCGTGTTCGCCTATCTAGAGCTCCTGTAGTCCTCAAAATAGTCCGTTTCCTTTGGGGGGAAGGGGCAAAAGCCTATTTGCTTGTGGAGGAAAGGGTGAGGGCTTTATCCCACATGCTCACTTTACTCCTTGGGGAGTGGGCTACATATAGGGCACGACTTCCCATAAGCTCTCACTTGAGAGAAAGCTATGGAGGCTCACTCTCCTATATATATATATCAAAAGACCGAGACCGCGGCCGGGGCCGGGGCCGGGGTCGGGGTCGGGGGTCAATTGGGGTTCTTTCTTTTCAAATTTTTTTTCTCCAATTAGAAAATCTTTCCTCTCTTCCTCTCCACACGTTTGGTTCTTTCTTTAAAAATAAAATTTAATTTTTTGTTTTTTATTTTTTGAATTTTTTTTTGAAATTTTTATTTTCTGTTTTTTTTTTAGATGAGTTTTCTAGGGTTTCTTTACGGTTCAGTCTTAGCCGCGGCGCAGTTCGCACACAGCCCAGATCTGGGGATTCAGAAACCCCCCTCACCACGCAGAAAACCAGATAACCGATCGTGCGCCCACACGCGGAGCGGAAAAATAACAAAATAAACAGAAATGCAGAAGACAAATTGCAGAAACAGAGATTGTAACCCACAGAAACACCTCAACAGCAAACACACAGTCGCTTTCCTACAGTGTAGATTAAACTTCACGCAGCAGCCGAGCTGCAAACTGGAGCTTGGTGCAGGGCAACTCCCCGGCAGCGGCGCCAAAAATGTGCGCTTTTGCCGCACAGGTCGTAGCTGGGGACTTGCCGGACACCGTATGCGAGCCACAAATGGCTGCAAGCATACAACCAGGAAGGCAAGCTCAAAACAGAATGCAAAAGGTGTGTCACTCACCGCTTAACTGCCGCCTTGAAGGATTCCCACGTCGCAGCCGTGAAGGAGGAGCCGCCGTCGCCGCTCTACCGCCTCGCCGCCGTCGCCTGCCGCTACACAGTGCGCTCGATCGCTCTCTCACTTTCTCTCTCTCTCTCTCACACACACGCAGGAGAAGGAAACCAGAGAGATAAGGCAAGAGCACTCTTCTATTCACAACACATGAGAATGAGGAGTTTAGGGTTACATTTGACTCTTATAGGTGACTTGGCCGTTCACACTTGGGCGCCCATACATGGCCGGCCAACCCTAACCCTTATCCTACTGATATCCAAGGTGCGCCTCTCATCGGCGATCACCCAATCCCTTTATCCTTAATATATGGTGCCGACAAGCCTGGCCCATGACTCAGAATATTTAAATTAATGACGTAAAATATAGTACGTCCGCCATGGGTTAACACATGTGGATGTGAAGTATCACTTCATCAGAGAGGTGATAGAGAACAAGCAAATTCAGCTTGTTAAGATTCACACGGATGACAACCCGGCTGATCTGTTGACGAAGAGTTTGCCTCCGGAGCGGTTTGCTCATTGCAGACACTTGTTGATGGGCATTGGATGAGGCCATTTTCAGCCTTGATATGGCCTTGTATATTATCATGTACATGCTGATTTTTTTTTCTTTACTTAAGGGCACTTTGCCTTTAAGTGGGAGGTTGTTGGGGTAAAGGCGTTATGCCCACCCTTATAGTGTGTACAAGCCCATAAGTTATAGTACATAGTACACTTAGTACTTTTAATGTACTAAGTGCACTATGTGTACTAGTGCAATATACATGTGTGATAGGGGAGTCACACACTCATGTCTTATGAGTTGACTTATCCCCACAACTCTCTCTCTCTCTCTCCCTTGTGCTTCTCTGTGTATGTCTCCCACATGACCTAACCCTAATTGCTGTGTCTATTGATCCTCATCTTGTATGTTGATGATATGTTGATTGTCGGGAAATCTCGTAAGGAGATGGATACCTTGAAGCAGAGGCTGCATCAAACCTTTGATATGAAGGATTTGGGTGATGCAAATCACATCTTGGGTATGCGGATACTTCGAGACAGAAATCAGCATGTGCTGTATTTGTCTCAGAAGGAATATATTGGCAAAGTCTTGCAGAGGTTCAATATGGACGGGGGGGAAGAAGACTAGTACTCCTTTGCCTCCATATGTGAAACTCAGTGCTATGGACAGCCCACAGTCAGATAGAGACAGGGCTGATATGGCCAAGATTCCGTATGCTTCAGCTTGTGGCAGTCTCATGTATGCCATGGTTGCTACTAGGCCGGACATTGCATTTGCAGTGGGAGTGGTTTCTAGATACATGGCCAACCCTGGCAAGAAGCATTGGGAAGCAGTGAAAGGTGTCATGAGATACCTGAAGGGCACACAGGATTTGTGCATTTGTTTTGGCAAACAGGATGCATTAGTGCATGGTTACACGGATTCGGATTATGCCGGTCATCCAGATAACTGGAAGTCTACTACCGGTTATGTGTTTACATTCACAGGAGGTGCTGTGTCATGGATATCCAGGATGCAGAAGTGCACAGCCTTATCTACTACAGAGGCCGAGTATATTGCAGCCACAGAGGCTTGCAAGGAGGCATTATGGCTATCTCGGTTAGTGGTTGATTTGGGTTATACAGGGGATATTCCATTGTTGCATTGTGACAGTCAGAGTGCCATTCAGTTGGCAAAGAACCCTGTTTTTCATGCAAAGACGAAGCATGTGGATGTGAAGTATCACTTCATCAGAGAGGTGATAGAGAACAAGCAAATTCAGTTTGTTAAGATTCACACGGATGACAACCTGGCTGATCTGTTGACGAAGAGTTTGCCTCCAGAGCGGTTTGCTCATTGCAGACACTTGATGGGCATTGGCTGGTGGATGAGGCCATTTTCAGCCTTGATATGGCCTTGTATATTATCATGTACATGCTGATTTTTTTTTCTTTACTTAAGGGCACTTTGCCTTTAAGTGGGAGGTTGTTGGGGTAAAGGCGTTATGCCCACCCTTATAGTGTGTACAAGCCCATAAGTTATAGTACATAGTACACTTAGTACTTTTAATGTACTAAGTGCACTATGTGTACTAGTGCAATATACATGTGTGATAGGGGAGTCACACACTCATGTCTTATGAGTTGACTTATCCCCACAACTCTCTCTCTCTCTCTCTCTCTCTCCCTTGTGCTTCTCTGTGTATGTCTCCCACATGACCTAACCCTAATTGCTGTTTCTCTCACACACATTGGAAAGCCTGCATCAAGCTCTTAAAAATTAATCTCGAGCATCCGAGGGAAAAATCCATTGTTTTGGCCTCTGACTAGAAGCCTCAAAATTTGACCCAAAAATCGAGGGAAGAAATGGGCCTTAAAGCACTAAAAATCACCCGAAAGGATCGCATACCATATTCGGGCTACTTTTTGAGTGTTTAAATGACAAATCATGAAAAAATCAGAGTGACAAAGTTTTGAGACCTTGTCTTCCATCGGAGATGCTACTAGCATACACTTTTTTTGAAAAAAATTCATCCTAAGAGGCCGTTCACATGAGCCTTGGAGACCTTGGCTTCCATTTGGAACACCAATGGCACACTTTTTTTGAAAAATATATCTCAACGTCGTTCATGTGCGCTTAGCGCCTAAGCAAATGAACCCTTGTTTGACCCAGAGATGGGTGTTTCAAGTCTCTTGAGCCTGTATCAAGTTGTAAGAAAACCTAAAAAGCAAAAAAAAAACGCGTGTGCTTGCTCTCATTAAGGAGAAATTGGCAACGTTAAGATATGGCAACGATAGAGGGATTACCTGGGCCCACACTCAGATTGAACCTAATGGCTGAAATCTTTGAGCCATTGAGATCCATGCCCCAAATGCACCTCCCAATACCATTTTCCATGCCGACAATGAGCGTGTCATCGGGATTTATGTCCCTTGTCAGATAAATCCCTCTGATGTGGTCCTTTACCTAACACTACCACAAGACCTAAACCTTTAGAAGTGCTAGGCACCAACCCTTTGCAACCCCTAAATGCCCAAACCTTGGACATATTAACTAATCTAGGAGGAGGGGTTGTCCAAGGACTAAATGAGATCTTAACCACATTAGCACCCACACACGGCCTCAGTGACATCCAAAAACACGGCTGTATAGATTTCCAAAATCATGAGCAAATACGATGGCACGACTGATCTTGTTCAATTTATGCAAATGTTTGATCAGAGATGTGAAGCCTTTGGAAATCCAAACTGCCCCACCAAGGTACATGCGTTGAACCTTTGCTTAGTGGAAAAATCTAGTCGATGGTTCATCACATTGAAGTTGCCGATCAAAGCAAACTTTAAAACCTTGAAAATAGCCTTTATCTCTAGGACTTTTTAAGACAAGATGATCAGTGGAGTGCAGTAAGAGAATTCGATTAAGCGAAAACAAAATGAAACCATTAGAGATTTTATCATTCGAATAAAAATCTTGGACCATGACTCACGATGTGAGTCATGGGAGAAACTAAACAATGCTCAATTTTGAAGAGATGTTTTATGATGGGCTTAAAGAATAAGAGCTTACACAACTTGATCATTGTATCCAATCTAGAAACATTCAATCAATGTTGTAAAGAAGCAATACGTTTAGATGACAACATGATGGAGGATGATCATGATATAAGATGTTCGTCATCTAAACCATGTGAAGTAAAGACTAAAGAGAAATTGATTTGAGAATTATCATTCCTTGAATTCTACACAGCCTTGCTTAAAAGCTTTGAACCAGAATCTCTGAGAGAGGATGAGTTCCCTCAAAACCAAACATCTTTAATGCCTCTCAAATTGATGGGTGAAATGCCTTGTGTTCATCATTGCCATCACTACGTCCATCCCAATTCCCAATGTGCATACCCTAAGCCTATCTTTCTATACTATATACATTGTAAAACCTTTGGTCACAAAACCCACAACATGAGTTATACTAAGATATCAAGAGGTACATAGAAAAGGCCTTTAAGGATTCAACATTTTGGAAATAGACCTCAGTTAAAGTTGTCAAAGAACCAATTGTGCCATTGTACACATTGGGCACTCTTGAAAAAGCTGAGAGCCAAGAAGAGGGTGATAGTGAATGGGAATATGAAACTAAAACAGGAATTGATCCTAAAACAAAAACTGAAACTTCCATGGTTCTGCTTGAGGATTCTTTCATGATATGGTTAGATTTCCCTATGAGCAATGATGTTAAGCACAAACGCGCATTGATCAGCCCTCGAGCTAGTCATAACATCATGACAATAGACACTTGGGTATCATTAAGATAACCTAAAATCATCCCTAAAGACAACGGTCTTGTAAGAGGTGCCAATGGACAAAACATTGAAATCCCAGGTTGCTTTAGCTATGCTCAAACAATCGGTGGAAATGTGGAATTTAGATTCCATGTTACCCCAGATCCCCTTAAGTATGATGTCACCTTGAGTAGATGGGTACATGACTTGTGGTATTCAATTGATGAATCCATGCAAACAATCACCTTGAACACTCCTATAGGCATTTTGAAATTTCTCTTACAGGAGGAAGAGGCCTTGGAGGAGCTGGAATTTCCAACATATCTAACTCAGAATATTCCAAGAGTTATGGTGGGACTAGAACTTTACAATAAAATTACCACAATCTAAGCACAGCTTTATCCACAATGAGAACATAATCTCATGATCCTCGAGTTATTGGATTTGTTAGGTCAACCAACCCTCAACGCCGCTCACCCTGAAAAAATTCCGTTTACACAAGACATCAACATGCCATGTTTGGGGTACTTTGAACAAACAATGCATATAGAATCTAATCCCCTTACATGTAAGTTTTTTGTGGTTGAGTATGTGTTAGAAGTAGTTTTGATCTTGGGGCATAAATGGACTATTGCTACCCATGCACCACTGTGCTTTACTAGAGCGATAGAGTAATCATGATGGTCAGTGACATAAAGTTGACAATACCATACTACAAGGAAGAGGATCCAACCCTAATGGATTTCTATGATGCTGAATGTAAAAAGCTATAAGCCTCTTCCTTGGAAGCCCCTCTACACAAAGACCTACCATCTACATTAATGAGACTGACTCCGATAAATCATAAACCCCTTCAACTCCATCCTCACCAATAAAGTCCAATGCCAAAACCTCGTAATCAAAAGCTATTCTTAAAGAAGTTCCCAAGCACAACCATCTATCTCTAAACAGGAACTCAAAGAAAAAGCCTCGACCTTGACAACTCCTCTCATTGACCACCCTCACCACAGGAGAAGGTTGCATGCTCAAAAGCCTCCTCATCTAAAGCCACTCAACAAGAGACTCAAGCCTCATTGTCAACAACGCCCATGAGTCTCAAAACTGCAACCTCAACCTCAACGCCACCCAACAGGAAGGAAGGCCCCAAACCTTCCACTTCAATAAAAAAGAAAACTACACCACACTAGACAAAATTAAGGTATCTTAATGGTATCAAAATGTGGGTGGAAAAGCAATTACTTGTAGCTCAAGGCTACTATGAAGGTGCCAATCCAATTTGGGTGCCTCGACATTCAAAGCCTCTTTCTAAACACAAAACTCAAAGGCCAAAAAAGAATAAAAGTACTCCAATCCTATCATATGGTTGCCAACATCTAACCAAATGAAGAAATCCTCACCACATCAACTTTGACTCCGAAAGCTTCACCTAAAGTTCGACAAGAATGGAGGCCCAAACAACACCAAGCAAGCCACTCAACCTTTCTCATGCATGTAACACATACACAAGAGCTTGCTTATTCAGTTAACCCCAAGGGCAACTAGCCAAAAGCTGTACCTATCGCCTCGACAACACTTGAGCCACAAATTAAAGAATCAATCCCCATGTCTACAATAGAAACTTATGAGCACATCAAGGACAAACTCACAATGCTCTTTTCACCCCTCTGGATGAGAATCATGAGTGCAAAAGCTACACGACAGACATAAGAAGTAGCCACCATAACCTATTACTTGCAAGGTGGTAACCCACAACAAAAAAGAAAAAGATAAAAGAAAAGACAAAAACACAAGGGAGTCACACAAATGACCTACTGAAAAATGGTAGAATATTATAAGAAACTCCCCACGATCTTCAATATCAAATACATTTTTGTTCAACTTATAGCTTACTATTCTTTTGGCTAAGTTAATGTAGCAGTTGCTGCATGAGTACACATCCATACTCATGCACTAGAGGACATTTGCACCACACCTCACCGTTGACAACTTTCCAAGTACATCTCTGGATGGGGGGGCCATGGTGGGTGAAAGTCCATCAATGGTACAACCCATCGCCTAGAATTTTCCTTCAAATTACAAACCTCTCTAAACAAAAACTTAAGTGTTCACAACACATTAATCTCCAATCCTTAGTGAAGATGTCTATATTCGCCTCGCAAGGCGATGTAATTCTTTCATGCCTTGCTAACAAGTGGCTACTTCAACAGGCATCAGCTCAATAAGAGTCTATGTACTTCATGTATATTTGCTTTTATAGAGCACTTAAATATACATAAAAGCATAAAAATCACAAGGGAAGAAGCATGCAGGAATAGGTCCCACTTAACAACATTTGACAAAAATCATGCCACAAAAAGGGACATTATCGAGAAGGCCAAATTCTGATGATCATAATCTCATTTTAATGATTTTGTCTACGTTTCTCTGGATCCTTCCTTCTCTTCTCTCCCACTATTGTAAGATTCCTCTCTCTAGCTTTTGATGATGTAAAGATGTAAGAACCTTCCCCTCAGTCTCTTGTAATCATTCCCCCCTTCAGAAATGGAAAAAGATCTTGTTTGACCCTATTTTGGTCTAGAGAGAGAAAATATTCTAGAGAGAGAGAGATAATACAGTTTTAAGGATAAGTATTTTTTTCCAGTCATCAATAGGAAGTGATCCCCTAAAACAGAATTTTAATTAGAAATTCCTAAGTTGCATTAAATTTGGATGGTGGGTGGACCAAGGAGTCCCCTAGTTCAAAGTTCTAAGCTTTATTAAATTCTTTTGAGATTAAAAAAGTGATATCCTTATCCATTAAGGTTGGAAAATAAGAATTAAAGAAAAATGGAAAAATTTAGAATTATCCACAAAAAAATATTAAAGAAAGACTCACATAAGGTGAAGGTTCCACAATTATGAGTTTCTAGATATTTTAGGAGACTTTTGTGAAGCTTTGTGACACCTCAAGAGAGGGAAAACCCCTCATCAAGGAGGTGCCTAGAAATCACATCAAGGGGGCATTTTTTTATTCAAAAATATTATAAAGTGGCTAGATATTTCATCTCTCATCTCTCCTCTTCCAAACTAGATCAAAAAGTGGGCAAAACTAGTCTAAAACTTGTCCAAATTGCATCAAACTAAAGCTGGAAGCCTCTAGATCTCAGTTGGGCTTGGTTGGTGGCCTCCCTCACCTATAAATAGAACCCCATTCCTTTGTATTTTCATCTAGAGTAATTCTATGCTAGTGTAATTTTCATTTTAGTGTAAATCCTTCTTCCCTCTTCCTTGCCTCTCCATTGTAAAGTGGCTAGATATTTCATCTCTCATCTCTCCTCTTTCAAACTAGATCAAAAAGTGGGCAAAACTAGTTTAAAACTTGTCCAAATTGCATCAAACTGAAGGTGGAAGCCTCTAGATCCCAGTTGGGCTTGGTTGGTGGCCTCCCTCACCTATAAATAGAACCCCATTCCTTTGTATTTTCATCTAGAGTAATTCTATGCTAGTGTAATTTTCATTTTAGTGTAAATCCTTCTTCCCTCTTCCTTGCGTTTCCATTGTGAAGCTTGGTGTTTCACTAAACCTCTTCTTCTCTTTAAGATTACCCTCTTTTCTTGGTGGTCAAGCCTCTTCCTTGAGGGCTACACAACTTTTGCAAGGTAAAGAATCAAGAAAACCAAGGGTAAGCCTAAATAATGAAGTTTATTCTCTCTTTTTGATGTTAATCTTCTTCCTAGCCTCCCTCATGCTTGGGAAGCATTTATTTCATGGTTTTCCTCTTAAAGCCATGCCTTTCTTGATTTATGTTGTGGTTTAGATGAAATAATGTTTATGTTTATGCATAAACTAATCTTTATACTAAAAGTGAAAATTTGAGTATTTTCATTTCATAGAAAATGCGGGGAAACTATGGCAAAATTTTTATCATTAGAATATGAGTTTATGCATATATTAAATTTTATGCTAAAAGTGTAATTTTGAGCATTCTTATTTCATAGAAAAAGTAAATGCAGGGAAGTTATGGTAAAATTTTATCATTAAAAAATGAAGATTTATGCATAAACTAATTTTTATGTTAAAGGTGGAATTTTAAGCATTTTCATTTCATAGAAAATATGGGGAAGCTATTGTAAAATTTTTAGAAAATAAATTTAAATTTATGCATAATAAATTTTATATTAAAAGTGAAATTTTAAGCATTCTCATTTCATAAAAAATGCAGGGAAACTATTGCAAAATAAATTTTATGCTAAAAGTGGAGTTTTGATCATTATTCATTTGCCAAAAAAATAAGGGAGGTTATGCACAAATTTTTCTAGATTCATTCAATGAGAATTATGGAAAGGATTATGAATATAATTCATTTAGATCAAAATGAATTAGTAGGTGTGCATAAATATTTTATGCTAAAAGAGAGATTTCCATGATATTTTATTTTGGGAAAATAGATAAAAGAATGTGAAAATATTCATAGGGGGCATCGAGAAAACATAGATAAATTTTAATCAGAAAGAGAAATTATGGGTATAATTGATTTTGTAAATCCCATGAGATTGTATGCATAAATCTTTTATTCAAAAAGAGGAATATTGAGCATATTTTATTTTGGGTAAATTGAGAAAAGAATGTTAAAATATTCATAGGAATGCGTTGAGAAAACATGGATAAATTTTTAATCAGAAAGAGGAATCATGAAAATAATTAACTTTTGGAATTATGAAGTATACGTCTAGATTCTTAAAAAATAGAATCTTAAGTACACTTTGATGAATGGGAAAAGGATTTCCCAGAAAAAGACCAGAAACATGCTTAGTTCGATGAATGTAAATCCTTGTGACTGACTTATTCTTAGATTCCTTTGGGAGGAAAGGAATCTGGAATTTTTAAAAGGATCGAGGATCCAAAAGTGAACGGAAACTTAGACTTAATTGACATGAGCCGAGAAAAATTTACCTTTAACTAAGTCGAGTAATGGCCGAGACTTAGAAAGTTATGTCAGTATGAAAATTAGAGTAATTATACCTTTAACCTGGTTGATTGTGGAACAAAAATTCTGATAACTAGATCAAGGAAAGTTGACAGTCAAAACTGATTCGCTCAAAGCGAAAAGAGACCCTCTTGTTTGTAGAAATTGGAATGATGAGAAGTGATGTGGTTGATGTGGATTAATGTGGAATGATGTGAGTGATGTGTGGATTGATGTGGAGTGATGTGTGGAAGGATGTGGAATGTGTGGGTTGATGTGGATAGATGTGGAGTGATGTGGATTGATATGGATTGATGTGGTTGATGTGGATTGATGTGTGGATGGATGTGGATTGATGTGGAATGATGTGGATTGATGAGAATTGATGTGGATTGATGTGGATTGATGTGGTTGATGTGCATTGATGTGAAATGAATGTGGGATGATGTGGAATGATGTGAAATGATGTGCAATGATAAGAAATGATATGAAAAGATGTGGAATGATGATAACTGATGTGGAAAGATGTGAAATGATAAAGAATGATATGGAAAGTTGGGAATTTTGCTTGGAATCTGTATTTGCATGTGAAACTTGTTTTTTTTAAAGATTATTTTACGTCAAGAATGTGGGAGAAACATTTTGACTATCTTATGGCGGAAAGAGGTCGTAGACCTAGGTTGAGAATGTTACAATAGCCAGACGGAGAGTCAAAGATCTCTTGTCCGGACATTTTGTGGGCGAGGCCCCGAGTGGGAAACTCTGCCTTACGTGTGAGGTTGCTACTTCTGCTCTGCCAGCACTCCATAGAGGGCAAGGATCTCATAATTATTAACATCTCTCAGTTTCCCAACTAACACAAATAACATGTAACTCTGCTTATGATTGCCAAAAACAAAGTGAGCAAAAAATATAACCCACATACAAATGCTCACAAAAATACAAAAATGTAATCAATAAATAAAAGCCCCCATCCCTTTAGGAATTCCCGCTAATCTCGGATCTTTTCATTTACTACATAGCCTTTCTTATTCCTACCGGAGGAATAAGGACCATTGAACGTCACTTAACATCAAAAGCCACCATCACCAAACCTTGTCAATTCTCCCCACACAAAGGTCTTCAATGCGATTATGAGGACGTGATTGGCATCAAGAAGGGGGGGAATGCTAACTCATTACTAGGGTTAATAAGAGCTACTGCCATTATCTTACATCAAGGATTCAAGGTAGATACACCAAAAGATCATATATTCAAGATATGAAGCAATGGTGTCCAAATCTACAACTTGGATGGGTGCGCGTAATGGTCCGATGGAATACTTATGGGCAATTTCTGCTTTAAGAACATATGGTAGTAAGTTAGGAGATGAAGTCCCAAGTGATGTACTTCATGGATATATTATGAGAGTAGTCATTGTAATAGCATTAACCCCCTTATAAGCCTTAGGGGCCCGACTGGCCACATTTTAAGTGAGTGTGAACACTTATGGTGGCCATGTATATAAGTGAATATCTCTCATATTACAAGGGACTCTCCCATTGTGCAATAGAGTCTTGCAATTGCTAATCACTCTCCAACACCCATGCTAGAGTGAGTGTGTGTGAGTGAGGTGAGGTGAGAGGAGGGACGAGTACACGTAGTGCAATGGGGCGGTGTGACAATGCTTGTGGGAGGCATGGTGGAATTGCTTCTCAAGGAGTTGTGGAGCTTGGAGACCTTAAGGGTTACGAGATCGGCCAATAGATATATCCTTACGACAGTTGCGGTTTACTAGGTAATCTTCTTGTTAGATGTGTTTTGAAGGGGGTTTGGGTGAGCCATAACATGATGCAAGGGAGGAGCAACTCACAAATTAATCTTCTCTTATGGAAGTACATGAAGAAAGCAATGTCAATGAAGCGGCACATGAGGGTGTTAATGTGTTGGAGATAACTAAAGTTACAGAGTACATGAATGGTGTCTTGTACTTCATGTGGAAACTTTGACCGAATGGGTAGAAATTATAACTTAACCATGGAAAGGCATGAGAACTTGCTGGACCGCATGGATCAAATATTTCAATTCATGGTTTGACAAGTTTCATGCTTTGGAAATCCAAGATGGAGTCTCTAAATTGAAAAAAGAGTGGAGTATAGGTAAAGATATGTTGGGTGAGCTAACAAAGCATGCTTATGCATCAAACAAACCACAAGTTAGTGGGACACAATCCTGTATGCCATTTGTGGATGCAAGACATATAAATGGATCAAATGCTTTACACAAGCTAGTTTTCCTTTCGACCATGGCCATCATGGTTTTACGCATGGAAAAGAGAATTTGTCTCTGCTATTGATGCACTATAGTAGGTCCCACATGCATGGAATGTCTATGCAACAAACAAATGCAAGGTTCATCATCAATGCGAGGAAGAAGCCTTGACAAGGACAAGGGCTTAGCTTTGGATGAGCAAATTGTGGATGAAAATTGGAAGGCATCACCTATGGTTGGTCATTACTTCAACAAGCTTGGAGCTAATCATGCTAAACCACATGAGAATCATAGAGGTGATGGGAACCAATTTAAATGGATGAAGGATAAAATTACCTTCACAAAGTTCAAAGGTCAAGGCTCTTCTAATGAATAATTTAAATAATGGATCGACAAGGTCAAGGCTCTTCTAATGAACAATTTGAAGAATGGATTGACAAGATAGATCTTTACTTTGAGCTTAGTCCTCGTATAGTGATAAAACCAAAGTGTTGTTTGCTACATTGCATTTGGAAGATTATGCTCATGCGTGGTGGCGGCACTTGAATGCTCATGATTACACTAGTTGGGTAGATTTTAAGAATAAGATGAGACATATATTCATTTCGGCCCTAAGCCAATCTAGGATGGTGGAGAAATGGGATGATTTCACTTAAGTGTTAACACAATCCTAGGGTTAACAAGAGATAGAACCAATATCTTATATCAAGGAGTGAAGGTAGATACGCCAAGAGGTCATACATTCAAGATATGAAGTAATGGTGTCAAAATCTATAACTTGGATGGGCACCCATAATGGTCTTATGGAATACTTATGGTGATTCTTGCTTCAAGAGTGTATGGTAGTAAGTTAGGATAAAGTCCCAAGTGATGTACTTCATGGATATAGTTTGAGTGTGAACACTTATGGCCATGTACATAAGTGAATATCTCTCATAATACAAAGGACTCTTCCATTGTGTAATAGAGTCTTGCTCTTGCTAATCTATCTCTATAATGCATGCTAGGGAGTGTGTGTGAGTGATGTGAGGTGAGAGGAGAGACGAGTACACGTAGTGCAACACGGTGGTGTGACAACGCTCATAGGAGATGCGATGGAATTGCTTCTCAAGGAGTTGTAGAGCTTAGAGACCTCAAGGGTTATGAGCTTGGCCATTGGAAAGATCCTCACAAAAATTACAGTTCACTAGGTAATCTCCTGTTGGATGTGTTTTAAGGGAGGTTAAGGCGAGCCATAACATTTTTGGCGCCACTGTGGGGAGTCATCCATTGGCTTTTCCATGATTTGTCTCTAATCTACACATTACGCATTGCCCATTATCTTGATTAATGGTTTCCAATGAAAAGGATGTGGTTTTGATAGAGATTTGTGTGTGATTTTACTTAAATGTGTTGTTTTGTTAGTTTAAATTTAGTTTTTAGTGTTTGTTAAGTGTACACATAGTGTATGCTAGGTTTAATTTGTATCCATTGCATCAAACAATGTAATAGAATGCAATTTTTAGTGATTTTTAGCTCTTTTTAGAGTTAAACATAGAGCGACAGTTGCGGTTCACGAGGTAATCTCTTGTTGGATGTGTTTCAAGGGGGGTTAGGGTGAGCCATAACATTTTTGGCATCGCTATCTCTCGGGGAGTCATCCCTTGGTTTTTTTCATCATTTTTCTCTAATCTACACATTATACATTGCTCATTGTCTTGATTAATGGTTTCCAATGAAAAATATGTGGTTTTGATGGAGATGTGTTGTTTTGTTAGTTTAAATTTAGTATTTAGTGTTTGTTATGTGTACACATAGTGTATGCTAGGTTTGATTTGTATCCATTGCATCAAACAATGCAATAGAATGTAATTTTTAGTGATTTTTAGCTCTCTTTAGACTTAAACATAGAGCTAGAATCATTAATTTTTGTTTACTTTGTATGTTTTTTGTTTAAATTGTATGCATTACAGTGTTAGTAAGCATTAAGAGTAGCTTAATCATTTAAAAAAAATCTCAAAATCATAAAAAATCCTTGAAATAGACTAATCTTCTTTAATTGACTGGTTTTTATCATTAAGGGTGATTAATCTAGCTCAAAAGGCAAAAGGTTAGAAAATATGTTTTTTGGAGTTGAAATTAATCATGTAAGAGGTCAAAATTAGTGTTTTTGAGTGTTTTGAGAGCATCTAGATGCATCAAAACACCTAATTAAATCAATTTCTTCATCAATTGGATGAATTTCTCTCACTTTTGATTAATTTTGCATAAAGAGGAGATTAAAATTAAGAGTTTAATTAATCTCCAATTATAGATTAATTTATATATTAGCTGATGCACATAGCTTAGCAATTTCAAGCTCTATCCAATGATGTGCTCAATGGTGTGAATTAATTAGTGATTAGTGGCTAATTAAAGTCCTTGATTAGTCTAAAAAAGGAGAAAAGATTAGTGGTAGGATTAATCTTTGACTAATTTCTAAGCACTTTTTTACATAGCTCATTAAGACTAATAAGCATTGAATGAAAAGATGCCAATGAGTTGTCAAATTATCCATTTTGGGGATCATTTATGAAGGGTGTAAGGGGGTGTCATAAAAGTGTTGACTTTTTTTTATTCCCACTTGCCTTTTTGGAAAAATGCCCATATCTCCCCAATTTAAAATTCAAAAAATATTCCCCCCAAACAAGGAAATTTGAATTTCCCTCTAGACTAAAAAAAAGAAAAGAAAAATTGTGAACCACCCAGTTCATGCTATGAACCGTAACTGCTGTTTCACATCACGAAACAGTCTCCACACTAAAAAAATAAAAAATAAAAATAAAAATAAAAATTCGTGAATCACCTCGTTCACGCCATGAATTGTATCTGCTGTTTCATATTGTGAAAGAGTCCACATGCCAAAAAAATAAAATAAAATCGTGAACGACCTTGTTCGCACCATGAATCGTTGCCTACTGTTTCACGTCATGAACCGCAACCCTACTGGTTCACGTCATGAACCGCAACCCTACTGGTTCACGTCGTGAAAGTGGTTCGTCGACCAAAAAAAAGTATGGAAAATAGACTTGTTTGGAGGCTCATATATCTTAAACTGTGAATCTGATGAACGCCCTCTAGTACTCATTGGAAAGTTGGCATCGAGCTCTTCAAAATTGGTCTTGAGCGTCCGAGGGAAAAATCCATCATTTTGGCCTCTGACGAGCAGCCTTAAAATTCGACCCCTAAATTGAGGCAAAACGGCCCTTAAAGCACTAAAAATTGACAAAAACGTGGCCGTTGTAATGGTCGTGGATGGCAGGACAGGTCACCACAATAGAATTTTTAGCTTACATATGGTGCTAGAGGTGGTCATGGATGCGAACCATATTTGGGCTACTTTTTGAGTGTCTAAACAACGAAATCACGAAAAACTCAGAGAGACATAGTTGTAGTACTACAATTCTCTCATACAAAGTTTTCCTTTTGGAACACATTCAAAAACGGGCTGCGAAACATGAAAAATCTTTTCAAAAAAAAACTTTATCTTGAGATAGTGATGGAAAACAGGTTTTGAGACCTCCTCTTCCATATGGGGGGTGGTTGCAAGATCAGGGTGCCCAGTTTTGTCCACTCAGGCACCCTGTACACAGTAAAAAAATAGGCATTTGTTTACCTTTAGTGGCTAATCTCTCCTAGTAAATGAAGGAATTTCGTTTCAATTGCTTTTGTTGGAACATCATATTCAAAGTTGAAAATATAGTTGCATAATTTGATTAAGCATTAGATAGTCAAAAGTCCTCATTTTCTTAGGTACAAAGTCAATGTATACACCCTGTCCCAAATTAGAACTTATTTCATAAAATGCTAATATCTTTTACATATAAACTCATATGAGATTCCCACTTTGTACCTTAGATCTTCACATAATATGGAGCTTAACTTGATTTTTTAAGAAAATTTTAAGGTATTTGTCTATTTTCTTTAAATATTTCAAGGTCTTTAAAGTGTTATAATATACACCACTTTTTGTACCCACAATAGCTACCACTTAAAATCCTCAATCTTGTAGGTCAAAAGAGTGGGTAGATACTAAGACATTAGTACAATGTGGTGGATAGTAAAAATTACAAATCCAATGGTTGGATTTTTTATGATCTCTTTTTCAAAATTCTTCCAGACTATCAAAAGGCCTGCAAATATTAATAATCTAATTAGTAAAATTACATTTTTGATGTGAATCATCTAAAACCTATAGGGACTAGTGTACTTGTAATGGTGCATCTATGGAAAAATAAATTGGATCACTCTAAGTATGGAAAGATCATTTGTTTATCATTTCGTCATATTTTTGATTAATTTTGATTAATTAGACTAATTTATATTAATTTAAGTTATATTGGGTTAATTTAAGGGCAAGTGTATTATCTATTATTTGCTTGATCTCATTTTAAGTACCTTACCTCCCAAAATTTGCTCTCCAAGCATTGTCCCAGTCCAGCATAAACTGGACAAAACTGGACACCCTGATCTTGCAAAGACCCTGGGATGCTACTGGCATACACTTTCTCAGAAAAAATATCTCTAAAAGATTCACATACGTGTAGCGTCTAAGCTAATTAAGGCAAACGGACACCCGTTTGACCCAGCTAAGGGTACGCTAGGCCTTTTGAGGCTGTAACGGGCTGTAAGAAAACCTAAGAAGAAAAAAACTATGCTATTTATTAAAGGAGCAATTGACAACATCAAGATATGGCAACGATAGAGGGATTATGTGGCCTCACACCCCAATGGCCAATATCTTTGAGACATTGAGGTCCATGCCCCAAATGCATCTCCCCATTCCTTTTGCCATGCCTACAACAAGCGTGTCATTGGGTTTTACACCCCCTGTCACATCAATCCCTCTAGGATTTGGTCCCTTTCCTAGCACTATCACAAGTTCTAAGTCTTTAGACATGCTAGGTACCAACCCTATGCAATCCCTAGATTCCCACACCTTAGACGTATTGACTAATCTAGGAAGGGGGGTATCCCAAGGTCTAAGTGAGTCCCTACCCACATTAGCACTCACACACCGCCTTAGTGACTCATACAAAAACACGGCTGTACAAATTTTCAAAATCATGGGCAAATATGATGGAACAACTAATCTTGTTAAATTCATACAAATGTTTGAACAACGATGTGAAGCCTTTGGAAATCCAAACTGCCCCACCAAGGTACATGTGTTGAACCTATGCTTAGTGGAAAAGACTAGTTGATGGTTCATCACATTAATGCCAACGACAATCAAGATGAACTTTAGGACTTTGAGAACAGCCTTTATCCACGGCTTCTCAAGACAAGGTGATCGGTGGAGTGCAGCGAAAGAACTCTATTCAATTGAACGGAAACAAAACGAAACCATTAGAGATTTTATCCTTTGGATAAAAATCTTGGACTCACGATGTGAGCCATGGGAGAAACTAAATGATGCTCAATTGAAAAGATGTTTCATGATGGGCATAAAGAATAATAGCTTACACAACTTGATCATTGTATCTAATCCGAAAACATTCAATCAATGTTGTAAAGAAGCAATACATTTAGAGACAACATGATGGAGGATGATCACGATACGAGATGTTCTTCATCTAAACTAAGTAAAGCAATGGTTAAAGAAAAATTGATCTCGGAATTGTCATTCCTTAAATTCTATTCAACCTTGCTTAAAAGGCTTAAACCAGAATCTCCAAGAGAGGATAACCAAACATCCTTATGCCTCTCCAAGTGATGGACGAGATGCCTTGTATTCAATGCAATCACTACATCCATCTTAATCCCCATTGTACGTATAAGATGCCTATTTTTTTGTACTACATTTATTACAAAACCTTTGGTCAATGATGACACACCCTAATGTCCCAATTCACCTACAATTAACGCAAAACCTCCATCTCCCGTGCCCCAACCAATCATAGTTCAAAGGGTCGAAACTGCTCAAGAAACAGTTTAATGAACACTTTAGTGTTTCTATTGTCGTGGATTGCACAAAGTAGTAGACTACACAATTTGGAATACTTCCATGCCCACAATCACTGACACTTTGCAACCCATATGTGAACGATGTGGCATCGATCACATATTCCAAGATTTCCCAAGGTGACTTGCTTCACTCTGCAACGTCTCATAGAATATAACTCTTAACATCTTAAGTGTACAAAACGGCCAATTGTCCACGGTACCTTTGAATGTGCTTACACACCTACAAGGTAAGGTACGAGAAACAGTAAAAAAGAATGCAAAGGAAAATACTTCGAAATGGATAGAAGAGCATGTTTTAAAATAGAAGCCAAAAGAGGAAACAAAACCTTCTAAGCTCAAGAAAAACAAGGGCAACCAAACTGTCAAAACTAAGGTTGAAAAAAGAACAAGGGAAAAGAGCCTGTGGTGGAGGAATGAGCCAAAAGCTACACATGATGTTGAAGCATCCACCTCAAAGGCTACCACTCAAACCACAAAACAAGAAGAGTCATTAGAGATAGATTGCACGAATGATGCGGTTAAAAAAGCACGTGAGAAATTCGATGAATTCCTAACAAAATTAAAGTAGTCTCTCAAATCCTCATTTGGAGGAGTGCTCTTCTCTCATAGTGAAGCTAGCATAGCATCAGCATTTGCACCTTTAAAGGCTAAACATGAGTTATACTGGTCAAGACATAAAGAGCTACCTAGAACATGATTGTATAAATTCGCAAGTTTCCAAACAGACCTCACTTAGAATTGTCCGAGGGACCAAGTGTGCCATTGTACACATTGGGTATTGTTGAAAAAGTTGAGAGCCAAAAAGAAGATGAAAGTGAATGGGAATATGAAACCGAAACGGGATCTGAAGCTGAAACAAAAATTGAAATGTCCATGGTTCCACTGGAAGATTCTATCATGGTATGGTTAGATTCTCTCGGTTAGATGTTAAGCGCAAACATGCATTGATTAGCTCTCAAGCTAGTCATAACATCATGAGACAATAGACACTTGGGTGTCATTGGGACAACCTAAAATCATCCCTAAAGACAACGGTGTTGCAAGAAATGCCACTAGACAAAACATTGAAGTTCTAGGTTACTTTAGCTATGCTACTCAAACAATCGGTGGAAATGTGGGATTTAGATTCCATGTTATCCCAGATCCCCTTGAGTATGATATCATCCTTGGTGGAATTTGGGTAAGTGACCACTTGTATTCAATTTATGAATCCATGCAATAGTCACCTTGGACACTCCACTAGACTCACCACAATTCAAGTATAGCTTTATCCAACACATGATCAGAATCTCATGACATTCGAGTTATGGGATTTGTTAGGTCAACCAACACTCACGCCTCATCATGAAAGAACTCCATTTACAAGAGACTTGAACATGCCATGTTTAGGGTACTTTGAACAGACAATGTATATTGAAACTAACTCCTTTACTTGTGCAAGTTTTTTGTGGTTGAGTATGTGTTGGAAGCAGATTTGATCTTGGGGCATAAATGGACTATTGCTACCCAAGCACCACTATGCTTTGCTAGCGATAGGGTCGTCTCATGATGGTCAATGACACAAATTTCAAAATACCATACTGCATGGAGAGGATCCAACCCTAATGGATTTCTATGAACCCTGATGCATGGAGAGGATTCAACCCTGATGCTGAACGTAAAAAGTTATAAGCCTCTACCATGGAAGTCCCTTTACACAATGACCCACTATCTGCATCAATTACCGACTCTAATAAAGCATCTACCTCTTCAGCTCCATTCGCAATCAGTAGCTATTCTTGAAAAAGTTCCCCAAGTGCAACCATCTATCTATAACAAGGAACTCAAAGGAAAAGCCCCAGAGCCAACACCTCTTCATCGACAAACCTAACCAAAGGAGACGGTAATATGCTCAAAAGTAACATCTTTGAAAGCCACTCTGCAAGAGACTCAAGCCTCATCGTCAACAACAAACATGACCATGAGTCTCAAACCTGTAACCTTAGCGCCGCCAACCAAGGTGAAGGAGGGCCCACAACCTTCCACTTCCATCAAAAAGAAAACTCCACCAAGACAACCAAGATCGAGGTATCTTAATGGTATCAACATGTGGGTGGAGAATTAGTTACTCTTGTAGCCCAAGGCTACTATGAAGGCACCAATCCAATTTGGGTGCCTCGACAACCAAATCCTCTTTCTCAATGTAAAACTAAAAGGCCAAGGAAGAATAAAAATACTCCACAACACCATCCACAAAAGCCTATGCGAGCTCCTTAAAGAACTCAAACATCTTAATAAGTGTGGGTACCAAAAAGATTACTGCCAGCACAACGGTACTACCAAGGAAATACCAAAGCTTGGATTCCCAAGCGAATCTAAAAAGTTCCCTAAGCCTCCACAAAAAAAGAAACCTCAACACCAAATTCATAACCAAAAACTCCTAATGTTCATCAAAGATGGGTGCCTATGAACGTGCTTTAACAACAAAGGTATTATGATGGTAATATCTTCATATGGTTGCCAAAATCGAACAAAGTGAAGAAAGACACCACCGACTTCAATCCCAACAGCTTCACCTAAAGTTCGACAAGAACGGAAACCCAAGTAACACCGAGCAAGTCACTTAATAAATACACAAGAGCTCGTGTGTTCATTCATTGAATCGAATGGCAACCAACTAGAAGCTACCTGACCGCCTCGACAACACTTAAGCCATAAATTCAAGATTCAATTCCCACGTCTGTAAAACAAAGACCTATGAGTGGATCAAAGACAAACTCATAATGCTCTTTTTACCCCTCCTCTAGATAAGAAGCAGAAGTGTAGAAGATATGAAAGATCCCTGTCCCCTCTGCGCAACGAATTCTGGGGTACTAGCAACGGAAGTAGCACTTCTTGCACAGGGCAAGGTCCCTCACTCGGGGCCTCGCCCATGTATATCCGGACAAGAGACTAATCCCTCGGTTCTTCCAAAACCGAATCCGGAAAAATTTCCCTCGCCCGGAAAGCACCGGCGATTCCTCTAGGATATTTTTACTCTAACGTAGTCAAGAGCCTTAACTAACTGAACTGATCTGACCGAACCCGTAAGTCCCATAGTCAGATCAAGGAAAAGAATTACACTTGGATCATAGAGACCAACGCTTTTTTCCTCATTGAGAGGCACAGCTGTTGATTCTTTTCCATAGAATAATTTTTATTCGGGATTTACTTCTTCTATCGTACCATAACAGAATTGAGTCTCATTTTAGGGATCCATCAGTCCAGCCTACTAACCCCATCCAGACCTGTGGGTTAGCCAACCGCCTAACCACTGTGGTGATGGGATCCATTTAAGAATTTGATTAGGTTTTGCCTTGGGTACCAGGGAAAAGAGTTCCCAGGCCCCCTAGCCGGATATTCATGCAAACTTAAAATTAGTCACACCACTTACACACCCACCAATATGGAATTGCCCTTTTCACAGATTCAGTTGTTTTTAAAACAATCTTTTAATAAAACTATAGTATCATTGATCATAATCCTCCAAAATATCCGGTTGAATCCTAATTTCTAAATTTTCCCATCGGTGTACCTATGGCATCATTGGCAACCAGAACGCTCACCACCTGTCCACTCTAGGGCCTTTTCGATAGTTCCTAGCTCATAGTACCCGGCAATATATTCACTTATAAAAATCAAAATGGAAACTCTGTAGAAGATCAGCAAGATCAACCAACAGATCCAGATAAAAGAGTCATGGACTCATCCGTTGAGGACCAGCAAGGTCTATCAACCAAATCCATGCCCAGTTTCAGAAAACAACTCTTACTCCTTGTTCCAATATCTTCCACGACACACGTGTGGGTATCTTCGATGACCTAGAGCACGAGCACCGTATGGTTAGCACCCTTTAGGATCCTTTGCAGCTCACCTAGCGCTTCACTCATAGGCCGCTTTTTAGTCCCTCATCCACCGTACCGGAAGCTCACCATTTAAATAGAACCGAGGCTAGTCAAGACCTCGGTCGACGACCTTGCTACGCGAGATGTCCTCCATTGACTCTCCGTCAACTGTTGCAACTTTATCAGTTAGGTCTCCAACGACCTCATTCACAAGACGGTCAAAATGCTTCCCCAGCATTCTTGACATAAAACAGTCATTTAAATACACTTTCTATAATGAACTCTCGTCTTTCCACTTCGTTCCACATCAATCCACATTATTTAATCCACATCTATTTCATATGTATTCCCATTCTCATCCAATCACATCATTTTCATCTCATCACATCTTTTCTCATTTATCCTCATCAGATCTCATCCACTCGCATCTACCCATATCCACATCTCATCACATCACATTCATTCACATCTCATCCATTCCTATCTACCTCGATCCACATCGCATCCATTTCACCTCACATCTCATTCATTCACATCTATCCCGATGCACATCCCATCACATCTCATCCATTCACATCACATCACATCATCATTCACATCACATATCATCCATTCACATCTATCCCAATTTACATCACATCCATTTCACATCGCATCTTATTATCACACATTCCGATTCAATCGTTCACATGTACGACTACCCACATCTATCCATACATTCATATCTATCACTTCACATCCACATATATTCATGTCACATCACATCTCTTTACATCACATCACATTCTTTCACATACACATCTACATCCATTCTTTCACATACACATCCACATCCATTCTTTCACATACATCCACATCCATTCTTTCACATACATATCCACATCCATTCTTCACATACACATTTACATCCATTCTTCACATACACATTCACATCCATTCTTCGCATACACATCCACATCCATTCACACCTATCTTATTCACATGACATCTTATCACATCTATTCACATCACATCCCATCCATCCATTCATTCACATCTATCTGATTCACATGACATCTCATCACATCACATCTATTCACATCACATCCCATCCATCCATTCATTCATATCTATCTGATTCACATGTCATCACATCTCATTCTGGCGTAAGACAGTCCTTTAAAAAAACAGGGTTTCTATGCAAGCTTTCAGTTTGATTTTTTTTAATATAAGGGGTATTTCTTGAATCAGTATCCCCAAAACTTCTTGATCGGAATTCTGAATTTCATACTAGAATTCCTCGAATTCTATAACCTTGATTCACAGATCAATTCGAAGGGTCTCAAACTTAGTTTCAGATTTGGTAGGAGTTTTGAATGTATTTTTCTAAAGTGATAACACCTTCTTTCCTGGAAACTGACGAAAGAGTTGGGTCTTGGTCATAGTCTGATTCAAGGTTTGAGTCGGATAAGATTTTTCCTGAACTATCTTTCTCGAAAAAATTTGATAATTTAGTTATTATTTTACTGAATTTCTTTCTTTGAATATTCACTTAACTGATTTCTAAATTCGTTACAAATTTCAATGAGAAATAAATTAATCATTTATCTGAATATTTCGATCTCGATAGATTTCATGAATTTTCTTTTTTAAATCCGTGTGAATATAAAACGATAGAAATTTCTCTCTTGGAGTATTTAATTTTTCATTTATCAAATACTCATAGAATTTAAGAGAATTCTAATTTTGATATAAAAATTCTTTATACATCTATTTATGCATAAAAATCAACTTTAATGGGAATAACACTTTTATAAAAAAAATCCCTTATGCATCTTTCTATGCATAGAAATCAAATTTAATAAGAATATCAGTGATATCCATGCATATTCATAGGTGAATATGTACATGGAGTAATTAGAATATTTCTTTTAGATGCAAAAATGGTGGGAATTACTCTTTTGGAATAATAGAAAAAAAACTTTCTTTTTCATAAAATTTTAGAAAATTTTGCAATAACCTCCTTTGTATGGCTGACCATTTCTCATTTTTATCTATCTTTATTTACTTAATTAGCCTAATTTAGAATTATAGAACTCTAATCTACATAATTTAGAATTATAGAACTCTAATCTACATAATTTTCTAAATTCAAGAGAGTAAACAATAAGAAGAGTTTTATTAATCACTTAGTTAATCTTTCTAGGATTAAGAAAGGTTGGAATGTAGAGAAGAGAAGGGGGTGGCCTTTTCAACAAAGGCATAGCATTTGAATTTAATTCAATCATTTGCAAAACATGAAACATTAAGAAAACTATAGATTTTTCATTAAATTCGTAAACAAAGTAAGCTCACATGAAGCTTGTAAGCTCTCCTTTGGCTTGAGGGATTGAGGGTTCTACTCTTGTTTGAGGCAAGAGTGGCCACCAATTCACTTTGGAGAGGATTAGGCCAAAAACAATTGAATTATTAAAAATTTAATGTAGATGGCTCAGGACAGAAGTAGAGTAATAGTGCATAAACACCATTTTTGGGTCAGTTCAGCTTACTTTTTGGATCTAGTTTTGAAATAGGAGAGAGGAGAGATAAAAATATCTCATTTTATTGATTAAAAATTGGGAGTAATGACGAGAAAAAGGTGCCTACTTCATGAGGGGAGATCCCCACACTGAGGTGTCAAAATTCAGTTTTTTAATTCTTTTCTTTGGTCCTTAGTCCACTCTTTATCTTATGTGAGTATTTACTCATTTTTGGAGGGTTTTTCGTTTATTCTTCAATTTATCTTCTCCCTACACTTGGATTGATCCTATTGGCTCCCATAGGAACCTTAATTGGACCATAATCCAAAATTTTTTGAAAATATGGACCCTTAGAATAAGGTCCTTTATACCTATTTTCAATTAATTCCAATTTCACATTGGAAAGTTCTTTTTGAATTTCTGTTTCAAGGAAAATAATTTTAGACACTAGGAGGATTTTTATATCCAAAAATATCTCAATTTTGAATTACCTCCCTCTAGACATTTTCTCTCTCTAGGCCAAAACAGGGTAAAACAGGATCTTTCTTTTATTTCAGAGAGAGGAATAAATTATAAGATCAGAAGGGAAGGTTCTTACACTTGTATACCTCAAAAGCTGGAGGGAGGAATCTTACATCCTACCCCACTTAAAAAACGTGAGATGTACTCATCTCACAAACTAGAGGACAACTCTTTCCCTTAAGATCCAATTGATTCTTGGGTTCTTTATAGTCTGGTCAACCTAACAGAATCTTGGGATAAAGATTCCTTATATAGAACTTCATCAGATAACAATTCATTCAGATCATATCATTCATATCTTTAACATATCATTCAGATAACATATCATTCAGATTATATCATTCATATCTTTAACACAATAATGGTCCATTAGACCAAAGTTTCCATCTGAACAGTCCTCCATGGGAATTTCAATTATACAGATTTTTAATTTGCCATCCCTTAACTTGATCCACTGGGTCAAGTGTTAACAGTAGCAATCTGTCCAGCACAATCCACTAATCTCATAGTGATTTACTAAAGTCATTATCATCATTCCAGTTACGAACATCATCACAGGGACTCGTCCCATTCATCCTCATTCTGGTTTTGCTCAGCTTATCAATTTTCAACCAAAATTCAAGAATCATCATTTTTTAATTAGAATCCAAATCAACTCATCAGTTCTCAACCAGAATTTTAAAATCATATCAACAACCACATTCGAATTCATCATCTAGATAGCATTTTTGCTTCTAATTTCAAGGTCTTAGATTTACTCATATATACTGCAAGTAAAGATCTGCAGTTATACCCTCGGTATATATGGATAGTCACCGTCCTTGGAATTTTAAGGTAAATACCATCATGTCTAGGCCTCAAGCAAGTCAGGGATTCCATACAATTGCGGTACTTCCATTTGAATACCCAATTACCTATTTATAAATCTTCATTCTGAATATCAATTTGTATGAATTTCATCACACAATTACAACCTTTTACTGCTACTTCATAAATTTTTGACATTTTTGGCTTCTCGGTTGATCCACTTTAGCCAATTTGCTCTGATACCAGCTGAAAGATCCCTGTCCCCTCTGTGCAACGAATTCTGGGGGTACTAGCAACGAAAGTAGCACTTCTTGCGCGAGGAAGGGTCCCTCACTCGGGGCCTCGCCCACGTATACCCGGAGAAGAGACTAATCCCTCGGTTCTTCCAAAATTGAACCTAGAAAAATTTCCCTTGCTCGAAAAGCACGGGCGATTCCTCTAGGATATTTTTACTCTAACATAGTTAAGAGCCTTAACTAACTGAGCTGATCTCACCAAACTCGTAAGTCCCATAGTCAGATCAAGGAAAAAACTTGCACTTGGATCATAGAGACCAACGTTTTTTCCCTTATTGAGAGGCACAACCGTTGATTCTTTTCCATAGAACAATTTTTATCCGGGATTTACTTCATCTATCGTACCATAATAGAATTGAGTCTCATTTTAGGGATCCATCAGTCCAGCCTAATCCCATCCAATCCCATGGGTTAGCCAACCGCCCAGCCACTGTGGTGATGGGATCCATTTAAGAATTTGATTAGGTTTTGTCTCGGGTACCAGGGAAAAGAGTTCCCAGGCCCCCCTAGCTGGATATTCATGCAAACTTAAAACTAGTCACACCACTTACACACCCAATATAAAATTACCTTTTCAACAGATTCGGCTATTTTTAAAACAATCTTTTAATGAAACTATAGTATCACTGATCATAATCCTCCAAAATATCCGGTTGAATCCTAATTTCCAAATTTTCCTTCATCGGTGTACCTATGGCATCATTGGCAACCAGAACGCTCACCACCTCTCCACTCAGGGGCCTTTTCGATAGTTCCTAGCTCATAGTACCCAGCAATATATTCACTTATAAAAATCAAAATGGAATCTCCGTTAAAGATCAGCAAGATCCTCATAAAAGAGTCATGGACTCATCCGTTGTTGAGGACCAGCAAGGTCTATGAACCAGATCCATGCCCGGTTTCAGAAAATAACTCTTACTCCTTGTTGCAATATCTTCCATGACGCACATGTGGGTATCTTCGGCGACCCAGAGCCCGAGCACATATGGTCAGAACCCTCTCTAGGATCCTTCGTAGGTCACCTAACGCTTCACTCATAGGCCGCTTCTTTAGTCCCTCATCCACCATATCAGAAGCTCACCATTTAAATCGAACTGAGGCTGGTCAATCGGCCTTGCTACGCGAGACGTCTTCCATTGACTCTCCGTCAGCTGTTGCAACTTTATCAGTTAGGTCTCCACGACCTCATTCACAAGACGGTCAAAATGCTTCCCCAAGCATTCTTGACATAAAACAGTCATTTAAAAATAGGTCATAAATATAGTTTCTATAACGAACTCTCGTCTTTCCACATTGTTCCCATGAATCCACATTATCCACATCCATTTCATATGTATTCCCATTCTCATCCAATCACATCATTTTCATCTCATCACATCTTTCCTCATTTATCCTCATCAGATCTTATCCACTCGCATCTACCCATATCTACATCTCATCACATCACATTCATTCACATGTCATCCATTCCTATCTACCTCGATCCACATCACATCACATCACATCCATTTCACCTCACATCTCATTCATTCACATCTATCTCGATTCACATCCCATCACATCTCATCCATTCACATCACATCTCATTCATTCACATCTTTCACATCACATCACATCACATTCATTCACATCACATATCATCCATTCACATCTATCCCAATCTACATCACATCCATTTCACCTCACATCTCATTCATTCACATTCCGATTCAATCGTTCACATGTACGACTACCCACATCTATCCATACATTCATATCTATCACTTCACATCCATATATATTCAGTCATATCACATCTCTTTACATCATATCACATTCTTTCACATACACATCCACATCCACATCCATTCTTTCACATACATCCACATCCATTCTTTCACATACATATCCATTCTTTCACATACATCCACATCCATTCTTTCACATACATATCCACATCCATTCTTCACATACACATCCACATCCATTCTTCACATACACATTCACATACATTCTTCACATACACATCCACATCCATTCACACCTATCTGATTCACATGACATCTCATCACATCTTATCACATCTATTCACATCACATCATATCCATCCATTCATTCACATCTATCTGATTTACATGACATCTCATCACATCTATCTGATTCACATGACATCTCATCACATCTATTCACATCACATCCCATCCATCCATTCATTCACATCTATCTGATTCACATGTCATCACATCTCATTCTGGCGTAAGATAGTCCTTTAAGAAAACAGGGCTTCTATGCAAGTTTTTAGTTTGATTTTCTTTTGAATATAAGGGGTATTTATTGAATCAGTATTCCCAAAACTTCTTGATCGGAATTCTGAATTTCATACCTGAATTCCTCGAATTCTATAACCTTGATCCACAAATCAATTCGAAGGGTCTCAAACTTAGATTCAGATTTGGCGGGAGTTTTGAATGTATTTTTCTAAACTGATTACACCTTCTTTCCTCGAAACTAACGAAAGATTTTGGTCTTGGTCATAGTCTGATTCAAGGTTCGAGTCGGATAAGATTTTTCCTAAACTATCTTTCTCGAAAAGGTTTGATAATTCAGTTACTATTTTATTGAATTTCTTTCTTTGAATATTCACTTAATTGATTTCTAAATTCGTTACAAATTCCAATGAGTAATAAATTAATCATTTATCTGAATATTTCGATCTCGATAGATTTCTTAAATTTTTTTTTTCAATCCGTGTGAATATAAAACGATAGAAATTTCTCTCTTAGAGTATTTAATTATTTATTTATCAAATACTCATAGAATTTAAACATAGAATTTAAGAGAATTCTAATTTTGATATAAAAATTCTTTATACATCTATTTATCCATAAAAATCAACTTCAATGGGAATAACACTTTTATAATAAAAAATTCCTTTATGCATCTTTCTATGCATAGAAATCAAATTTAATAAGAATATCAGTGATATCCATGCATATTCATAGGTGAATATGTACATGGAGTAATTAGAATATTTCTTTTAGATGCAAAAATGGTGGAAATTACTCTTTTGGAATAACATAAAAATAAACTTTATTTTTCATAAAATTTTAGAAAATTTTACCATAACCTCCTTTGTATGGCTCACCATTTCTCACAATTTTCTAAATTCAAGAGAGTAAACAATAAGAAGAGTTTGATTAATCACTTATTTAATATTTCTAGGACTAAGAAAGGTTGGAATGTAAAGAAGAGAAGGGGGTGGCCTTTTCATCAAAGGCATAGCATTTGAATTTAATTCAATCATTTGCAAAACATAAAAAATCAAGAAAACCATAGATTTTTCATTAAAATTCATAAAAAAGGTAAGAAAATTAGCTTACATGAAGCTTGTAAGCTCTCCTTTGGCTTGAGGGATTGAGGGTTCTACTCTTGTTTGAGACAAGAGTGGCCACCAATTCACTTTGGAGAGGATTAGGCCAAAAACAATTGAATTATTAAAAAATTCAATGTAGATGGCTCAGGACAGAAGTAGAGTAACAGTGCATAAACACCATTAAGCTTTTACAAAGGAGAAGGCTTCTATTTATAGGAAAAAGTGAGCCTCTATCCAAGCAAACTGATTCTAAAATTATCCAGATCAGTTTGGTCAATTTTTGACCATTTTTGGGTCAGTTCAGCTCACTTTCTGGATCTAGGAGAGATGAAAATATCTCTTTTTATTGATTAAAAATTGGGGGTAATGATGAGAAAAAGGCACCTACTTCATGAGGGGAGATCCCCACACTGAGGTGTCAAAATTCAGTTTTTTAATTCTTTTCTTTGGTCCTTAATCCACTCTTCATTTTATGTGAGCATTTACTCATTTTTGGGGGGTTTTTCTTTTATTCTTCAATTTATCTCCTCCCTACACTTGGATTGATCCTATTGGCTCCCATAAAAACCTTAATTGGACCATAATCCAAAAATTTCTGAAAATATGGACCCTTAGGCTAAGGTCCTTTATACCTATTTTCAATTAATTTAAATTGCACATTGGAAGTTCTTTTTGAATTTCTATTTCAGGGAAAACAATTTTAGACACTAGGACAATTTTTATATCCAAAAATATCTCAATTTTGAATTACCTCCCTCTAGACATTTTCTCTCTCCAAGATCTTTCTTTTATTAGTAATATTGAATTGATATATATAAATCTACTTACATTGTGTGGATTAAATGGCTGACATTGAGGTAAAGCCACCATACAGATCCACAATATGGAGTGACCCATCTATTGTTCAAGGGATGGTTCAAATTGTTAATATGGTTGTAGGGGCTCGATGAGTTCTTGTTTGTTTTTTTAAACATTTAGATAAGCAAATGTTTAGCTTTTTACTTGCTTTCATTTAAAATGGCTTTATTTATTTTCTTTCTTTACTTGAAATATTGAACGTCCCATAGAGAGAGAGAGAGAGAGAGAGAGAGAGAGAGAGAGAGAGAGAGAGAGAGAGAGAGCTCAAAACTTGATTTGATATCACAGGTATATTTCTTAGCATGGATGTGGAAATGAGATTATTTACATTTATTTATGGTGATGGACAAGATATTGAAGGTATCCTTCTTAATGTTCGCTATAATTTAGTCATCATTGTTTACCATAATCTATTTAATTTTCGTGGTTCAATTGTAGACCCGTCGTTTTCGGAAGGAGGACAAGCAACATCATCTCTAATAATCGAACTATTAGAGAGCACATGTGTATTACAGTATGAAAAATAGCTTTTTATGTTGCTTTTGTGTTTTATGTCAATAAAATTTATTAATGATTTTTTTACAAACAGGGAATATCTTTATTTTTTGGAACATAGATTATTGCTAGATTTGTCTAGTCGAGACACTTATAACAATAGTTTTGGGCTCCTTGGAATTTACAAGCTAAGATTGCAAAAGATTATGGATCAACTTCATGTATATAATGTTTGTAGACTATGGAAAGCCTAATACGTTAAATATTCGCTGCATAGGCACTGGACACTACAAAAATATTCCACTTTGCTGTCTACAAGCCTATTGAAATGCCATTCGTCTCAAATGTTGATCCACCGAATGATTTTTGTAAGGTTCCATCTTTTTGCTTTTTCTCGGCATAAATTAAATCTTGCAATAACTAATGTTATTATCTTAAATATATTTTTTGGACAAATGGAGACGAGGAGTACAGGCTTCCAAGGAGAGATAATCCTGTCGCTCGAAGATTGTTTTAATGCTCTCAGATGTGTTAAGATTGTCAACACTATTTTGGTTGGAATGCTAGATGTATATCTTTATAAAAAGTTTGGTACTTTATTCAAAGAAATGTAAGTGCTTTAGGAGCTTCTACATGGATATATATGGCAAGCATGGTGTGTATATATAGGTTGGCACGTTGAGGACCATGAGACCCAAAATGGGCTTCAAATATAAGGCTTATCTGTACTAACTTTACATGACAAGCCTTTTATTTTTATGCATGCAAGAACACTCTTACCCGTTAGGGATGGGTCATACCACTAGGTACGGGTATAGGTTTGTGAGTGTGTAAATAAGTAAGTGCCATGCCACTAGGTACGGGTATAAGTTTGTGAGTGTGTAAATAAGTGTGTGTGTGTGTGTGTATATAGGTACATGTATGCTATGTTTGTTCTTATGTATGTCTAGAGATAGATAGATGTTGTTCATATGTATAGGTAGTCTACATGAGTACCATGTACACATATATGTGCAAATATATGCATTTACATAAGGATAAGTTAAATATTCATATACATGTATGTATACTTGATTGCTTCTAGATGCATGGGTACATATGGATGTATAGGTATGAATGCGTATATATAATGTATATATGTATGTGAACATATATATTTACAAAAACATAAATATGTGTATCTATTTGTATGTAGTCATATATGTGTGTGTACGTAAATATATATGAATATACATTGTAGATGTATGTGTATATGTATATATGTTATATATGTGTGCTAGTTCCTAAAGTATGCATGTATGTGTGTATGTATATGCAAAGAGATTTTGTGTGCACGTATAAACATGAGAGAGAGAGAGAGATGTCCATGATTGTCTTCAAATATAAGGCCTACTCTATGGTATCAACCTTCCATGTCCGGAGGATGGGGGATGGGTTATCTCCTCATGAAGTTGTCTAATTAATGGTGCGCTTAGCTCAACCCATCGGCGGAGACAGGTCTTGCCCCCACTAGTGTATACAATACCCACTCCACTCTTTCCCAGAACATAGGTAGACACTTGGCTATGCTTTGCTGCTCTGAGTTGGGTTGCCGGCTGGCATTCCTTAATGCATTGTGCGTACTTGTGTCGTGGCCATGATAGCACCTCTTGGCCACTTTGCATTGGCCATTGGGAGCAAAAGTTTGTCCTTTCACTTCAACGGTGCATGCACCCTTCCTCTCTCTTCTCTTTGGCTCCAACATTAAATGCTTTAGCTCCAACATTAAATGCTTTGGCTCCAATATTTGTCATGTTTTCCTCCACTTTCCTCCCTTATCCCCCCCTACTGTGAAAAAAGGATAGGCTAGCTTTTCTATTTCTAGATTTTTTGTTTTTTGTTTTTGTTTTGTTTTTTTTTGTTTCTCCCTATCCTAATTAACTAACTAATACTAACTAATTAAAACTAGTGTCATAACACTAACCTTATATTTAAAAAACACTAACTAATGATGAAAAAGGAGAAAACCCTAAAATAAAATCACCTACAAATTAAACCCAACCAAAATGATACTCAACAAAATCGAAACAATGAAATCCAACCACCACACCAGATCTCTCATCGAGTGCTACGATGCTTGCAACTCTTCACACTTAATCTTTCACAAAGTATTAAAAGGAAAAAAAAACCTACACGAGTCTACGTAAATGCTAAGGAAAGCAACTGTGCTCCCTAGTACCAGTGCTAATGGTGGAAAGCCCAAATACACAGCATTCTAGCACAAGGCTAACCAAATGAGGAGTACTTACCTTTCACGTGTCGTGGGAACTTAGTAGCTTGTCTACCATCTCATAGAAGAGAAAATTGCACGAATACAAGCTAGCACTTGTGTAAGGTCCCCACCCTAGCTCGGTCAAGGGGATCCTTTTGATAGGCAGCTAAGTCCCCTTATCTTCGATTGACGACAACTCGATCTCTTGGAAATACGAGGATATGAGCAAACAGAGGGACCTAACTCTATCTTTCAGGAGAAACATAATTATTCTAATAGAAATCTATTCCTTTGATCAAATGGCACTCAATGTGCATGATTGAGGATGAAACAAGTCCGCACTTAAATTGAAGCCAACGCCTTTTTCCTTTTTTCTTTATGAGGCACGACCATTGGGTGGTTCTCCTAAAACGACACTTGTTTGGGCGGTATTCTATTACGGATTATAAATAACTAATTTTGTTGGAAAGCTATCTAACTAATTGAGTCCACCTGTCCATAGGATGGTGCCGTTCACGACATTCCATTCTCCCACTTTCCACCCAACTCACGTGGCAATCTTCTAGGGTCTTCCTTTCTTGGGTTAGCTCCAAAAAATCATTCATTTTATCCTCCCGAAATCTTGGAGGACAAAACCTTTCACAAAGGTTTACTTTCATGGCATCCCATGACAACTGATTCTAGTTCCATTGGTTGGATTCACAATAGTTCTCCTAACTAATCCGACATTTCTTGCGATTTTTAAACAAGCAACAAGGGAAAACTTTCTTCTTTCATTGTATCCAGCTACATCAAAATACTCGTCCATGGAATCTATCCAAGCCTCTATTTCTTCTCCCAAATTCTTTCCTTCACCTTTGAATAGTTCCAGTTGGGCTCTATGAAGGACTTCTTTAATGCCATTATCCAAGCTTTCTTGGTGAGACACTTCCTCTTGCCTAAAAAATATCTAAGAAGTCTCTCAAACTCAAACTCTCTTTCTTAAGGAAAGGCCTTTACTTAGTTGGTCTATATAAATTTCATAATATTTCCTTTATGATATTATAAGTACAAGACTTAACATGGTTAACTGATGGGACACTCTCCATCCACTCGATAAGTCTATTCATTTAAATCAACTCCTCCATAAAATCTAACCTCATATATTATAGGAAGAGTAATACTCTCCTTAGATTGCTCTAATAGGCTAAAGTAATAATTATTCATTATCGTCAATGATAGTTGACTAATTTTACTTATATTCTTGGTCATGGACATGTTAATCTAGAATTTTCATCACAATAAAATCATGAAAGGGTAAACTTTCAAGTTTCCCTCGGTAATACTCGAGATTTTTGTTCAATTGTTTACTTATTTATTTTTGGCTACTGAGTCACCTTCCTTTCAAGAAATAACCTTCTTAGAATTTTAACCCTCCTATTCTTATCGGATAATAAAAAAGAAAATCATACAAACTTCAAAAAAAGACTAAGTGTCATCAAGAAAACAATTCAAAATTTAATCTTCCCTTTCCTTCTACCATAAAATTATCATCCATGAAAAGTTCAAAACTATCAAATACTTATCATAGCACCACATCTGAAGGCACTGAAGATTAATACATATGAGAGATTCATTTTTTTGGGAATTACACATCCAGAGTTAGATCCATGTTCGTTCGAGATGGCGTCAGGATCTCAGACAATTGTCCTAGTGTAAAGCATCTAGTGATGGCATTCACACATCAACTATTCAAACCTATGTTGGTACCTTACACAGGCCTCTCCTTAATGGAGTTATAATCCTAATAACTTACAATATACAAATTAATGAAATATATCCTGAAAATAAACAAAGTTTTGGTCTATCCTTCTAGTCATTCAGTCACACACTAATTTCTTAATTAGATCACCCTATGTTTTTCCTCAAAAGGTTTCCTCCCCAATGTTATTTCTCAAATTTATTGTATAAGCATCTTGCGTGTGCACCCCTAAGATGCAAGCACAATTTCATAGGATGATTGTATCAACATGTGAGGATATTCAAATCATTTCTATGGCCAGTAGAGATGATTGATTCATCCTCATATGATAAACAATCACTTATTATTTAATCCCTTCATAGTTAACCTTTGAATAAAAAATCCTAGGAACTAAGATCGGCTCTTATACCAATTGTAAGGTCCCCACCCTAGTTGGGTCAAGGGGATCCTTTTGATAGGCAACTAAGTCCCATTGTCTCATGGAAGCCAATGCCTTTTTCCTCTTTTCTTTAATGAGGCATGACCACTGGCTCGTTCTCCTAAAACGAAACTTGTTCGGGTGCTATTCTATTATGGATTGTAAATAATTAATTTTGTTGAAAAGCTACCCGACTAATTATTTTTTGTTTTTGTTTTTTGAGCTGCCGACTAATTGGGTCCACCTGTCCATAGGATGGTGCCATCAGGGCATTCCATCCTCCCACTTTCCACCCAATACATGCATCAATTTTTTTTTTCTAATTAGTCCTATCACGTTGTGTAACATATATAAACAAGTTCCTTAATCAGTGACCTTACACATTGTTCCTTAAAATAGCTTTTGAGAACAATATTTACATCAAACGATTCTTACAGAAAAAATATTCACAAAAGAGATCCTGAAACTGGGTCAATAGCAAAATCTAGGCTTATATATCCATGTCCATAGACATATCAAAACCAATAAGAATCCACCGATGATCTAGAATTCAATCTTCCAGCCTAAACCAGCTGGGCATACCTCACGGACCATATTCCCTTGTCGTAGACCAGTCCGGCGAGGGCCAAGCCGGCCTATCACCTCCTTAGGTCTTGCCGCTTGTACCAAACCCTCCTGATCCTCAGAGGGGACGTCTACTTATGAGGTGGGCTAATTCACCACACTAGCTTAGGTGGCCTAGAGAACTAGGCAGCATCGTAATAACATGTCCACCCTCGCGGGGTGGAAATCTGATTCCCAATGGCATAGGAGGGGATTACCTTGGGCCGACTCCCGAGCTTGCTAGCCTCCGCCTGTCGATTATGCAAGCCTAGGGCGGAGTTAGCAAAGTAGGGAAGAAGATATACATGTAGATTAGCAATGAAACCAGCAAACATATCCATAGCAATGAAACCAACAAACATATCCATAGAAATCAAGAAAAAATCTTTTCTTTTCAATAATTTATTATACTATTTCTATAGTAATTTTATTCTTAATTAAACTTTAGCTAGTAAATCAATCAAATAGATCACTATTGACAATTAATAGGGAAGCCAGGGCCATACACATCACAAGTCATAGAGTCTTCAAATGCTCTACTTGTTTTAAGAAAAGTCATCACTCATAATCATGCAAAAGATAGTGTTTGATTTTAAAATTTTCTTCTAATTCAAGAAAAGTTCAAAAAATTGCTGTGCCTTGTGATTTAGACCTCGAGGTCTGTCCAATCATTGTATTTTCTAGCACGGAAGAGTGAAAACTAGAAGGATAGTTTCAACAAGGAAATAATCCTTAATATATTGTTGTTTAATCAATGAACATGGTGGATGGTGACTTTGTTTAGTGTTCTTTTGCTATGGACTTCCAAAATTTTCATCAATTGTGCTTAACAAGCACCTAGTATGAAATGCATTTGCAAGCATATTATTACAGTGCAAAGCAGAGATTGTTACAATCCTTGCTTGTTGAATTGTCTGCTCGCATCAAACACATAAGGTTGCACGTTGGGACTATATGCTGCCACATGATAGGTACCCGTAAATTATATCACATTACATCCAAGTATTCAGAATAAAGCAAATGTGCTGCTTTATTCGTCGCTGTTGAAAATGAGACCCTACCTACACGATCACCATCGCCGTCGTCAGATTCGCGTCCTCTGTGGTCAGAGCCTGCGGCGGGAACACGCGTGAAATAATGAGTTTCAAAGCAATTACACGTCCACAAGCTACGTGTTCATACCTGCTCTTGCCCTGCAATTATATCTTACCTCTGGTACAATTGGCGCTGCTGCTGCACCTGCTTCTCATATAGTAGCCCAGGCTGTCGATGACAGTCACAACAACATACACAGGTGCAGAAAGATAAAAGCTTATATATATATATATATATATATGATGCATCGTGAGCGCCGCCTCCAAAGTGTACTACTGATCCTTATACGTCCTTCCTTGCGCCAGCCTGGTTTGGTATAGCTATAAAAGCATGCCTTCTTCACAACAGATAGGGCACCTACAGCAGCTGTAACTTGGGCATAGTTGCGTATAGGAGAAAGGCTCTGTCCTCGCGCTTGTTGGAGCTGCTCCTGTGCACAATATGCCTTCAGGATAATCAAGTGCGGATATATAATAAATTCAACAGCATGCGTGATGTGCAATAATGAGAATACGAATATTATGATTAGAATGGAATGAATTTTGGTAAAACATTATAAGGTTGATTTGTGTAGATGATAAATGTAGTCCTGCCACTCTGGTGGTCGCAAATTAGTGCAGGGGTAGAAGGAGAGCACACACCATCATCTTGTGGGGGTATTGACGGCGCCAGGACAGCCCCCGGAGCAGGCTCTGACGGAGTATCTTCCGCTGCTGGCGGCAGCGGGGTGGCTTCAGTGACTGCTCCTTCCGCTGCAGGAGCAGGAGCAGGAGCTCCTGGATCAGACGAAGGTCCATCGGCCGCAACTGCAGCTGGTGCATCAGGAGATTCTGCAGGCGGGGCTTCCGGAGGAGGTGGCGCTACAGCGGCTTCTTCCGGTGGCTTGTCAGCGGGCGGTGGCGGCGGCGGCGCCTCGAAGTCGCCGTCGATGCAGTTGTGGCACCGCTTCTCCACCCACCCCTCGAAATCATACTGCGTGTCCCCTCCCCAATGCCGCCCGCGACACACCCGCCCGATGAAGCCCGCTATCACTGCCAACACTATGATGATCGCCAACACCAAGAACAGCGGCCCTACTGCTGCTCGTCCTGCTCCGCTGCCGCTATTTAAATCAGTTGCGTGGTAATTGTAGGTCCCTGTGGAATTCCCTTGAAACTCCATGTGGCGCCTAATTAGCTCTCACAAACTACTCACAACTTAGTTATAGTAGTGCTACGAGAAGGCTGTTGTGAGCGACGGCAAAGCACAGGAATCAATGCATTGAACTTCCTTTATCCACCTACCGGCCATATCAGTGCGTGGTGTATGATATACCCCTTTTCTCCTTATCGCTCGTACCATGCGTTTCCTTCCCCTTTGCCTTACTTTTGACGGATTCTCTTTTGGCCTTTGGTCCTCGCATTATTATTGGGAATCTTTTTTTGAAAGGTTGCCCTAATATACATTGTCTCTTGTTAAATTATTGCATACAAGGAACCTTATCAACTAGAGTAGCTTATTATCTTTCAAGTGAGCATGCACTTTGATTGTATTTTAAAACTCGATGAAGTAACGAAGAACACTATGATACAATCAAAGAGCAAAAAAATATTGTTATATTTTAAAGCAAGTCATGTGCTTATGGTGAAATTTATGCTGCAAGAGCATATAATTAACTCTTTATCTTGTGAAAAAATACATCACACGTAGAACCCTCAAAAGTATCAACAGATTTGCATTTTGGTTATGATAAGCATGATTAAAGCTTGTTACATGACCCTCAAAGCCCAAGTGATCTTGTACAGAACAATATCTTTTTCTTTTCTCACTCATATTTTGTAAATAAAAAACCAGGTTTATTTGGCAAGCTAGAAGAGATCCCCAACCCCCTATCCCGAATGGCCCAAACAACCTGATGCTTGGACCATCTTATGCTTAAAGTTTAAGATGGTAAGTGATATCAAGACATCACTCAAGTTTTCAAAGGCATCTAGGTGAGTAGGGCTAAATTGGTTTTGTCCTTTACATGTTTTTGTGCACATGTTCAATTCCATGCGAATACACCAAACAAAAACAATGTATACTTGTAAGGAGGTATGGTCTGACCTCATTCAAGGATTACTAGGAGAGGGTTGGGAGGTTAATGAGGGGTCACATCAAGGTGATGTGTACAAGTGCAATGTAGTAGATTCTACACTGTCTTTCGGGTTCTTAAAGGCATGCTCTATTTTGTACATTCGTCTGCACTACCAAACATGGATGCAAAAGCACGGGACATGGATCCCACTTCAAGTCTCAAAAGAAGAAATTATGCCTATTGAGGTAGCTGTGAGTGATGATGCAAAATGGATGGATTGAGCGAGTGGCAGCAAGCAAGCATTGGAGCCTAGCAGACTTGCGTCAACACTTTAGCATCATGGGCTTTGACAATGTGGAAGAGTCAAGTTTCAAGTTGATGAGAAGAAAGGTATATCTGATTTCACTACATGTCTAGAATTAACCCTTACACTTTCTGGTTACTGTGCCACTTTCTATATTTTTACAGATTGGGAACGTAAGGAGGGGACAACCATGGTCTCAGAATCATGGCAAATGGGGGACCTTGAATTTTTAGCAGCAAGGTGCATAGCCCTACCAACACATAGTAGGCATGTGGAAGAGCTTGAAGATGAACTGGGTATATAGGAAAATAGCCTCTGTTTTGATGCATGTGAGGGGCAAGAGTTTCAGGATCGAGGTGAAGGCAATGACAAGCTTTCAAGTCAACAAGGAGATGGAGATCAACATGAAGTAAATGTCACAAGAGGGACAAAAAATGAAGACATTATAACAATTTTAGATTAGATGACAAATTTTGTAGCAGGCTCTTTTTTAACCAATCTTTATTTCATTGAAATCTTAATATTTTTGCAAACTGTAATTTTTTTGTCTAGCGGTCTAGTGTGAAAAGGCCAAACTTTAAATTTTAACTATAAATAGCCAAAGGTGCCTTCTTTCTCATTTTCACATGCGATAGAAACCAAGCACGAGCTCACACTATCTCTTTGCATTCACATGGCTATCCACTTTGACAACTTCTGTGAGTTCCTCTCCACCACCCCGTGGGCGGGCAAGAGTGACCTCTTTGTCATGTTCTCTCGTGTGAATTCGACTTTGAAAAGTCGCTCGCCCTTGCGTCCCAACATTATGAGACGCAGATTGCATACATGGAGCAATACTTGGCTTCCCACTCCATCTCCTTTCCCCATTGCCCTAATGATCGATGGGTGCTTGTTGAGCTGCTTAAGTACATTCAACAATATGCCCACCCCTACATCCAGCGCCTTGAATGCTTCATCGACATCTGCATCCTTGCAGGAGCTTACTGTACCTTCAATAAGCAAGAGGGTGAAGAGGTTGGGGAAGGGCAATTTAGGAACTAGGTTCCTCTCGTGGCTCGCCACTTTTGCGTTCCTCATCAGTGTGATGAGGACTCGGATGAGCAGGTAGAGATGCCTGCATTACAGTTGGCAGGTATTTGAGGGATGACAAGGAAGTGAAGGCAGTAGGAACGAGTGCTGGTGTGAAAGAGCAGCTTGCATCAAAGCACTTTTCAGAGGGTGCACAATCTGTAGTAGCTGAACAACCCACTGTAGTAGAAGATGCGGGGCCATCTTTCCCACACGAGGAGAGCAAGGTGCTACCAGAGCTTGAGATCAATCTCTGGAGCACCATTGTGGTGGAAGAAGGTGAAGAATACTTATTCATGACCTTGAAAAGGCAGCTCGCTTGAGAATGGATGAATGCTTGGGCATTATATGCACACGATGTGAGGTGGACCTTGATAAGTCCAACCTCAGTCCTCACCTAGATAGTGTTATATTACCCCTTGGAGAATCTATCGCGCAAAGACAGCTGCTTTGGTCAAGGAAACTGTGGTTGAGACCGTGGAGCAAGCCCTAGTTCCAGAGGAGGAATTCACAACCTTACAAGATAAGCTAGAGGCTGAAAAGGATACCCTTTTGCTGCTGGAGTGATGGAGTGATGGAGGAGACCAAAGCACCTAAAAAGGATACCCTTGCTGCTGGAGTGATGGAGGAGACCAAAGCACCTAAAAAGGATGAGGCTAAGTCCTCGATTGACCTCTCTGCCCCCACCAGCACTTTGGCAAAAGAAGACATTGAGCAAGAGGTAATAATCAACCTTTTACAACTTAGAAACATTTGTAATTATGTATAAGAAAATATTTTGATTTTTCCTTTGATTGCAGAGGGTGGTTGAAATTGACGCATTTGCTTGGAAGAGGCGGTGGCAACAGAGACCAGGCCAAGGTCCATGGACATGATGCTGTGTTGGTGCACTATCTTGGTCGGCTTCTTATGGATGGCATCGCCATTATCCACAAGGACTACACCCCTCAATCTGCCTTCACTCTCTTCTTTTTGAAAGCCCTCTCTAAGGTGCTCTGTGTAGCCTCTATGGCACAGAGCACCAAATGTATACTTCTGATTAAAAAATTCCTTACCTTTGATGTTTTTGGTTCTGGATTTAGGAGTAAGCTTCTTGCTCGTATAGGTATAGCCAAAAGCATAGGCATAGAAGATCCTCAAGAAATAGCCCAATCACTCCTTGAGCACACTTTGCCCCCAATAACAAGAGAAGGAAGCTCAATATTGTAAGAAAGCTTTTGTAAAGATGATGTATCACTTCTTATTATGAATACAATACAGTTTTTGTAAACTTATTTTCATCATGTATATCATTGTTTTTTCTAGTTTGTACCATCAATGTTTTTGTAAATACATCAGAAATGACCCTGGGAGCTTGGGGGAGCAGTGCCATAACAGTGCGAATTTTGAGCTTGCATCGGTGCTGTAGAGCCCAAATTCACATTGTTTTGGCACAACTTCCCTAGCCCTTCAAGAGCAATTCTGATGCATTGGATAACAAATAATGTATTTTTACACATGATTAAAGGTATTTTTATCTTGTAAATTACTGTTTTTCATAATCAATGTATTCAACTTCATTATAAATGCATTAGAAATGATTCTGAGTGGTTGGGAGAGTAGTGCCAGAACAGTGTGAATTTTGAGCCTGCACCCCTGCTGTAGAGCCCAAATTCGCACTGTTCTAGCATAGCTTCCCCAGCCCTCCAAGAGCAATTCTGATGCATTGGATGACAAATAATGTATTTTTACACATGATTAAAGGTATTTTTAGCTTGTAAATTACTATTTTTTATAATTAATGTACTCAACTTGCATAAGAAATGATCCTGAGTGGCTGGGAGAGCAGTGCCAAAACAGTGCGAATTTTGAGCTTGCACCGCCGCTGCAGAGCCTAAATTCGCACTGTTCTGGCATAGCTTCCCCAGTCCTCCAGGAGCAATTCTGATGCATTGGATTGTCAACAAACAATGTAATTTTACACATGATTAAAGCCATTTTTATCTTATAAACTATTGTTTCTCACAATTAGTGTACTCAACTTCATTATAAATGCATCTGAAATGATCTTGAGTGGCTAGGAGAGCAGTGCCAGAACAGTGCGAATTTTGTGTTGGAATTAGGGTTGCAAGAAAGCACACAAAGCTTGGAGAAGAAGAAGCAAGAATGCACACAACACAAAAGTGTATTAGATTGTGTCAATATACAAAGATAAGTTAGCCCTAGAATGATGGGCGTATATACAAGCCGGGGGAAAAAACCTCCTAAAGAGGGAAAAAGTGCCCCGACGGTCCTAAGTGTGTTCACACACATCACTGCTTATGTATATGGCAACAAATCCCCCCTGGGAGTGATGGTGTGAACGAGAGCTGGCACTCATGTATAGGGGAGTGCCATGCCCGAAGTAGATCAATCCACAAAGGGAAGCAAGCCCAAGGCTTTGCGGAAAGCTTCGAACTTCTCACGAGAAAGCGCCTTTGTGAAAAGATCGACGAGGTTGTCCTGTGTTGGCACATAGGCCAAGCTAATCTCTCCTGCTGAGAGTCTCTCCCTGACATAGTGATAATGCACCTCAATGTGCTTTGTGCGAGCATGAAAAACTGGGTTTCTCGCAACTGCCAATGCGCTCTGACTGTCAGTGTAGATAGAGGTGGCAGACTCCTGTCTAACACCCAAATCAGCCATAAGCCATCTGAGCCACACACACTCAACCGTAGTTGTGAAAGCTGCCCTGTACTCAGCTTCACAACTAGAAGTGGCCACAGTAGGTTGCTTCTTGCTCAACCAAGATATGCATGAGCTACCGAGCATGAAACAAAAACCACTTGTGGGGACACTCTTGTGTCATAGCAACCAGCCCAATCTGAGTCCGAAAAGGCATGTAAATCTGGCGGCGGCAACGATCCCCCCTTGGGATAAAACAACCCAAGATGTATGGTGCCACTCAAGTAGCAAAAAGATGCGTTTAATTGCCTTCCAATGCTGAGACCCTGGGCTATGCATAAACCTGCTCACTGAGACTGCAAATTGAATGTCCGGCCTCGTAATGCATACATAAATGAGGCAACCAACAGCTGTCTGATAGAGTGTGACATCAAAGTGATCTCCAGCATCATGAAGACTCAACTTCAAACCTGTCTCCATTGGAGTAGCAAGAGGCTTACAGTTTTCAAGGCCAAATATCCGCAACAATGTCTCAATATACTTTGTCTGACACAAAGCAATACCTCCATCACACTACTTAAATTGTATCCCCAAATAATGATGCAAATGCCCCAAAACTGACATCTCAAAAGAGGCATTCAAATCAGCCTTAAAATCAGCAATATAATTTTCATTTGGTCCGGTGAGTAGCATGTCAGTGACATAGAGAGCAATGATTAGATGCACATCATCCACACGTTTAGCATACAAAGTGCTTTCTGTTGGACTATTCTGAAAACCATGTGCAGTCAAATATGCATGTATCTTTTCATACCAAGCTCGTGGAGCTTGCTTTAAACCATATAAAGCCTTTTTTAACCTGCACACTTTGTTTTCCTGCCCTCTTTGAACAAAACCACGAGGCTGCGATACATACACCTCCTCATGCAAATCTCCATTCAAGAACGCAGTCTTTATGTCCAACTGATGCACATTCCAACCATTATAAGCTGCCAATGCACAAATGCTATGAATGGTAGTCATACGACAAGTGGGAGCAAAGATCTCATCAAAATCAATGCCCTTTTCTTAAGCATAACCCTTTGCAACAAGTCTAGCCTTATAGCGATCAACACTGCCATCTGGCTTTCGTTTCAACTTAAAAACCCACTTACATCCAATGGCCTTTTTACCAATAGGCAAATCACACAAAGACCATGTACCATTCTTGATTATAGCATCATATTCACTTTGCATTGTAGCCAACCAATTTTCTGATTTTTGTGCCTCATCAAATGAAAGAGGTTCTTCCTCTTCACACATACTAGACATAGCCAAAGCATAACAATCTGATGCATAAGAGGCATGCTGAAAACCTGAACGAGTACGACTAGATATAGGTGCATCAATTTTACTATCACGCAAGGTTTACACAAGCCATTTAGGCATACCTCTAGCCTGCTCATTTTCAGCCCTATCCTCAGAAATTACATCCTGTAAATCTGCATCAGAAATAGGCTGATCTATGATGTCTTTTGAAATCTGCATAGACTGAATATTTGCCTCATTAGGACTTACATTTGAATTCCCACCTGTAAACAGAGGCAACAATGTATCAAATACATCCCGTGAGCTCACACCTGTCTCTTTGGTACATGATAACAAAGGCTGCACAGCATCTTCCACAAAAACAACATCTCAACTAATCAAGATACACTTTGACTGCGGATGATACAATCTGTAACCCTTGCTCTCAGCACTGTAACCAACAAAAATGCATTTGACAGCCTTATCATCCAATTTTCTGCATTGTTGCATAGGCACTAAAGCATAGATCAAGCAACCAAAGACACGCAAGTGAGCAATAGAAGGCTTCCTACCATGCCAAGCTTCGTATGGAGTAATAGACTGCAAGGCCTTAGTGGGACACCTATTGAGTACATATGCAGCACACATGACAGCCTCAAGCCAAAACGCATGTGGCAAAGCTTGGCTCTTGACCATACATCGTGCCATCTCCATAAGTGACCTGTTTTTCTTCTCAGCATTTTGCTGAGGGGTATACGGCACTGTACATTGGTGTTTTATCCCACGACTAGCCAGAAATGCATCAAACTCTTTAGACATGTACTTCCCCCTCGATCAGAACGGCGGAGGGTGCCCACATTACAATTAGATACATTTTCAACCATAAGCAAAAACTGTTTGAAGCACAAAAACACTTCGGACTTTGCCTTTAGTGGATATACCCATGCATGCCTTGAGTAATCATCAATGAAAGTCACGAAGTACAAGTGTTTACCAAATGACGGAGTTTGCATAGGCCCACATACATCACTATGTACAAGTTGCAATTTGCGAGTGGCCCGCACAGAACCATCCTTTGGAAACGCAGAACATTGCATTTTGCCCAAAATACAGCCTTCACAAACATGTTTTAATGGTGCCTCAAGAGGGGGCAATGAAGCAACCATATCAAATTTCTGCAAACGCAGCAAACTAGCAAAGTTCAGATGACCAAAACGAGCATGCCATAGTTTTGCATCTGAAACTGCCTTTTCATCAGAAACTGAATTTGCTGAATCTTCCACACACTTGTCATAAGAATTGAGCCTATACAGCCCACGAAACGAGGTGCCAGATACAATAATCGTATCACCAGAAGTCAAATCATGAACAGTACATCTGTCATCCACAAATTTGACTACAAGTCCAAGTCTAGCAAGCGCAGAGACAGACAATAGATTCTTCTTTATCCCTGGCACATACAAAGCATCTGAAAGTGTGAAAGCGCTGCCATTTGCGGCAGTAAGCATAATTTTACCAATGCCCTTCACTGGGTAAGAAGCATTATTGGCACATGTGACAGTATTCCCATTAGGGACAGCCTCAAGAGAAGTGAACATATCACGATGCGAGGTAATGTGCTTTGTAGCACCACTGTCAAAATACCATACATGAGAGTCAACAGAAACTGCCAAACATGCATCATGTGCAGATGGGTCATACTGGCAATACACGCTAAACGCCCATTCTGTATCCTGCACAACATTTGCAGAATCTGCATTTGTAGAAGCATCCGCTATTGTGGCTGCATTTGACTCTTTCTTCTTTGCCTCTTTAGCCTTTAGCTTAGGGCAATTCTTAATGACATGATCATTTGCCTTACAATAGTTGCACCTGGTCTTTTTCTTGCCTTTATCAAGAGCCTTCTCAGACTTATTGTTGCTACCTGTGGAAGGAGAAGAAGTTGCAGACCTACTAATAGGAGAAGAAACAGTGGAAAGGGCTGCCTTACCACTTCTTCTCTGCTGCTGGGCAGCAATAAATGCTTGATCAACTGCACGCTGTGCCTGGCCCTATTTTGCCTGGACTGTGCTTCTTGCAAGAGCTTGTTGACTAAAGTATCATACTTGACAGCATCAGGTCTATCCTTCGCAAGAAGTCTCCATGTGGAAGTAAAAGTCTGATATGTCTCAGGTAAGTAAAGCATCAAGAACAGTTTGCACAAGAGAATGATCAGGAATAATCTCACCTGCAAAAATCAACTGTTCTTTGAGATCTTTAATCTCAGCAAGAAAAACATTCATGTCATCATCTTCTTGCATAATCTTCAATTCTAGCTCTTTACGCAGGTAAGCGATTTTTGCCTCGTTACGACCTGCATACAAACCAGCTAGAATATCCCAAGCCTGTTTTGCTATTTTAGCTGAACGAATATGTGGGGTGATGTTACGTTTGATAGAAAGTGCCTGAGCCTGCGCATCTTTACCCTCCCAACGAGCTTGTTCAGCAGTGGGTAAAACAGCAGCAACAGTAGAGCTGCTAGAACCTGCAACATCCTCAACAGATCCTACATACATAGAACCTGGACGTACATCCATACCCTGCACAATGTTCCACACTCCTTTTGCAGCCAAAACATGCTGCATCATGTATGCCCAAAGTGGGTAGTTGCTGTCTCCATCCAGTTTGTCTTCAGCGGACAACATGCGAAATACATCATTGTTGTTATCAGCCATGGCCACTGACTGAAACTGATGCAAAAGCTACCTATAATGAAGCAAAGACTGAACAGAGAACAACTCGTGCTATGTAGCACGGTCCACAATAGAGTACGTATGCTATTTTGCAGAAAACTACACTGTCAAAATTTCTGCAGAAAATGACGAAAACACATGTGCAGAACTTGAAATGCAAAAACGGAGCCTGAAATGACCTCAGATGCGATTTATGAGAACGCCAAGCCCTATGGGCTTATTTGTAGAGTATAGGGACCTGCAAGCACTCGTGAAAGCTCACCTCAATCGGAGAACGTGAGTCGGAGGGTGCTGGCGGTGTAGCCCTGGGAGTCGATGCCTGCTCTGATACCAATTGTTGGAATTAGGGTTGCAGGAAAGCACACAAAGCTTGGAGAAGAAGAAGCAAGAATGCACACAACACAAAAGTGTATTAGATTGTGTCAATGTACAAAGATAAGTTAGCCCTAGAATGATGGGCGTATATACAAGCCGGGGGAAAAAACCTCCTAAAGAGGGAAAAAGTGCCCCAGCGGTCCTAAGTGTGTTCACACACATCACTGCCTATGTATATGGCAACATTTTGGGCCTGCATCACCCGCTGCAAAGCCTAAATTCGCACTGTTCTGGCATAGCTTCCCCAGTCCTCCAGGAGTAATTCTGATGCATTGGATGATAAACACTGTATTTTTACACATGATTAAAGGTGTTTTTATCTTGTAAACGACTGTTTCTCATAATTAGTGTGCTCAACTTTATTATAAATACATCAAAAATGATCCTGAGGAGAGAAGTGCCAGAATAGTGTGAATTTTGAGCCTACATCGCCGTTGCACAGGCCAAATTTGCACTGTTCTGGCACAGCTTCCTCAGTCCTCCAGGAGCATTTCTGATGTCTTAGGTGACAAACTAGCACATGATAGACACTCCATGTTAAACAAACATGATGACACCGAGACATTGTAAGAAAAACTTAAAATTTTAATTATCAGAAGGTTACAAATGAAAGCCAGATAAGCTTGTTACAAAGGGGGGGTTTGAAACAAAAGAGTTGCTTCAAAAAAAAAAGGTTAACATCTAAGATCTCTAGATCATGTCTCGCTCCCCTCGAATGCACCGAGCTAGTTGCATGTCCTTGGCAGATATGGTAATCCTCTTTGCATGTATTGCAAGGAGGTTGGTGTCTTCAAAAAGCCCAACAAGGTAAGCCTCAGAGGCTTCTTGCAATGCTTCAAAGGCAATCCCGTGCACACGAAACTCTGTTATATACCGTTGGAGAATCTCCTTCACTGTGCGAGCGAAAGGGGCTCTTCTTATCAAAGCAACTCAGTGTTCCTTTGATAAAACTTGATTTCTTGTAGAGCCCTATGCCCTTGGCGCATCCTTCTCCTTGGAGCTCTCTGTGTTGTGTTGGTGCGTGGCGAGGTTGGGACTTCCTTAGCTTGAAGTGCTTGACCTTTCTTTCTTGCATGCACTTGCAGGAACCTCCTCTTGGTCTCTCTCATAGTCTGAATCCTCCTCCTCCTATTGCTGTGGTCCCTGTGTATCAAGTTCCTCCTCCCGGGTAGGTAGGGAACCCTGTCCTGGTCGTAGGGTCTTGCCACCTATAGTGCTACGCAATGTAGGAATGTTTTCACCAACCCAGTCGAACTGCTCATCATCGGCCTCTTTGTCTTGATCTCTGGGGTGGCTGCATTGTGGAGTCTTCTTCACACGCTTGCTCCCACTAGAAGGGCCTGCATGTGTGTGGGAGGAGGGTTGGACTCTGGTGATCCCATTGGGCATGTCCTAGAATCCAAGGGGTCACTCTCTTCCGTGGTGTCGCCCCAGTATGTGGTCGTTGGGTGCCTCGCACTGTGTTTTGTGAAGGCATGGTAACACGTGCGGTGTTCTTGGTGCGTGCCATATCCATGTATGACTAAGCTCTCTAAAAAAGATGAAGTGAGAGAAGGGCAAAAAAAACCTAGCTAAACTTATTTTCTTAGCCTTATTACATCTAGATTTATGCTGGTGCGTGCACAACCCAACGCCTCCCTTGTCTCCTCATTCGTTGCTACACGCCAAGCACCATGCCTATGGGGAGCATTGGTCTGCAACCATTCAAGCTGAGCATGACTTTTTACAGCCTTGCATACCTCTTGCGCAAGCTTAGATTGTTGGGCCCGCTCCCTAACCAATACCCTTCCAAAGGTTGTGCGATAAAACCAATTGAACATCTCTTGTAGATAGTTTGTACGTGTTTCTTCTGCAGAAGCTCCACCTCCATGTCTTGTATTTTTGAAATAAACCCCTCTTGCTTTATAATGCAACCATTCAAGCTGAGCATGACTTTTTACAGCCTTGCATACCTCTTGCGCAAGCTTAGATTGTTGGGCCCGCTCCCTAACCAATACCCTTCCAAAGGTTGTGCGATAAAACCAATTGAACATCTCTTGTAGATAGTTTGTACGTGTTTCTCCTGCAGAAGCTCCACCTCCATGTCTTGTATTTTTGAAATAAACCCCTCTTGCTTTATAATGTGATTTCTCCATCCCTTGGGTACTCCACATGTCGAGCGATCCATACTTGTTCATGAAATATGCACCATGCACATAAACTATGTGTTGTACACATGACAATAGAATTTAATTAGAAAAAGTCAAGGTTAAAACACCAATTTATTTTTTTATTGTACAACTTACCATATAGTATCCGGATATCCGTTGGGCGAGGCCTCGAGTGTGGATCCCTGCCCTGTGCGAGAGGCTACGCTGCTTCCGCCTCCAGTGACCTCGGAGGGGGCTCGGGTCTCACAGGAAAGTTCTTGGATTTGATGGATGGGATGATCCCAATCCATTCTATATTTATATTGTCTTAGACCCCTATAGGCTAGATGACAATCTTAAGCTCCTCTTAATCAAAGAGGCATTGTGATTAGTAGATGGCTTTTACATTGTGGGTAGTAGATGTAGGAGCTCCGAGAGGAAAAGCGCTTCATATTCAGGGAAATACTGAAGTGCATTCCGTTAAGAAAATTGGTAAAGATAATGTAATAATCTTTAAGATTATTGATTGATGTCTCTTCTCTCTCTTCTCTCTCTCTCTCTCTCTCTCTCTCTCTCTCTCACACACACACACACACACACACACACACACACACACAAATGCTCCACACATGTAGTATACATATAGTTACTCTTGACCTTTTTTCTTTGTATTTGGTGTGAAATGTAGCTAGGATATGTAGCTAGGACAGGGTGAGAAAAATAGAGAGACCATAAGCGTTAATTGTTTTGGTGTTTGTGTGTGATTATGTAGAGGCAAGCAAGCACAAGGACGTTAGCATCAAAGTTGGTGGTTTTGAATATCATTCTCTCCTCAACTTGAGGTTAGTTTAATTGTTGTAATTTTTTATCTTTATCTATTTGTGTGTTTGAAGTTAATATGTGATGCATAGATAGAGTTTTTTTATGTTGATATACTTGGTTAGCAAGATTCAGAGAGAGGGAGAGAGAGAGGGAGAAGAGACAACACATTAAAATACTTTTTATATCCCTTTCTATTTACGAGTGTTTTAATATTGGTGATTTTTATTTTATGTTGATATACTTGGTTAGCAAGATTCAGAGAGAGGGAGAGAGAGAGAGAGAGAGAGAAGAGACAACACATTAAAATACTTTTTATATCCCTTTCTATTTACGAGTGTTTTAATATTGGTGATTTTTATTGCAAATGTGTATGTACTTATGATCTTTGCCACCAACGTCTAATACTTTAGTGTGTGCACAAAAATGCCATTTATAATATTGATATGCTTGATTGTCTAAGCTATAAACTATTCTTTTTACATAATGCCTTCTAGCTTTGCCTTTAAATAGGTGAGCTAGTGGACCATAAGTCCATTCACACACACACCCTTCTCCTACCCTTTTACATGACCTTAGTCTTTTAATATTTATGACCTAATTTGTAATTATGAAAGCATTTGCTTGAGTGGGTGTTAACTCTTCTTTTTGAAGGTGAAAGAGCATGTGATGGCTTCACTATACTACACACTAGAGAAAGGATGATTGTGCCATCATCCAATAGCATGTAATGATTTGTTGATTATTGAGTTACATGGGTAGACATGTGGATTTTGTTTTTCTCTCTTAGACAATGATGCATAGTAGGTATAGGTATCTTATAACAATGACGGTGGCTACCATTGGTAATATACTTGGAATTATTGGCATAGAGAGAGAAAGAAACAAAGTTATATTAGCGTCTGCAAAAGGCCAGTGGCCTATGAGACCAAAACATAGTACACAGCTAATGGTGTCTCATCAAAAGTAAGACAAAAAGGACTAAAAAAGTCCTAAACAGCTATAAAAGGAAAATACTCCTACTGAGGTACAACAAAAGTGTATAATATCTACAACTAGTATAAGACTGGTGTAATCTTCTAATCTCAGTATCTCTCTCATGGGGTGCTGTAAGATAGAGGAACTAAAGTGGCAGGGCAATTGTCTCCTATGGTGGGTGATGATGGCACTAATCCACCAGTGATGAAGCAGCCATGGATGAGGTCTTGTGGTAAGCATGGGCATCTCGCTCAATAAAGTGCTATGGCTCTGTCAAGGGTGACTCCTCCTGAAGGATGTCTATGGGACATTTGACTCGTCGAGGGGGTAGTGGAGGTCCTGGTCGTATCTACTGGGGTGATCCTGGACCTAAAAAAATCTGTCATTGTTCAAGGCCTATTTTGAAAATCCCTTATCTGTTAATTCTTGTATGAATATAATGTATCCTTTTCTATTCAAATTTGTATTTTTTTTAAATTCAATAAATAAATTACCTCTTTAAATATATTTCTATAAGTTTCAAATATTTAAAATGTCCTTCTGTTGAACTCTCGTGTGATAGGCACATTTTTTGTAATAAGTGACCCCCCGCCCCCCCTCCCCCCGAGTCTGTGAGCCATGCCCTTTCAACAACATGCTCCAACATGAGCTGCAAATTAGCCCATTATAGCTTGCCACCAACTTGACAAGCTTGCACCTTCAAACTGGCTCTTTGCCAAATTGCAAGAGCCATGGGATTCACTCATCCCATAAATCAGTAACCCTTCTTTACATTGAGCATTCTTTTTCATAATAAACGAAAAACCATGCTTAATAAAATATACACATAACTAAGAAACTATACATAAGTATTGACCATGACTAAGAGCCCACCCAAGCTCTGATACCATGTTAAACAATCCTAAAATGGGATTGATCATGGTGATAGACATAGATTAAGCAACATAATTAAGGTGGATCATACCACACTAAGAACTCCATAAGAGAGAGAGAGAGAGAGAGAGAGAGAGAGAGAGAGAGAGAGAGAGAGAGAGATTGCACACTTAACATTAGGAACTCAATGGAGTCTTTTTGGGCCCTTTAATTTGCCATTGCCTAATGGAGGTGATTAAGAAATAGACAACTAGGGAGATTACATGTGGACTGAAACCAATGGTTTGTAAGAGCCTAGAAGGTAGTGGTCAAACTTAGAATAATAGGCTAAATAGGCTCTTTTTAAATTTTCAAAATCAACTAAAACTCAAAAATTTAAAACGTATATGCATTTTTTCCCTATTTTATATAGAAAAGGATAGCTGCAGCCTGCCAGCAGCCTGCAGCCATCATTAACTAAGGTCTCTAAAGTGATAGAGGCCCAAAAACGAGTTCCCATGCATTCAATGCACATTCCCCTTCACTTTCCACTATCCCTCTCTCCCACGTTCCCTCCAAAACGCTCTCTCTTCTCCCTTTCTCATAGCAAGGCGTTTTTCACTCTCTAGACTACTTCTTTTAGCTATCTACCTCTTGATCTACCTCTCTCTTCACTCAGAAACCTAGATCTATAGCTATGGAAGCTTGATCTGCAACCTCCTCTTAGAAGCTATGGAAGTTTGATCCTCACTTACATTTCCTTCCTTCATCCTTCTTCCTTGTCCAACCTCCTTTTACAGAGTGTAACAACAGAGCTTAGCTATGGAAGCTTGATCTGCAACCTCCTCTCAGAGGCTATAGAAGTTTGATCCTCACTTACATTTCCTTACTTCATCCATCTTCCTTGTCCAACCTCCTTTTACAGAGTGTAACAGCAGAGCTTAGCTATGGAAGCTTGATCTGCAACCTCCTCTCAGAAGCTAGGGAAGTTTGATCCTCACTTACATCCTTCTACCTTGTCCAACCTCCTTTTACAGAGTGTAACAGTGGAGCCAAGCTATGGAAGCTTGAGTTGCAAATGCTTTGGCTCTCATAATCTTACTCATTGTCTCCTCTCATCCCCTCCAATATCCTCTTTCAAAGTGCAGTAATAGCACAGCCAAGCCCTTGGAACTTGCTCTACAACTCCTTCTCTTTTTTACATCTCCCTAGTCTAAGTTTTTTTCTCACCATTCTATTTTTCTTTGCCATCAAGGTTTATAATCTCTCTAATATATACATCTGATGTCTTCTTCTAGAGCTCGAAGGCCTCCGATCAGTATTCAATCTCTCTCTTGTAGCAGTGGTCAAGATGAGGATGGGCACTGGAACATCAAACAGTACGAGAAGTGGAATTGGATTACGATGCAGCCTAGTACAAGAGGAAGCCACAAGGTGTCAAAGCGATACGTTGATATACAAAGTCACCATTGGAAAGGGCGGATATTGGAGCTCAAACAAGATCGTGATGGAAAAAAGCTAGCCAAGGTCCAACATGTTTACAAGGCAACAGAGCTGAAACTAGCAGACCATGACCAACGTCAACGATTTCCTGCAAATTGTAAGTTATTTCACCACTTTATATTCTTGTTTTTAAATCAATTGTGTGCTAATAATGGTATACTGAGCACTGCTTCGATTGTTCTTGGGTTCTTGTGCGTAGATATTTTTCCCTCAAACTATAGTGAATGGGAGCCTATGGAGGCAATTTCAGGAACCTTTGAAGCATACCATGTGGAGCTTGGTAGTTTAATCTTTGGAGGGTGTCCAGCTGCACAACTTCTTGCACGAAACATCTTCTTCTATGAGGATACATATGTGGTTCCCACGACAGCAAATGGTACTGGAAAATTAGTTCCAAAACCTACGCCAACTCTCACATCTATTGAATGGCCAATTCCAGACAATGCTTCAGTGGCCATGGCTTGTTTGCAGATCGAAAGCAAGGTGCAAAATGCTATGAAGTGCACATATGGATCTCACAAAGCAACCATAACCTGCTTCATACCTCTACACCTCTTTGTGTACCTGTTCCGTACAAGTGACACACATCGTACCCCAACTTTATGGATTGCAAAGGGGGAGAGAGCTCTGACTTGTTTCTTATCACCTGCATGGGATAAAAAAGTTGTTCAACACAATGGAGACACCATCAGATGCGGAGTAATTGTTGAGAAGGTTGTGATGCGCTATCATATTGCCAAGCAACAGTTGTCCATTGCGTTTCCTTACAGGCAATGGAAGCTTACAAATGGAGAATGGGAGGCGTTAGACTCCGACACAACCTCTACAGAACAGGGTGTGCTACATATATCCATGCAAGGTGGGGATGTAGAAGATGTTACTGTGAATGATGACTGGTCCCTTGCCAACTTACGTGACTACTTAGTTCTTCGATTCTCACTCAGTGGTGATTTTGCTTTGATAATCAATGGTAGAGTAGTGCGCAAAAGGCAGGAACGATCTTTTCTTTGTAGAGAAATTACTTTCCCTGGCTGTGTAGCTATCAGATAACCACTGGATATGTAATCTTGAATTGAAGTAAATACAATTTCAATTTTTTTGCCTCACTGTCTTATTAAGGTTTTTCAATTGTCTTGTGCAGTTTTATTTTTTTGTGATAGTGTAAGGTTGGTCACACAAGCATCTGTGGCGTGAGCCACTAGTAAATTGGAAATGACCTTGTGATGGAAGGATACGTTCTTGCTTTCGCATACCATTTTTTAAAAATTTTTTGGTACTTACAAATTTTAAAAGTTTTTAAAAATTTTATAACAAGGTCGCCCATTTATAAACGATAGTTTACTCATTTACATCAATTGACAATTATCGTTCTCTCCTAGCACTTGCTCTCAATTTCGCACACCTTTCTGTATCACACACTCTCTATTTCCTCCAATCACTCATAGACATGGCACCTCTACTTGACGCACTTATTGCACAGCTAGGAAAGCTTGAGTTACTTCATAGGGTTGATGAGATCGTCCCTATGTTTGAGGGAGCAATTGATGTACGTGCAACAATGCATCTACACGCGGATGCTTTTACAGATGTCATTCAGTATATGGATGAACACATCAGCACGTACTCCATCATGTTTGAGGGTGATGAGGGCTTATGGGTTCCAGTTGACCTCATCAAGTACATATTCAGGGAAGAGAAGAATTTTAGATTTCGCCTATCCAGGTTTTTAAAATCCCTCACAGAAACGGACTACAGAAATGAGGAGGAAGACTTACTCCTGGATCTACAAATGGGCAACATCGGCACTTCTTTCCTAAGCTGGGACATGGTTTTGGTCCTTCTGTTACAAGAGGGTGTGGCGAAAGAAAGTGGCAAGGAAAAAGAAAAGGGCAAAGTAAAGCTAATGGAGCAGGTCCAAGAGGCCCATGCTGAGGAAGAGAATGTTACAGAACAATGGGAGGCCTCAATGGCATTGGTGGCTCTACAAGATAATGTCCCCGAGGAAGTTCCGGACCTAGTTCTAGAGGGCGATGAAGTACTCGAGGAGGTCCCAGACCTTGTTATCATGTCTTTGCATCCAATCATTATTGATGGGAAAGAGTTTTTGTTTTTGGATGACATTGCCAAGACACTCGGGTTTCGTGAGGATGAGGCACTTTCTATTATTGCCGTGAATGCTGGGGGTCAAGACAAAGGAAAAGTGAAAATCTCTTTTGAAGATGACAACCCCACAAAAGCGCTTGCATATGATATTGGTAGCAGTACCTTGGAAGTTGTAGTGGCCAAAGCGCTCGTTGAAATAAAGCAAGAAGTGCAATTCTATGAGAGCGTAGCTGCCTTTGAACCACACATGCCCTTGGTTGCTGGCGATGCTCAAGACCAAGGAAGCATAAACTTGACGAATGAGCAACTAGTTGCAAGTGACGATGCAACTGAGGTATGTCCTTACTTCTTAGTTGTAAAGAAAATTATTTTTTGTATCATTTCACGCTTCCTAACTTCTATATTGACATGTTGACAGACTGCTTTTGAAGTGGACAAGTTTGCTATGTGCGTAGGAGGAATGCGGCCAAAGTCAGAGGGTCGAGATGCATCCCTTTGGCACTACATACCTGCCCTCAGAGCCGACATAGTGCGGGTTTTTCATTTAGAATATGCAGAGATCGCCTATGCCGAGCTCCTAAAATGTAAAGCACTTAGTGCAGTCTTGTCGGAGAGCCTCGAACATAAATAAATGTATTTTGGTAGCTAGGGAAGCTGCCTTGTATTGCTTCACGGGCAACCATCCCGGCTCAGTTTTAGGCCATTGTGCCCTTTCTCAGGCTTAAGGAATCAATGAGCCAAGTGATGTATTCCAAAGCTTAGGCCATAAACCAGCCTCTAGAACTCTCTCTCCTGAACTCTTCCAAGAGCTTATTAAAAAGATGTAATGCAAACTTCTCTTCCAAGTTTAATAAAAAAATTTTGTTGTGCATTGTAAGTTGTGATTTTTCCTGGCGTACTTGTGATATACCATTTCAAGCCTCGCAATTTTAAGATTTTGTTCATGTGTTCATAGAAAAAATTGTTTAGGATTTATTTTAATTGAGATCGTGATTAAAAAAAGTAATCGAGATTGGGTTAGAGCGGTATGAAAAAATATTGTATTTATAGATGTAAACACACTCACATATATGTATATATATATGTACATACATGTATATATATACATATATATATGTGTGTGTGTGTGTACCTATATATATATATAAGATTCTGGGACTATTGAATGATATATATATACATATATATACATATATATATATAAAAGATGTATAGGATATATATATATATAAGACATAAGATATTATAAGATTTTAAGGCTATTATCAGATATATATACATATATATAATATTTTATATAAATATATAAGATTTTGGGGCTGTTAGGGCACCTGAAGGGTCTTATGAGCCTCACCAGACCAAAGACATCAAAAAAAAATAAAAAAAATACCATGTGCGCTACGGCGCGTAAATCGACATTTTGACCTGGTCAAAGTACCGATTAATGCGCCGTAGCGCACATGGCAATTTTTTTTTTTTTTTTGGCCTTGAGGCTCATAAGGCACTCTATAAGGGTCTCTAGGTGCATTTATAGGATCTACCTTTTTTGTATATATAAATAAACATATATATATATATATATATGTGTATATGTATATATATTTGCATATGTATATATATGTGTGTATATATGTTTGTGTGTGTATATATATATGTGTGTGTGTGTGTGTGCACCTATATATATATATATAAGATTCTGGGGCTATTGAAAGATATATATATATATAATATATATATATATATATATAAGATATATAGGATATATATACATAAGACATAAGATATTATAAGATTTTAAGGCTATTATAAGATATATATAAATATAAATAATATCTTATATAAATATATAAGATTTGGGGCTGTTAGGGCACCTAAATGGTCTTATGAGCCTCACCAGACCAAAGATATCAAAAAAAAATAAAAAAAATACCATGTGCGCTACGGCGCGTAAATCTCCATTTTGACCTGGTCAAACTCGCGATTAACGCGCCGTAGCGCACATGGCTTTTTTTTTATTTTTTTTGCCTTGGGGCTCATAAGACACTCTATAAGTTTCTCTAGTTGACTTTATAGGATCTACATTTTTTATATATATAAATATTCATATATATGTGTGTGTGTGTGTGTGTACATATATATATATATATATATATGTGCATATGTATATATATTTGTATATGTATATATATGTGTGTGTATATATGTTTGTGTGTGTATATATATATATGTGTGCGTGTGTGTGTGTGTGTGTTTGTGTGTGTTTTTTCCTATGTGTATAGTGCTTTTATATTTTTTAAATGAAATGTTCATTGGCACTGAGCATACAAAAAAAATGGACTCAACAAAGAATGTAACACAACTCACAAAGTTTTCATTAATGTGTGAAAAAGCTACAAAGGAATTTGGGAACATTACAAAATTTTGTAGGGAGAATTACAAAATGGGTTAGCCTATTGAGGTAGAAGGCTACGCTCTAAACGTAGACGTAGGGCTAGGGACATATCTACAGGCTTCAAAGTAACTCTCTTGGCATGTACCATAGCCAGCACTGAGTCTTCAAAAACAGAAACTACAATATCTTCAGCAGCTTCTTGAAGAGCTTCAAGAGCTGTGCTCTGTATGCGGTCAACCCTGTCAGAATATTTTTCCATTGTTTCTCTCACCAGTCGAGAGAATGGTGCCTTGGGGATGAGAAGATCTGTGCTTTTCTGATATTTCCTAATCTCTCGTAGCGCGACTGTCCCTGGCCTCCATTTTCTCTTCTTCTTTGTAACTGGTGGAGGCGGTGGTGGTCTTTGATTCTCCCACGGTGGTCGTTCAGACCTGAACTTCTTTTTCTTTTGTGTACGCTCTTCCTCTTCTTGTTGGTCCCGAAACTTGCCCTCCATTCTTTTACCACACTTCTTGACTGGCCGTCTGGATGTTGTGGCTGCCTGTGGGGGTGGCTGTGCTTGGCTTGCCCTCCTTGCGTCCTCTTTGGGCTGCTGTCTCTTTTGCATTTCTGTCTCCCAAGCTGCCCTCACAAGAGCAAACTCTTTGTCAATGGTATCTTTCGTGATGCCGTAGGACAAGAGCTCGACCTCCCTGTTCTGTAAGATAACCTCTAGCTGTTCTAGGGTGTCGGCCTCAATAACAATCTCCAGTGGCTGCCCTTGACCTTCCTCGGCTTCTTTTTGACGCCGCTCTTCTTCTGCTTCTCTACTAGGCTCTGCTTCTTCAGCTTCCTTCCTGCGTTGCGCTTCTTCGGCCTCCTTCCTGCGCTCTTCTTCGCTCATCTCCTTTGCCTCTTGCTCTGTTACGATAGGTAGACTTGTCCTTTTTGCTGTAGCAGGTAGTGGGCCGAGTTGATCGAAAAACCGCAAGTCTTGCTCCTGTTCTTCTGGCATGGCCTAGGTATGTACGAGTGCAAGAGATAGTGGGAGGGCAAGAGAGAGTAGAGCACAAAGAAGAAATTGAAATGTGGTGGCTATAAATGAAAAATGACTTAAATATGTCTATAAATATAAATTTTTAAAACTTTTAGAAAATTTAAAAACACAAAAAGATTATAATCAGAGAGTTTAAGCCCATGAGGAACCACACCGACGCTTGCTTGCTACCCACTGTCGTAGTCTCTCCCTAGCATTTGATCTGTTGTATCCTTCAGTTCTTCTTGCATTAACAGTTTTCATTATTTGACGCCTAAGAGACAAATTACCGCGACTTTTCTGCCTTTTTTTGCCAACCAGAACGCGATAGAACCAGTTGAACATTTCATGGAGTGCATTACTCTTGACTTTGCCACCACCATGGCGAGTGCCCTTAAAATACACGGCCTTTGCTTGGTAATGTGATTTCTCCATGCCTTGATTGCTCCAAAGTGCTAAAGAGCCATATCTATCGAGAAAGTATGGCCCATGTGCATACAATATATGCTGCATAGAAAATTACAAAAAGTCAACAAACAGTATGAAGAACATACTACAAGGACACAATAAATACAACATTACCATGTAGTGAGTAATGTGTGTTTCTCCCCATGCCTCGACCATTTCTTCTGTGAATCTACAAGTGGCTTGTTTAAGTGCCTCAATACCATGGTCATCCAGGTGAGGTCGCTCTAGAAGATCGACCATTTTATTACACACCTCCCATACATGTGCACGTTTCAGGCCAAGCCTGGCATCATTTCCTCGATATGTTGTGACATCACATATCTTCTTCCAAATTTCAAAGTCTGTGGCTTTGAGAACCCAAGTGGTTTGATAGCAAGTGTCTTGCCTTTGATCCACCCATGCAAATTTTATTAGGGTTGTCTTGTGTAGGGTTTGATTTTCTGTCCTTTGTCAAGACCACTGCTCCAGCATGTAATCCCATAGAGGAAAGTACACCCTCTAGTGCATGTATTAACTCTTCTCGTCGATCTTCGGGCTCCATGTTCCAGACATAGTTTATGTGGAGCATCAATAGCTTATCCAAAATCCTGAGTCTTGCATGTAATGTGCACACATGCACTTGACATAGTGGAATTTCCAAGATTGGGTTCCAAGCATTGTCCTCCTGGTCACGACTAGGTGGCTTGCTCTGGTCACAACTTTATATGCCATTATGCCATACCTTTGATCCTTTCCTCTGTTCAGCATCAAAAACGATTGCTTTTTTTGCACATGAAATATTGGGTGCAACATGCCTACTGCGTAGGGTTGCATATTCTGTCTCCAAATCAACCTGAAGGCGGATCTTAGAAGGCTTATTGGTGATGTCTTGTAGTGCCATCTACAAGAAAGTAGGCTTGTAAGCTTGGGTTGAATAGGAGTGGAAGGAGCAAGATATGGTATCAAAAAATAATGGGAAGAATGGAGATGAGGGTTGCTTCTCTAGAGCTGCATTGTGGATAGAGAAAGAAGCCAGAAAAGGGAGCCAAAGAAACATAGAGAGGGTTGGCAATGGTGAGACGAAAATGCAAAGGAGACAATGCATCATGGGAAGCTTCTTTAGTGCAAGCTATGGCTGCTAAGCAATATAGAGAGAGAATACTTCATGAAAAGGTTCTTCTGTGCTACTACTGTGGGTTTGGAGAGAGAACCAAGTATTGTAGAAAGAATGCTCCTGGTAAGCTTCTTCCTTGCAAGCCATGGCTACTACTGTGGGTTTGGAGAGAGAAGGCTCATTTAGGAGTACAGACCTGCTAGCTATGGAGAGAGGACCAAGTACTGTAGAGAGAATGCTCATGGTAAGCTTCTTCCCTGCAAGCCATGGCTACTACTGTGGGTTTGGAGAGAGAAGGCTCATTTAGGAGTACAGATCTGTTAGCTATGGCTTTTGGAGTAGAGAAAGACGCTTTTTTCCATGGAGAAGGAGTGCAGGGCATTTTAGAGAGAAGATTTAGAGAGAGAAAGAGATCTGGTGTACACACAAAAAAGGGGGGAAGAAAGTGACGAATTTTTGGAATGTTTGGAGTTCGAAAAGGTTGCTGTAGGCTATGATTACTGACTGACAGCCCATTACAAAGCTTTAAAGTCACCTAGGTGGCCAGATCTAGGAATATCTCCTTTTTTTATTTTTTTTTTGTTTTTGTGAAAAATCAAATATATGCTTTTAGGACTAGGCCTCTAGGCTTGGTCAAAGATGGATTAGCATTTTAAGCATTTCACTAAACGTCCAAATTAAAGGGCCCAAGAAGACTCCATTGAGTTCCTAATGCACTCAATTCTATTGCATATCTCAATTGAACCATACAATGATATAGGCCTTAGAGCCTTATCCTAATTTACATGTCATCATCCATGTGGCAACTCCTTTTCCACTCTTTTGGTCAACACACACATCATTCAATATTACATGTGGCATTCTTATCTTGCCACAATATCTTGAACCTCTAGGGTGTTTTCACACACTCAACCAAATAACCCATTCATTTTATGTTGCACATTTCAACACCCCTCCTCAATATAAACTTGGTGGTGTGCATAACATCTCTCCAATCAATTTTATCACTCACCTCTCACCCCTAATCAATTTGGCATTGCCAATCTCAACAAATTAAAGTATTAGACGTGGAAAAGATCGTAATTCCATAAACATTTGCCATAAAAATCACCAATATTAAAACACTTGTAAGATAGAAAGAGATATAGAAAGTATTTTAATGTGATGTCCCCTTCTCTCTCTCTCTCTCTCTCTCTCTCTCTCTCTCTCTCTCTCTTTACTAACCAAGCATATCAACATTAAAAAACTCTTTATCTATGCATCACATATTAACTTCAAACACACAAATAGATAAACATAAAAAATCACAACAATAAAACTAACCTCAAGTTGAAGAGAATGGTATTCAAAACCACCAACTTTGATGCTAACGTCCTTGTGCTTGTCTCTACACAATCACATACAAACACCAAAATAATTAACGTTTATGGTCTCTCTATTTTTCTCACCCTATCCTAGCTACATTTCACACCAAATACACAGAAAAAAGGCAAGAGTAACTATATGTATACTACATGTGTGGAGTATGCACGCGCGCATGTGTGTGTGTATGTGTGTGTGTGTGTGTGTGTGTGTGTGTGTGTGTGAGAGAGAGAGAGAGAGAGAGAGAGAGAGAGAGAGAGAGAGAAGAGAGAGATTATAGAGAGAGAAGAGACATCAATCAATAATCTTAAAGATTATTACATTATCTTCACCAATTTCCTTAACGGAATGCACTTCAGTGTTTCCTTAAAAATGAAGTGCTTTTCCTCAGAGCTCCTAAATGTGCTACCCACCACAATGTAAAAGCCATCTACTAATACCAATGTCTCTTTTCTTAAGAGGAGCTTAAGATTGTCATCTCTGGACTATAGGGGTCTACCACTATATAGATATAGCGTGGATTGGCGCCAAGAACTTTCCATTTGGGCTAGGTTAGTATCCAAAAAAAACCCAATTGTGGTATCTCCTCAAAGGAGATTATATCGGCGAACAATTTATTATTGTCATAGGTCAACTTTAAAGTGTCTAATGCCATGTTCTACAAAAAAGATAATCAATAACAATCATGTTCTTTTTATAGTTAGCCACATAGAGAGCAAAGGAAAAGAATGAGACAGACAAACATAATATTTTATTGAAAAAATACCAAAAGCGACCTTCTAGCACTAATGGGCACAGAAGAAGAACATAACCATATTTATCTTCAAATGAGCTCCCGCTTTGGGATACATTTAATTACTTGATCAAATACTTGTCGTACTTGATCTCTATCACCAGGGACATTATAGTATATTTCATAATGATCAATCAAGCCTAAGCTTTCTTTAATATTCACTAGCGTAATATTTTCATCTAATTTTTAAAAATCTAGACGTATAATAATTTTAAAAACATCGTTCCATCCAACATCATGAACCGCCCATGGTCCAAATTAGTTTGGACCATGAAAATAGAAACGCTCAAATTCTTTAGCCAAATTCACCCTTTCCTCAAAGGAAAGAGTACTCCTCATGTGCTAAAAAAAATGCAAGTCACCTTCTCCATCTCTGTCAAACATACATACATACATACATATAAGTAAGCTCATGCATGACATGGGTGTAAGAACCATAATTGTAACTACTATATGCATGCGCATGGGTATAAAAATCATAATTGTAACTACTATGTGTGTTTCAATTTGTACATTTAGGTGCTTACATTTTTGTGTGTACATGTGTGTTTGAATAAATACATGTAAGTCCTTCATAGAGTGAACCCCCCGAGCTCACAGAGTTGCTCATGGAAGATGGGCAACAATGGTTGAAGCACTTAATAGCTTTCACACGTTTGGCGCCTGAAGATTTCTTGTGAGAAATCTAGTTGAAGGCACCCTTGGAGTGGTTTCCTTGTGAGAGAAGTTGCATGGAAATCTTGCTTGTCAAAAATGGAAGAGGCAAGCAATTATGGAGCTCATGTGTAAGCTCAACATGGCCATGTAAATGGCTATGATGAAACCTTATGAAAGAGGTTGTCGAGGCAAAGATTTGTGCATCAAGAAGGATGCATTAGTGAAGCATGCTATGGCAAAAAACATGTAATTTGGAGCTCAAGGAGCTCACAATAGCCATATTTATGGCCACACTTGGAAACCTCAACTTGGAGGTATGAAGAGGAAAATGAATGGCAGCAAGAGCAAGAATTGAGTGTTGCCAGCAACCAGCACATACTATTGCAGCAATCTGAGAAAAGGAGACAACAAGCAAGCATCAAAGAGCTCATAGTTCGCAAGAAGAGAGAGACTATCCTAGAAGTTATGAAAAAGCTAGGTGATAACAGCAAGGGTAGAAGCTCTAAAGGCTGCCATTGCAAATAGCAACACACAGACCAGAAAGGCAACGACAAAAGACAGCAATGCATCACACAAGCAAAGGGAATCAATAAACAACAGCTTTCAGTGATCAGAAGCAATAGTTACGCAGGCCTTTGAGTCGTCTTCTCCACCACCAAAGCCCCAGGCTACGTAGCACACGAACGATTGCAAAGAACGTGGATTGGTCACTGCCAAAGCCATGACCACCGTCCTCAGCACACGACACTCCTGTGAACCTTGAATCAGCAGAGACGGAGTAAAAAACATTGCAGCGAATAGCAGGCAAGGTGAACACACTCACGCGGCTGAAAGCGACGGAGAGAGGCGGTAATGGCAAGCTCCCATGGTTGACGCTTCAAGTCCAATGGCAATAAGGGCCGATTGTTTCAAGCGAGGTAGATAGGTAACAAGAGATGTTGTAGGGATTGCCAATGGCTTAGAGAATATACAAACTATAGTAGTCTTAGAATAGCAAAGATTATAGAGAGAGTTCTAGAGAGATAATATATGGGCCTTAGAGAATATACAAACTATATAGAGAATATACAAACTATAGTAGCCTTAGAATAGCAGAGAAATGTTCTTAAAAAGTAAAGAACGTTCTTTATAGTTTTGGAAATACTAGACTTCTAGAGAGACAATTATATGTATTGCTAAGAGTTATCATTGTGTACTTTTTTATCCAACGAGATGTCTACATGTGTATAGTGCTGGTATATAGTTAGGGTTATGCTATATGTTGACAAGGATAAAAAGATATGTTTGTAGAGCCTTAAGATATTCATTTAATTGGATTTCAGTAAATGGAGATCCAGAATGATAACAACGACTCCAATGCCTTAGTGGTCGCCAATGATGCTTCCAATGCTGAAGTAGCTTTGTGTACCCTACTATCAAGGTTGGCTTTAGAAAGTTTCATATGTTTGTCTTTGATGTTAAGTGGTTCAAGGTAGTCACAATAGGAGCACATGCAACCATATGAAGAGACAAATCCGGATTAGTTCAAGTGGAATCCACAAAGATATGGACAGACCAAAAGACACATTTATACTACCAGAGCATTGTGAGCAAATAATCTTTAAGGAGGACCCAAGAGATCTAAGATAGTGGTTTGTAATCCAAGTGGCACCACGTAATAAACAAATATATAAAAACATGGAAATAGATGGAGATGAAGCAGAGATTGGTGTGGGCCAGCAAGATCAAGTTCCACTACATATTGAAGTACAGCAAGAGCAAGGGCTAGACGAAGGTAAAGAGATCGAACAATCAGACACATGAAATGTTTCACACATAGTAGACGATGATCTTGATGAAGATCCAACAACATTAAATGAGGAACCAGAGCCAGAGCTAGAAGATTTAGAGGCTGACATAGATGCATCGTCTATTCCCACATGAATTAAAGATGGAGGGATTTTCCTTGAAATAGATATTTTTGGCGCTAATGATCTTTTTAAAGATGACAGGGTTGATAATGATCAACTTTGATTTTGTAAACATGTAAGTAATCTCACATGTTATGATTTGATGGTAATTTATTTATTAGTTTTATTTAATTTTACACATTAGGAATTTTTGGACCCAAAAAGTGCCTCCTAAGGATTCCTAATTTTAAGAGATTAGAGCTTAAAAAGCTGGGCTTAAGGGAGACAAAGGCTATGATGATCCCTATTTTTTACCTTGCCACATCAACCATACCCCCCCTAGTTTCACTTTTTAAAGGGAATATTCTCATACTCTCTCTCTCTTACTTTTTGACTTTTCTCATACTTTCTCTTACTTTTTGAATTTTTTATCTTCACTCTCTGCAAATTGAATCTTTCTTGTCAGTTTGAAATCTCGAAAATCATCTAACGGGAGAATTAATCTAACGAGTCAAAGTCTTAACTATTCAAACTGATCCGACCGAACCTGAAGTCACATGGTCAGATCAAAGAAGAGACTTGCACTTGGTCCATAGAATCATCGCTTTTTTCCTCCTTTAACGAGGCACAGCCCCCCGCTGATTCCTTTCCACAAAACAAGGGTCTTCTTAGGACTTAATCTAACTAACGACGTAACTATTCGTAGCTTAATTATATCGCAGGAATCCCTCGATCCTACCTAACCCCAACCAGTGGCCCATGGGTTAGCCAACCGCCCGCCGACCAGTGTATTGGTGGGATTCCTTTATAAAAATTTGGTTATGTTTTGCTCGGGTAGTACTGAGGAAAAGAGTTCCTAGGTCCCCTAGCCGGCGTTTCATGCAAAAGTTAAGGTAGGCATACCACGTACACACCCAATATGAAATTGCCATTATAACATAGCCGACTATCTTTAAAACAATCCTTCAATGAAAATCATAGTATTATTTATCATAATCCTCCAAACTATTGAGTCCATGGTATTACAAAATATGTCATCTAGACTCTCCGTTGAAGACCAGCTAGCCAACCAACGAGATCCAATATCAAAATTTGATTCACAAAAGTCATTCTTTTTAGTCCATCCAAATCTTCCTCGACGCACACATGGGTGTCCTAGCAACCGCGAGCCTGTGCATCACCTAGTCAGAACCCTCTAGGATCTTACTTAGGTGTCCTAGCACTTCACTCAGGGACCGTTTCGTCAGTCCTCGCCCATCGTACCGGAAGCGCACCATTGTAACCATATCGAGGCTGGTCAAGACCTCGACAGGCTTTGCCACGAGCAACGTCCCTCGACGACTACCCGCCAACTGTTGCAATGAGCCTCTTCTTAGTTGAAACACATACCAAATGCTTCCTATAGCATTCTGGCGTAAAACAGTCCTTTAAAAGAAAACATAGGTTCTATGCAAGTAAAATTCTCGGTTTGAGATTGGTTCCACAAAACTCTTTTTCCTAAATCCGTATTTTCATAATGAGAATCATTGATCTCTCATCAGGGTAATCTACCCATCATTTGACTGAGTGTCCAACTAGATTCTAGGTGATTTCGGTCAAGGAAAAACTAGGTTAATTCAACGGTAGTCTATTCTTTGTGTTAAGAAATGGAATTGGTCACGAAGTTTTTGCTTGATTCAGATCGAGAGATGGACAAGTAGTTTACTGACCGTCCGTCTCATAGTCGTGGTCTAACCAAAATCATTCGGTTTAGTTCTAGCTTTGATTCTAAGGATTTTCTTCATATAACATCTACTAAACTTCTAACCGTAAGAAAATTCTAACTTAATGAATTTCATTCCTTCTTAACCATAATAGATTAAGAAATGGTTTTATATGAGAATATCAGATTTTTATGAAAATACTCTTCTTCCATTTAATCTAATTTTGGGTAAATATTACTTTGGTGATTTATCCACATAAAATATCTAAAGATATTCTTTCTACCACTTTAAATTTATCAACTCTAATTCTCTAGGTGGAATTATGGTAAAAATTCCTCTTTTGTGACCAAAAATTAATTCAAATCTTTCTCATAAAAATTCTTCTTTTAACTAGATACAAATATCCATTTTTTAAAAAACAAGCTTAAAATTACTCTTTTTCTCACTTAATAGTGGATTCCAATTGTCATGGGAATTCATCTTTTATCATAAAATAAATTTATTTAAAATTTATTTTTAAATTAAATAAAAATATCCATTAATTCAAATATGCCAAGAATTTTATTTTTACCATTTAAATGATTGAATTTCAAATGTCATGGGAATTTCTCTTTTATCATTTAAATTTTCTCATGCATAAAAATAAATTTATCTAAAATTTAAATAAAAATATCCATTAATTCAATTATACCAAGAATTTCACTTTTACCATTTAAATGATTAAATTCTAAATGTCATGGAAATTTCTCTTTTATCATTTAAATTTTCTCATGCATAAAATAAATTTATCTAAAATTATCTTTAAATTTAAATAAAATTATTTATTATTTTAATATATCAAATTTTCTCTTTTTTCATTTAATTACATGGATCTCCATTATCATGGAAATTCCTCTTTTTGCATAAAAATAAAAATACTAAAAATTTCTCTTTTCTCTAATGAATTATTTACGCATAACTACTAAAAATTAGTTTTCCATGAATGTGATGAAAATCATTCTTTTAGCATAGGATGACTAATCCTAGAATATGGTAGGAAGTCATCGTTTCACATTATGCATAAAAATGAGTTATGTATTAATTTCTAAAAATTTTACCATAGCTTCGCTCTATTACTGATAATTTTTAATATTTCTAGAAAGAATAAGACTTTGTAATACAATTATGATAGAATAACTATCTTTAGACTTAAATCCAATTTATGGAATTAAATCATAAGTTTACCATAATTTTATTAGCATAAAAGCATAAAAAAGTCATTTTCTTAATCTCTAGCTTAACTAGCATAGAGTTTGATTTTTGAATTGAGAATTTATCAATGAGAAGCATCCATTTGAATAAAGAATTAGTCATAGGAATGACTATTCTTTTGGGAGAGAGAGATATACATAAAAAGCATCCTAATTAGGCATAAAGATTAACTTTTTTGTGATTAATCATTAGAATTCTTATAGAAATCTTGATTTGCATTGTAAACAATTAATTTGAAACTTCTCAAGCTTAAGAGAGGTTGAGAAGTGAAATCTTTTGAGAATATTAATAAAAACCATGAAATTACTTCTTGCCTCTAGATTTGGCTTGCTTCTTTATCTTATAAGGAGGCCCCCAACCAATCAATTGGTTTAGTATGTTGAGAAGAAAGCTCCAAGGATTGTTGAAGAGAGAGAGAAGCTTCAATCTCTCCAAAAGTAGAGGATTTTTAAGGGATAATAGAAAATATAAGTATTTTAATATAATACTGGCATGGTATAGTTCACAAATGAGAGTACAAAATAATGAGGGTCTATTTATAGATGAGGGAGGCCACTAACTGAGTCCAACTAAGGTCTAGAATTTTCTAGCTTGAGTTTGGCTGAATTTGGACAAGATTTGGACCAGTTTAGCTCCCATTTTGATCGCGTTTAATCCAGGAGAGAGGGAGAGATAAAAATATCTTAATATTTTTGAATTAAAAACCCTCCCACACATGTGAAGGAGGTGCCTACCTCAAAGGTCTCCCTTTCCTTACCTAGGTGTCAAAAAATCATCATTTCTCTAAAATATCTTATTTTTTAGTAATATCTCTTAATTTTTAACTAATAAACCTTGTACTTAGTCAACTCTTCATCTTATGCGAGCATTTACTCATTTTTGGGTATTTTCTTTTATTCATTAGATTTATCTCATCTCAACACTTGGAATAATCTTATTGGCAAAAATTTCTAAAAATCTTGACCCTTAGGCTAAGGTCTTTTAAATCATTTTCAATTGATTCTTAATGCACCTTGGAGAATTTATTTTGAACTTCTGTTTCAGGAAAATATATTTTTGATATTTGAAGAAATTTTATATCCAAAAATATCTCAATATTGAATTATCTCTCTCTAGAATTTTTATCTCTCTAAGCAAAAACAAGGAAAAATAATATTTTTTGCATTCAGAAACACGGAATGATTACAGGGGATTGAAGTAAAGCTTATTCATTATTCAAGATGAGGAGAAATCTTATATCCTCTCCACTTGAAAAAACGCGAGAAATCTTACATCCTCTCCCACTTGAAAAACGCGAGATGTCCTCATCTCGCAAAGTGGGGGTAATCTTTCGCCAACTCTTCTTCTTTCTCCCAGCTGGCGTCTTCTAGAGGGAAGAACTTCCACTATACTAAAAATTCTCTGAGGACTCTACTCTCCTGAGAATCTTCTCCCGAATGTCAAGGATTTTCTCAGGTTGGAGTACCATCTAGCCTTGAATCGAAGAAATCAATTGCTCATCATCAAGCACGTGACTCGGGCTGGGTACATATTTCTTAAGCAAACTGACGTGGAATACATTATGTACCTTGAGATGGGGAGAGGCAGAAGAAGTTTATAAGCTAGATCGCCCACATTCTTTATAACAGCATATGGTCCACAGTATCTGGGAGAGAGTTTCTTGTACTTCCCTAAAGATAAGGACCTTCTTTTTGGTCGTACTCGAATGAAGACCATATCTAATTCTTCAAACTCTCTCTTTGATCTCTTTTTATCTACATATTGCTTTTGCCTACCTTGGGCTGCCTTTATATCTTTATGGATTGATTACATTTGCTGGTCCATGTCATCAAGCATTTGTCTGGACATCTCGACTCTGATATCAATGGGTCGGACCAAGTCAACGATGTAAGGCAATCTTGTCCATATAAAGCTTTGAAAGGACTCATCCCAATGCTTCGATGATAAGAAGCGTTGTAAGCAAATTCAACCAAATGCAAATGGCTTCACCACTTCTTGGGTTCCCTGCCGTAGCATGACTGAAGGATATCTTCTATTACCTGGTTCACTCTTTCAGTCTAGCCATCTGTTTCGGGGTGATAGGCTGTGCTGAGATCCAAGAAAGTTCCTACTGCTTCTTTGAAGAATGCAGTCCAGAATTTCGATGTGTAAATTTGGAATCTCTGTCACTTACTCTCCTCTTGGGTAAGCCATGCAATCTGAAGATCTCTTTAAGAAAAACTCTGGCAACATCCACTGTAGTGTATGTTTCTTTCACTGTAATCAGATGGGTAACTTTGGTTAGTTTGTCGTCTCAACTACCACAAAAATGGAGTTGTAACCTGATTTTACTGAAGGTAATCCAGTGACAAAGTCCATACTGATACATTCCCACTTCGTCTATGGAATGTCTAGAGGCTACAGTTTCCCTGGCATCTTGACTCTCTCTGACTTGACTCTCTGACACATTAAGCATTTTCGCACATGATCAAGTACATCCTTTTTGAGTCCTGGCCAGAAGAAGCTTTTCTTCACAGACATATAGGTTTTTATAAACCCTAGATGTCCAGCTATCAGGCTGTCATGGGCTTCTCTCAGAATCCTTCCCTTTATTCTCTCATCATTGGGGATACATAGCCAATTATTATAATATATGCATCCTTCATCCAATTTGTACCCAAGAACTCGACTCATTTCCTGAGGAGTCTTGCTTTCCTGCATCAGAAGGGTAGCAATAGGGGCAAAGAATTTATCCTGCATGTTTTTTCCCCTTGCTCCACTGATCAATGGATTTGACATCGTTGTAATTGCAAGCAAGGAGGCTTTTCTGCTGAGCGCATCGCTGTAATTGCAAGCAAGGAGGCTTTTCTGCTGAGCGCATCTGCCACCACATTTTCTTTCCCCCGGCCGATACTTAATTTCAAAATCGAATTCCTGCAAGGTCTACATCCATCTCCTTTGGCGCATGTTGAGATCCTTTTGGGTGAAGATCCACTTCAGACTTTGATGATCTATCATCAAGGTAAACCTCTGTCCCAAAAGATAATGTCTCCACAACTTCAGAGCATAAACTGCTGAGAGTAACTCTAAGTCATGGACGGCATAATTTCTCTCATGTGTTCTAAGTTTTCTCGATTCATAGGCCACTGCATGACCTTCCTGCATAAGAGCACCGCCTAAGGCAAACCCACTGGCATCAGTAACTACCTCAAAGGGTTTGGTAAAATCTGGCAATTTAAGGACAGGGTTGGTTACTAAGGCTGTCTTCAATTTATCAAAGGCACTCTGACACATTGCAGTCCACTGAAAAAGGGTACTCTTCTTGAGAAGGTTAGTTAAAGGGGATGCTATCTAAGCATACTTGGGTATAAAGATCCTATACCATCCGGTTAATCCTAGGAATCCTCTGACTTCCTTTACTGTCTTGGGTTTCGGCCAATCTACGACTGCTTGGATCTTTGTGGGGTTAGGAGAAATCCCATCCCCTTTGACACTATCAATCCTAAGTATTCCACTTGGTCAACAGAGAAAGAACATTTGCACTTTTTTGCAAAGAGTTGGTGTTTCCTTAGGATTTCCAGGACCTTGCGCACATGATCTTTCATGATCTGCAGTATTCTTTGAGTATACCAAGATATCATCAAAGAAGACAAGAACAAAATCATCCAAGTATTCTCTGAGAATATCTTGCATAAGATGATTAAACGTCGTCGGGGCATTAGTCGATCCAAATAGCATGACTGTGAACTCATAATGCCCATAGCGAGTATTGAATGTTGTCTTCAGGATGTCCTGCTCCTTGATTCTGATCTAGTAGTACCCGGATTTGAGATCTATCTTTGTGAACATTTAGGTCCCACTTAACCGATCCAGAAGTCCATCAATCCTAGGGATAGGATATTTATTTTTAATTGTTAATTGATTTAATCCTCTGTAGTCAATACAGAGTCTTAACGTTCCATCTTTCTTCTTTTTGAAAGAGAACGGGCGTACCCCAAGGTGAGACACTGGGTCTAACGAATCCTGCTCTAACAATTGTCTTAACTGTTCCTTAAGTTCTATGGCTTCAAGGACTGGCATTTTGTATGTAGACTGGGCTACTGGGACTGACCTCCAGGGGTTAACTCGATCTCATGATCTACCTCGCGAGGTAGAGGCATCTCTGTCTCAGCTCTTCTGGGAACACATCTGCATACTCACTTAACCACTCTGGCTCTTTAGCCTTACATTTTATATCTACTGGATTCATCTTAATGACATAAATAGCTTGCCTCTTTTTGAGCCCTTTTAACAATTTAGAAGCCTTGACTAATTGCAGCACTGGGAATCTGAAAATTCTAGTTCCTTGAACTTTATTCCCGTGAAGGTCTCTGTGTGTGTGTGTGTGTGTGTGTGTGTGTGTGTGTGTGTGTGTGTGTAAACATATATGTACATGTCTCTCTAACACTCTTTCTATCTCTCTCTCTCTCTCTACGTATCTCTCTCTCTCTCTCTCTCTCCAACTCTCCAACTCTCTCTGTCTCTCTGTCTCTCTCTCTTTCTCACACACACACACACACACACTCCCTCCCTCCCTCCCTCCCTCTCTCTCTCTCTCTCTCTCTCTCTCTCTCTCTCTCTCTCTCTCTCTCTCTCTCTCTCTAACTCTTTACAAGAAGAAGCAGAATCTATCAACATGGGGAAAGTTGGGAAGGCAACTCCCAAATAAGATATAGTAGACAACAAGAAGAAATTGACTATCTTTCTCACTCGATGTTCCTACCACTAGAGCTTCATTTCCAGAGAGACTCATTGTGATTAGGGAGTCAAGACCCCATGGGGGAGACATCCACCTCGGCCCTAATTCAGTCACAAGCTTGTTATTTGCATTTCCCTTAATAGACCCATACCTTGACTTGGGAATGCATTTGGATTCACCATCTCTTGCTTAAATGCAATCATAGACACATTAACCTTATAACTATACATTACTTTAAATGGTGATATCCCAATACTCAAATCTATTGTATGCAAATTCAACCATGTGCAACCACTCATCCCATGAATGTTGGAATTGGGTTGTGGGTCCTCATCACTTCATAGGGGAGGTTTGTTGGGGATATCTTGAATGATGTGAGTTATGCCGCAACTTAGACACCATTGTGAGAACGCTGAGATGTTTTTGGCCACCTCGACAAAGACTCAGTAGGTGCACTCCCTTTTGAGGTGTGCTCGTCTACATGTATAGCAGGCTAAGGGTTGTCCGGGGTTTGTAGAGTTCATTTCTCATGACTTATAACCTACTAGCTACCCATGGTCATACGTGCCAAAATTTGACATTATGTAAATGGGAGCCAAGTATTGTCCAGGCATCCTTACAAACTCTACATCTGAGTCCGTAACTCAACATTGAGTAGGAGTTGTATCCTGGCGGTCCCTCTACGAGATCTGGTTCAAGCATATAAGTGTCGATGACATCCTCAATGAGTGGTCCTGCCTCAATTTGGCTCATGGGTGTCATGCCAGGAGCTATAGGTTGAGGTTCTAGAATAGGGGGAGGTGTCTCAGGTAACTTAAGAATTCCTCTAGTCCCAGTAGGGGGGCATAGGATCTCCACCCATAGAGTGTGGCGCAAGGAGTGCTAAAGGTTGGATGGTAGTAGGAAGAGCTGAACAACCATACCATGATTTACTAGATTGTACCTGCAACTACGGGTATCGTGATTAGTGTATCTCTTACAATAACCACACCAAGAGCCTATCCATCCCCTATTAAATGGACACTCATTACCAGTGTGATTGCCTCGACAATAAGGACACCGTGTGCCCTCTCCTTGGGTATGCTCTGGAATCTCTAGGGAGTACTTTTATAATTCTCCTCCATTTTCGTTAGCACATAGCAGCCATGTCCTTGACGCTCATTTTATCTGACTTTTAGCTATTGGAGGTTATGCTATGGGGAGCTTTGAATGGTGTACTAGATTTCTTAGACCCTTTTGTGTGGCCAGACATGTTATCATCAAAGTCAAGAGCATCGATGTAGCACTTATTCAAAGGTTGTCTGTCTTTGTAGGATAAGGGTAATTGTGCAAGTTTCGATCTTTCAAGAAACAACGAAATCAATCTTGGTTGACTCAGTTTCTCATCAATTGAGTAGCGAGAATGATAATTTCTAATGTGTCAAATGTATTCCCCTGCTGACTCATTCTCTTGTTGCTTGACATCATTCAACTAGTGTGCATGACTCCATTTAGGTCTAGTCTTTGAGAACTCTACCCTAAAAGCATTCTTTAAGGCAACATAAGTAGCCTTATAGGGCGGTTCTAGGGTTTGGAACATTGTCTGGCTCCTACATCTAGAGTCATTCCAAAAGCTAAGATTTGAGCAGGATCGCCACTAAATCTATTTCCTCACACATTTGCTCAAAGACCTCTAAATGATCTAGAGCATCATGTGCACCATCGTACTTGTTCATGAGTCTCTGAACTTGCTGGGCCTTAGATTGAAATTGTTTGTGAGGTTCTCTAGGAACAATAGGTCTCATTCCCATACTTAACCCTCTTCCCATAGCTTCGGGAAAGGCCAGCATCTCTGTAGACTTCCTCGCTAGCCCTAGAGGAGCCATTAATGGCCCTTGTGGAGCTAGAGGTGTTGATACTACTAGAGGTATGAATAGCATACCAAGTGGTGGTTCTGGTTGAGGCATGACAACCGTCCTTAGTGAAGGGACAACCATGCTACTTCTTAGCATAAATGGCAGTAGTGTAGGTCTCTCTCTTGAGTCCATCCTGAGGGTGAGTGCCTATATTAATACTCTCAAAAGTTTGGTCCTTAACGAATGGAATCTTGATGCGATGGAGCCTTAGCTAGGTTTATCAAAAAGTCTAGAGGCTCATTATTTAATTGAGACATTTGAGGCAGTCCCATACTAGATGCAATGGTCGTCTGTTGTGGTATTGTGGTGCGAATAGTTTGAATTTCCACACGCAAGAAATTCTTTGACCAAGGGTGGATAGCTTGAGGCAATAAGATCAAGCTTTTCCAATAGAGTTTTCTTAAAAGGATCTAGGTCTGGCAACCCGCCTATTGACACCGAAGGAGACCCTTTCTAAGCGAGCATTTGAGTGGTCAAAAGGGGTTTCTCTCGTGAGAATCTTAGGGTAGTAGATGTTCCCAAAGGTGTATGTGTACACTTTACACCCTTCCTTGTTTGTGAATCTCCGAACCTTAGGGTTCAAAGGTTCAACCACATTTTCTTGGTTTACCCCTTTGGGTTGCACGATCTCATAGATCTGATGGTGGCCATCCACATATTCCACTTTATGTGTGATTGGATTGATCATCTATTTAAGGATGCCATCCACTTGTTTAAGGATGCCAATACACCACTCCATCAGTGGGGACATTGATGAGGTTCCCTCGGGGGGTTCGCTATATGTAAACTCTCTATATCATGTGCGTTTAAGGCCTAATTTAAAAACCCCTCATCTATAAATTTTTCATGAATAAAACACACCCTTATTCAATTTATAAATACTGTGTAAAAAAGGGATTTAAAAAACCCCTTCTATTGAACCCACGTGCTATGCTTACATATTTCTGAGTGAACCCCCAAGGAGGTTCCATGAGATTCCTTCCATCCACAGTAGGAGGGGGGATATCTATGTTTAAGGTCACCATTTTTCCACTTAAGAGTGGCTTTATTCCTCTAGATGCAAGGGGTAAGTCTAGACTGTTGTTGGCTGAGTAGAAGTCATCTCGATAGACCGGTTCGTAGCCATTGTAGGTTCTATGAACTCCTTGCTTGGCTAATGATAAACTATCAAGGTCAAAGCAAGGGGGATGGTGATGGTGGGTGTAAGATTCCTCCCCAGCCTCTCAAGATGTCCAGCATCTTTCCCTATAATCAAACCCCTCTTCAAAAATATAAAAGATCTTGTTTCTACTTGTTTTGGCCTAGAGAGAGAAAATATTCTAGAGAGAGGTTATTCAGATTTTGAATATTTTTGGATGGAAAAATATCTCTTCTTATTAAAATAAGCTCCCCCAAAACGGAAGTTCAAGAAGATTTTCTAAAGGTGCATTAGAAATCAAGTATAATCTGTTCAAGAGGCCTTACCCTAGGGATCCAGATTTTCAAAAAATTTTAAATTAAGGTTTTGAGGGGCTAATCAAATTCATCCAAATGTGTGAAGAAGATAAATAGAAGAAATAAAGAAAATCCCCCCAAAAATGAGTAAATACTCACATAAGATGAAAAGTGGACTAAGGACCAAAGGAATTACTAAAAAAATGGATTTTTGACACCTCATAATAGGGATTCCCACCTCATGAATGAGGCGCCTACTTCACATGTGTGGTGGAGTTTTAAATCATCAAAAATTGAGATATTTCATCTCTTCTCTCCTAATTCAAGTCTAGTTACAAAAAGTAAGCTAAAGTGACCTAAAAATGGTCAAAAATTGACCAAACTGATCTGGAAAATTCTAGAATCAGTTTGCTTGGTTAGGAGCTCACTTTTTCCTACAAATACAAGCCTCCCCCTTTGTTGAAGCTTAATAGTGTTTTATGCATTGTTACTCTACTCCTCCCAAGAGCCAAGAACTGTGAATTTCTTAATAATTCACTAGTTTTTGACCATTCCCTCTTCTAAAGAATTGGTGGCCACTCTTGTTGCAAATAAGAGTAGAACCCTCAAATCATCAATCCAAAGGAAAGCTCCCAGAATTCATGTAATTAGAAATCTTATATTTTTCTTTATTCTTTTAATGGCTTTCTAAATTGTTTGTTATCTTAAAATGATAAACAGATGCTATGCCTTCTTGGAAAGGCTTTTCTCCTCTCTCATTCTTAAAAATCAGCCCTTCTTTATCCTAGTTAAATGATCTAATTATTGGAATTAAACTTTTCATATTGTTTCTCTCTTAAAAGGTTCATGAAGTATGATGAAATAATTATTTGTTTAAAGAATAAATCACAAAAATTAAATAATCATAAATTTGTTGTCAAAGTTAAGTTGACGAAAATCTCGTTTTGTCAGAATCATGAGGCGCACGCCCATGCAAGGCAACCGGATCCTCTAACCGATGTGACGAAGAGTTAGATTCGGATGTTCGAAAAGCCCTGAACAGATCCCAACCTGGTCCCTTCAAGGGTGAAGGGGAACAGTTAGGTGAAGTAGTGGAAAAGTGGATTGAAGCAATGGAGGAATACTTTGATGTAACTGGCTATAATGAGAGAATAAAGATGGCTCTCACCAGGTTAAAGATTGTGGAAACGGCCAGGGTCGCTTGGAGGAATCACTGCGAGACTAACCGTCTCGACCAGAATACCCAGACCTGGACCAATCTTAACGCTTACCTCAGAAAGAGGTTTTGTCCTCTGGGCTTCCTTGAAATTAAAATGAATGAACTCCTGGAATTAAAGCAGGATAGCCGGACAATTGAAGAGTACCATCAAGCTTTTGCCCTTCTTCTCAAATATTCCCCTCAGTTGGATGAAGAGCAACTGATGGCCAGATTCATTCGAGGAATGAATGAGCCACTGGACACCTTAGTGAAGAATGCCAAACCTGTCTCAATGGCCGAAGCAGTAAGAATGACAAAGGACTTTGCTAAAGCCTTTGTTGTTAAGGTCCCGCCACAGCCTGCACCCTCTAACTTCAAAAGATTCCAAACCCCAGGAAGTTCTTCAAACTTTCCTCCCCCAAAGAGGCAGCAAGGCCCAATTCAAAATCAGGATGCGGGAAGATTCAGAAGTGAAGGAAGACCGTTCCCCCAGAACACTTTCTCAAGAGACCCACCTATTTCAAGGATTTAGAGGGATGAGCTCAGAAGTGAGAACCGGTGTTTTGGATGTCAGGGTTTTGGTCACCAGCTGAAAGACTGCCCGACTCCTGCCATTCGACTCCTGCCATGTCAAGGGGATAGGGAAGTCAAGGACCAAGAATGCAAAGACCAACCCCTTCCTATCAGTCAAATCAAGGTCCATCTCGCCCAAATCAGGGAAATCCCAGAAGAACTCCAACTCAGCCGTCTACCTCTGTCCAGAGTAGCCTCAGAATTCCTTCCCAGAATTGGGGCAACCAAAGAGAAAGAGTCCCGCCTCAGACTGCAACAGCCAGAGCAGTCACAATTGCAGAAGTAGTGGAAGAGGAAAGAGGACAGATTTATGCTGTAATTGAAAACCAAGGACCAAACCGTCAATTCTCCGTCATTTATACTCCAGCTGAGTATCAGGGTAAGCCTTTTAAGCTTTTGATTGATTCAAGCAGTACTCATTCTTTCATTTTCCCTAGATGCTTGCATAAGCTAGTCTTAGATCAAAAATCAGGGAAACCTATGCAAGTTGAATTGGCAAGTGGAAAGATTCTTTTCACTCACCTTGAGACAGATCGTATTCAATTCAATCTAGATGGGAATATAACTGACTGTCAGTTCAGAGTTATACCTTTGGGAGTTTTTGACGGGATCCTTGGAATGGATTGGCTCCACAAAAATCAAGCTGACATTCACTGTCATAATGGAACCATCTCCTTCCGTGACCTTCATGGAAACAAAGTTCAAGGAACCGGAATTTCAGGATCCCCTCCTAGTCTGCAGTTAGTAAAAGCTTCTAAGTTACTAAAAGGACTTAGAAAGAAGCAGCGCATTTATCTTGTCAAAATGAATCCGGTAGACTCAAAGTTAAAAGCTAAAGAACCTGAATGGTTAAGTGAATATGATGATTTATTCCCAACAGAATTAACAGAGATGCCTCCAATTCGGAAAGTAGATCATGTCATAGAATTGACCCCGGAGCTCAGCTAGTAGCCTTGCGCACGTACAAAATGCCAGTTCCTGAAGCCATCGAACTCAAGGAACAGCTTAGACAACTGTTGGAACAAGGGTTTGTAAGACCTAGTGTTTCACCTTGGGGTGCACCAATTCTCTTTCAGAAAAAGAAAGATGGAACGCTAAGACTCTGTGTGGACTACAAAGGTCTCAATAAGCTGACAGTTAAGAATAAGTATCCTATCCCCAGAATTAATGAGCTTCTAGACAGGCTAAGTCGAGCCCAGATCTTCACAAAGATAGATCTCAAATCAGGTTATTATCAGATCAGGATTAATGAGCAAGATATCCCGAAAACAGCCAATACTCGATATGGGCATTATGAATTCATTGTCATGCCGTTTGGATTGACAAATGCCCCAGCTACATTCAATTGCTTAATGCAAGACATTCTCAGAGAATACTTGGATGATTTTGTTCTTGTTTTCTTTGATGATATTCTGATCTACTCAAAGAATGCAGCTGACCATGAAGCTCATGTCAGAAAAGTTCTTGAGATTCTAAGGAAGCACCAACTCTTTGCAAAAAAGAGCAAATGCACTTTCTCTGCCGACCATGTTGAATACTTGGGCTTTCTGGTATCCAAAGATGGAATTTCTCCAGACTCCGCGAAAGTCCAAGTAGTCATAGATTGGCCTGAACCAAAGACAGTGAAAGAAGTCAGAGGATTCTTGGGATTGACTGGTTGGTATAGAATTTTTATATACCAAAGTATGCTCTCATAGCTTCCTCCCTGACTAATCTTCTCAAGAAGAATATCCCGTTTCAATGGTCTGCCAAAAAGTGCCAGAGTGCTTTTGATAAGCTGAAGACCGCCTTGGTAACCAATCCCGTTCTGAAGCTACCAGATTTCTCTCTACCCTTTGAGGTAGTAATTGATGCCAGTGGTTTTGCCCTGGGAGGTGCACTCATGCAGGAAGGTCATGCAGTGGCCTATGAATCCCGAAAACTTAGAACGCATGAGAGGAATTATGCTTCCACGACCTGGAACTACTTTCAGTAGTATATATCCTAAAGCTATGGAGACATTACCTACTGGGTCAAAGATTCACTTTGATACAGATCATCAGAGCTTAAAGTGGATCTTCACTCAAAAGGATCTCAACATGTGCCCGAGAAGGTGGATGTAGACCCTGTAGGAATTTGGTTTTGAAATCAAGTACCGCCCAGGCAAAGAAAATATGGTAGCAGATGCCCTCACAGAAAAGCCTCCTTGCTTGCACTTACTGTAGTGTCAAATCCTTTGATTATTGAAGCAAGAGAGAAAAGATCATGCAGGATAGATTCTTTGGCCCTATTGCTACCCTACTTATGCAGGAAAGCAAAACTCCACATAGGAGTTGAACCAAGTTCAAGGGTACAGCCTGGATGATGGAATTATGTATTATAATCACAGGCTATGCATTCCCAATGATGAGGGAACTAAGGGTCAAATTCTAAATGAAGCCCATGACAGCCTTATTTTGTAGGACATCCAGGTTTCCTCAAAACCTACATGTCTGTGAAGAAAAGCTTCTTTTGGCCTGGTCTAAAAAAGGATGTGCTTAATCATGTACGTCAATGTCTGACCTGCCAAAAAGTCAAGGCCGAGAGTGTAAAAATGCCTAGGAAATTACATCCATTAGACATCCCCCAGATGAAGTGGGAATGCATCAGTATGGATTTTATTACTGGATTACCTTCAGTGCAATCAGGTTACAACTCCATCTTCGTGGTAATAGACTAACCAAAGTTGCCTATCTGATTCCAGTAAAAGAAACCTACACTGCAACAGATGTGGCCAGAGTGTTCCTCAAGGAAATCTTCTGATTGCATGACCTACCCAGAAGAATAGTAAGTGATTGAGATCCCAAATTCACGTCAAGATTTTGGACTGCATTTTTTGAAGCAGTAGGAACTTTCTTGGATCTCAGCACAGCTTACCACCCTCAGAGTGATGGACAAACAGAAAGGGTAAACCAAGTAATCAAAGATATACTTCGGTCATGCTGTGGGGCAGGGAACCCAAGAAGTGGCTAAGCTATTTGCACCTAGTCAAGTTCACCTACAATGCTTCTTATCACAGAAGTATTAGGATGAGCCCTTTCAAAGCTTTGTATGGACAAGATTACTTAACTCCATTAACTTGGTCCGACCCCAGGCAACGAGCCAGAGCGTTGGAGCGATAAGGCAAATTTAAGCCTGATGGAAGAGTAGACTCGTAACGTCTACAACTCCACCATCACTCTAAAGGGGTTTTTATTGGTGGGTATTTCAGAGTTAGTCTAGAGTTTGGTCAAGTGTCCTTAGTGGTGTGAACACCCTCTTATTTAGGGTCAAAAGATAAGGCCTTGGTGCCTATAAAAGCATTGCACATGGTTTGAGTATTATCGTCATAATACAATCATTATTGTGTGGTGCAATCTTGTTCTCTTGGCTTGAGTATCTCTCTCCCTTCTCTTCTCTCTCTTCTACACACTCTACCATTGATGATGATATTTCATCCTTCATAGCTCCATGAGTGATCTCTTGTGATATTCAATAATTATGCATAAGAATCTATTATGCGATCGTATTGTGCATAAGAATCTAGTACGCGATAGTATTGTGCATAGAGTATTATGCGTAAGACTTTATGTGATAGTATTATGCATAAGACTCTATGTAATAGTATTATGCATAGAGTCTATACATGGTCTCATGCATAAGACTCTATGTATAGTCTTATGTGTAGGTTTTTTCCTCATGGTCTCTATGCATGCCACACTAAGAAAACACCATTATGAGTAAGGAAAGACCATTCTTAGAGTCTTTTGCATATTATTATATATAATACTATGTAAAGAGTATTATGCATAGCCTTATGCATGAGTCTATGCATAAGACTTATGTATGCAAAAGACTCTTTTCATAGTCTTATGCATAAGAGTCTATGCTTCTACTCTATGATCATTTTCCTTTTTGTATCCTTGCATGCATATATTGCTTATGTCTGATGCATCTTATGTATTCTATTTTTCCAGGTCTTTATGATCTTCCTTGAGCTCCCTTCATTTCCAGTCAGAGACCTCCACCACCATGCTCTTTCACATTTGTTAAGGAAACCCTACCCTAACGTGTCATGGGAAGTTGCCCATCTGCCAAGCTCGAGCATGGCTCAAGAGCTCCACTATAGCCACTCGTCATCGCGCCATCCTCCCGCACTTGTTTTCACACCAAGGCGATTGCTCTAATCCAACATGTGATGCAAGCTCTCTCGCGAGAAGATCGTGTGGGATGTCTGCTCTGAAGAGGATCACGTTGGTTAGCCTAATCACTCAAGAAAGAAAGAGATAGAGGATCACGTTGGTTAGCCTAATCACTCAAGAAAGAAAGAGAGTGAGGAAGCAAGAAGGAACAAGTGATTAGCACTAATCACTCCCAAACCCTAACCCTAAGCATACCATACATGCTAGATTAGAGTTGCAAGAGAGAGGGAGAGAGAGAATACTCCACTTCTATTGCACAAATGAAAGAATGAGTTACAAAAATGAAGAGAAATTGGATTTTAAAGTTCCAAGCCTTTTCCCACTAGGCCACTTGGGAGTAAGTGACCCCGATGGCCCAAAAGATAGTTACAAGGCTTTTCTCTATGGTTTGGCCAACTAACCAAGATCTTCTTGGCTGTCCTTTAAAGCTGAATACTTGGGAGGGTCTTTAGGGCATTTCCCTCATCAAATGACAGGATTTACAATATAGCACGGGTGCCCATTACATAAGGGTGCGGACATAGTTGTCATACGGAGTTGGAGACCCCATATTCCGCATCGAGGTGTTTAACCAAATCTGTCAGACATTTAAAATTTTTGACAATGCCACCAAAGTCCATCTCCTTGGACTTAGACTTGAAGGCAAGGCTGTACAATGGTTCCAATCCTTCGACCCTCAACACAAAACTACATTCAAAGCGGTGAGAGAGGCATTCATTCTCAGATTTACACCCTACGGGCCGAAATGGAGTCCCACATCCAATTGGAACAAAAACTTGAGGAAACATTATGCAACTATATCGCTCACATCAAGTACCTTGATTCGCATTGTGTGAAGAGAGGGAAAAATTGAGAGATAAGCAATTAATGAACCGTTTCCTCTTGGGCTTGCACAATCATAGGCTTCACGACCACTTGTTGGTCAAGTATCCCTCCACCTTTGATCAAGCCTGCAAATGGGCAATCTCTCTCGATGACAACATGCAAGAAAGCTATTCCATGACACAATTAGCCTGCACCAATAACAATCCAAAGCTTGTTTGTAACGTTACCTTCCTTTCCTCCTGGGTCCCAAGCCTTACTAGTGTCACCACCCCAAACTAACTACTCATACAACGTGCCACCAGGACCTTCTCCAATACCAATCTTTCCATCCCAACCGTTGCCTCTCCAGGCACACCCTATTGCCCATGGAAAGATTCTAACAAGTTCCATTACTAAACCTGTGGAGCCCATGCACTCTGCCATCCCCAAGACACCCCTGACACCTCATCTCCCTCTACGTAAGGTTCCCCCCTTCCAAAATAGGGGAAACACTTAAGATAGTCCACTAAGTCTTAACTTGGAGAAAATTTCCTATTCATCGACACCTTGACCATGTAGAGATTCAAGGATATGATTCATAGGTAAGACCTAGTCCTATCCCGCAGCAGGAGGAGCGTGATCTTCTAAAAATCAAATCACCCATAGGGTAATTGATCATAAATTGGGCAACTACTAGACTTGATTTCTAGAGGCAGCGCTTTTTTCCTCATCCATGCAAGGCACAACCGCTGGCCTAGTCGTCTAGAATAGAGTTGCCCAAGAACCTATTTATCTAGCATAGGGCTTTCACTTAATCTGTTGGAAAGCTACCCGACTAATCGGGTCCACCCGTCCGTAGGATGGTGCCGTCTCCGGGGCATTCCATCCTCCCACTTTTCACCCTACTCATGCATCAATTTGTTTTCTAATTAATCCTACCACAGTGCTTGACATAAATAAACATGTTCCTTAATTAAGGCCCTTTTCACGAGGTTTGTTAAAACAATCTTTTTCCACAATACAATAATGCCAAAGAGAAGATTTATAAAAAACATTTATACATGAATCAATTCCATACAAGCCACACCGGCTCTCTTATTCTTTTCCTTTATACTGTCGATGATCTAGAATTCGGCCTTCCAGCCTCTACATGCTGGGCAAAACCCTACGGAACCATACACCTCATCGTCGGCCGTTTGGCCAGGACTCAAGCCGGGGCCTGTCACCCTCTCAGGCTCCATCGCTCGATCCTCCCGCCCCTTAAAGGGATGTCTGCACACTAGGGTGGGCACACTAGCTTGGGCCCTCAGAACTAGACAGCATCATAATCTCTCGCCTCAATCGGCAAACCTTATTCTTCCAATGGTATAAGGGATACCTTGGGCCATTCCCGGGCTTTGCTAACGACGCCGCCGCCCAGCTACACAAGCACGGAATGGAGTTAGTGTCCAAGCCAGGAAAAACTTGCACTCTTTATTGATAACAATTTCAATACAATTCATTGAATACAGCATCACTCAATTCGTAGCTTCATACAATATGTCATTATTTTAAAAGGAAAAGATACACATTTATTAACACTAATATTCAAAAAAAAACTCTTCTTTAAAAGATAACCAAGCTAACTTGGCCACCATTTCCTTTGAGAGGAGCTTGTAAACGGGAGGGTTGGGGCCGCATTGGGAGCATCTTCTCTAATCTCATTGTTGCGCGCTCCTCTCGCGGCGGCAATATTCTGACGTTTTTGGGATGGGGCCATCTTGGACGTCGTCTTATAGGGCTCGCTGCCACGGTCGAAATGCTCTAGTCAGATCTCAATTTTGAGACCGTTTGTTCACCGTATGAGTAAAAGACCACAGCGCATGAACCCTCTCTAAGGCTAAAACCTCTTGCTAAAGTCCACGCAAATGGGGGGGAGGGAGAAGAGTTAAGGACACTGCCTCCTAGCAAGAGGGGGATAGAGGAAAATTGCCTTATCTAAAAAGTGGCAAATGAGGGGGTGTGGAGAGGGGTGGCTGTACTACAGCAAGTACACTGCACACGGACAGACAGCGGTACGGACGGTGGCACAGCAGAGCATAAGCTACGCAGAAATGCATGTTGCCCATGGAGCACCTCGGGGTTTATATAACTGTGGGGTATGGGTATGGGCACTGTGCAAAGCAAGGACGAAAGGACAGTGTACTAGCAAAGGCTGTAGATCAGTGGCCTACATGGCTTAGGGGGAAAGGTCGGCCGGTGTCGGTTAACAGGGAAAGGAGTGGTACGCATGTACCTTATCTGGTCAGGGGCAGCATGGGTGTCCACGTAGTGGTACGTGTGGACCACACAGTGGGCGGCCGTCCTTTGGTTCTTGTGCGGCCATCGTACGGGCACCTTGGTAAGTGTGTACGGTCCAAATTTTGGGGCGAGGTCCCCAAATTTAGGACATCGGCCTCGATTTGCGTGCCAGACCGCCCTGGGGGGTGAAATTTTTTTTTTGTCCCGGATGTTCTCCTGGTTGTTGGGGTGCGAACAGTTCGTCAATCGGATGCCCGGTCGTGCATTTATTAAGGTTTAAAGGTCGTCGCTTTTTAACTAAAAATGACTGAAACTTGCGTATAAGCTTGATCCGGTGTCCGTTTTGGATGCTGTAAAATCCTATATTAGGGTAAAATCGCACATAGATTCCAAATTTGGGCTCAAAATTTAAAGATTCTTAGTAGAAATGACTCATTTAATAAAATCATTGATTTTTATACCATAAAAACTCATAAATTCATCTATTACATGGACATTTCTTTATTAGTGAAGATGGGTATGTTACATCCTTCTCCCCTTAAAGAAATCGAGATGAATTGGGGATAATCCTTTAAGAGTGTAGCTTCATCTTCCCAAGTCGCATCCTCTTTTCAGGGTAATCTTTCCACTGTACTAGATGTTCTACAAGAGTTCTATTTCGGAGTTGCCTTTCCCTAGAATCTATGATCCTACTGGGCTGTAATTCAAGGACTCCTTGAGTAGGGATTACAACCTGTTCATCATCAAGAATATGATCGAGACTGGATACATAAGGTTTTAACAAACTTACATGAAATACATTGTGGACTTTGATATGGGCTGGGAGTTGGAGTTTATAGACACTTTTACCTAGACACTTGATAACTGTATAGGGACCACAATACCTAGGGCTGAGCTTCTTATATTTCCCAAAAGTAATAGAGAACTTTGTTTGGGCTGCACTTGTAGAAGAACTTTGTCTCCTTCCTTGAAGATCCTTTCAGACCTCTTAGTGTCAGCATAATGCTTTTGTCGATCTTGGGCAGCTTTAATATCCTTTTGGATTGCCTTGGTTTGTTCCTCCATCTCTTCGAGCATTTTCCTGGATGCCTCAACTCTTATGGTCGGATCAGAGAAATTTAGAGGAGACAAGCATTCTTGCCCATAGAGTGCTTTGAATGGTGACATTCCTATGCTCTAATGATAAGATGTATTGTAGGCAAATTCTACCAGAGGAAGGTATTGAATCCACCTTCATGGTCTCCCAAAAAGAATAGTAAGTGATCGGGATTCTGACTTCACTTCAAAGTTCTGGCAGTCCTTATTTCAAGCCCTAGGAACTCAACTTTGCTTTAGCACAGCTTATCATCCAGAGACCGCGATGGCCAGACTGAGAGAGTCAATCAAGTAATTGAAGACATTCTCAGAACCTAGTTCTATCTTCGCAGGGGGAGCGTGGTCTTCTAAAAATCAAATTACCCATAGGGTAATTGATCATAATTTGGGCAAGTACTAGTCTTGATTCCTAGAGACAACGCTTTTTTTCTCATCCATGCAAGGCACAGCCACTGGCCTAGTCTTCTAGAATTACCCGAGAACCTATTTATCTAACATAGGGCTTTCACTTAATATGTTGGAAAGCTACCTGACTAATCGGGTCCACCCGTCCATAGAATGGTGCTGTCGAGGCATTCCATTCTCACACTTTCCACCACCCTACTCACGCGTCAATTCGTTTTCTAATTAATCCTATCACATTGTTGTTGACATAAATAAACATGTTCCTTAATTAAGGCCCTTTTTCATAAGGTTTGTTTAAAACAGCCTTTTTCCTACGAGACTATACACCTCATCATCGGCCACTAGCGAGGACTCAAGCCAGCCTGTCGTCCTCTCACGCTCCATCACTCGATCCTCCCGCCCCTTAGAGGGATGTCTATGCACTAGGGTGGGCTAATTCACCACACTAGCCTAGGCCCTCAGAACTAGGCAGCATCATAATCACTCGCCTCAATCGGCGAACCTCATTCTCCCAATGGTATGAGGGATACCATGGACCAATTCTGGGCCTTACTAACATCTCCGCCATTCAACTATACAAGCACAAGAATGGGGCAGCATCAAGGCAGGGAGAGTTGTACCTGTACCTTAATTTAACCAAGATAATAATCCATTTACTCAAATAAACCATAGGACTAGAATCCATGTTACCTTCTTAAGAAAACAATCCTTTTCACAAAGATTTTAGCATTTCAACTTGAGATTGCGAGATAAGACATTCTTTATTAAGGCATATGCTGTTGTTTAAAAGAATACAAACTTTAACTAGTAAATCAATCAAATAATTAATAGAGAAGCCAGGGCCATACCTCAACCCCTAAGAATGATATATAACTGAAAAAAAACCTTATAGAAATTTGTCGTTTATCGTTGTCTTTGCTCGTTAATAAGAGTTTTAGAACTTGATATATGAGAATAGAGAGTCTTCTAATACCTTCTCTTACGATTGAAATCATCCGATCATCCCCAAGATTTATCTCCTCTTACTCGTACTCTGACTTTTCTCTCTTTCGAAGGTCTATGGCAAAATAGCCTTCTCTTGCAGGGCTATGGCATACTATTCTTTCTTTAAAAGAAAAGCTATGGAGTTTTTGGTCTCTTCCTCCGAAAGACCATAGCAATCTAACCTTTTCTAAGAGATTAGATAAGAATGAAGGGAGATATGCATCTCAAGCTGTAGGATTACCTTGATGCTACTTGCTGCCTTCTTATAGTTTTCCCTGTGTAGAGACCCTGACAGAATCAGCAAATTATTTAGTCCATAACTCTCTGATTAAAACTCAAAATATAGTTGTATAACCAGTCAAAAGAACTGGAAGCATCTAGTCTACAAGCCAACGTGGGTAGAATAGGCAAAAACGTCTGTATATAGCCACAAACGTGCCATCTTTAGAAACGTGTTGCTTTTTCACATTTTTAATATGTATGGACTCTAAATATGTAAAAGTACTTTAAATACGACCTCCTATCACCTAAATTCAAATTTCTATTTTTGGAGATACTTATCTCTTAATAGAACTATTCTTATCTTCTCATTTCTTTTAGGATTTTTGGAATCTTCACTAATAACAAAATGTCCATGTAAATAATTTATGAGTTTTTATGGTATAAAAATCAATGATTTTATTAAATGAGTTATTTCTACTTAGAATCTTCAAATTTCGAGCCCAAATTTGGAATCTCCATGCGATTTTATCCTAATATAGGATTTTACAGCATCCAAAACGGACACCGGATCAAGCTTATACGTAAATTTCAGTCATTTTTAGTTAAAAAGCGACAACCTTTAATTTAAACCTTAATAAATGCACAACCGGGCGTCCGATTGACAAACGGTCTGCACCCCAACGACCAAGAGAATATCTTGGATTAAAAAAAATTTTGTCCCCGGCGGGGAGGTCCGACACACAAATCGAGGCCAACACCCCAAATTTGGAGACCCCGCCCTAAAATTTAGACCGTACACACTTACCAGGATGCCCGTACGATGGCCGCACAAGAACCAAAGGACGGTCGCCCACTGTGTGGTCCACACATATCGCTACGTGGACACCCATGCTGCCCTTGTGACCAAATGAGGTATATGTGTACCACTCCTTTCCCTGTTCGTCGACACCGTACCTTTCCCCCTGAGCCATGCAAGCCACTGATCTACAACCTTTGCTAGTACACCGTCCTTTCGTCCTTGCTTTGCGTAGTATCCATACCCGTACCCCACAGTTATATAAATCCCCGGGGTGCTCCATGTGGGCAATAGGCATTTCTGCGCAGCTTATGCTCTATTGTGCCACTATCCGTACCTCCGTCTATCCCTGTGCAGTGTACTTGGTGTAGTACAACCACCCCTTGCAGCCACCCCTCTCTACACCCCCTCATTTGCCACTTTTCAGATAAGGCAATTTTCCTCTATTCCCCTCTTGCTACTACTAGGAGGCAGTGTCCTTAACTCTTCTCTCACCCCCCCTAGAATAAAAATATTGGCTCCAAAAATCCTAAAAGAAATAAGAAGACAAGAATAGTTCTATACTAAAAATGTGGAAAAGCAATGTGTTTCTAAAGATGGCGCATTTGCAGCTGTATAACAGATGTTTTTGCTTATTCTACCCGCGATAGCTTATAGACTAGATGCCTTTCGGTTCTTTTGACTAGCTATATGACCATATTCTGAGTTTTTATCAGAGAGTTATGGCCAAAACAATTTGCTGATTCTGTCAGTGTCTCTACATAGGGAAAACTGTAAGAAGGCAGCAACAACAAGTAGCCTCAGGTAATCCTAGAGCTTGAGATGTATATATCCCTTCATTCTTATCTAATATCTTAGAAGAGAAGGTTAGATTGCTATGGTCTTTCGGAGGAAGAGACCAAAACTCCATAGCTTTTCTTTTAAAGAAAGAATAGTATGCCGTAGCCCTGCAAGAGAAGGCTATTTTGCCATAGACCTTCGAAAGAGAGAAAAGTCACAGTACGAGTAAGAGGAGAAAGAGCTTGGGGATGATCGGATGATTTCAATCGTAAGAGAAGGTATTAGAAGACTCTCTATTCTCATATGTCAAGTTCTAAAGCTCTTGTTAATGAGCAAAGGCACGATAAACGATAAATTTCTATAAGGTATATACAGAATTTATTTTTCAATTGTATATCATTACAACCATGCTGCCCCTGATCAGATAAGGTACATGCGTACCACTCCTTTCCCTATTAACCGACACCGTACCTTTCCCCTAGACCCATGCAGGCCACTGATCTACAGCCTTTACTGGTACACCGTCCTTTCGTCCTTGCTTTGCTGCACAGCGCCCGTACCCGTACCCATATGCCATCGTCCGTCCCTGTGCAATGTACTTGCTATAGTACAACCACCCCTCTCACACCCCCTCATTTGTCCCTTTTTAGAGAAGGCAATTTTCCTCTATCCCCCTCTAGGAGGCAGTGTCCATAACTCTTCTCCCCCCCTGTGAAGAGACTTACAGCAGCCCTTAGCCTTTCTCCCCTTTTGCAAAACGTTTTTGTGTTAAGGACATCTCACAATCCCCCCCCCCCATTTGCGTGGACTTTAGTAAGAGGTTTTAGCCTTAAGAGAGGGTTCGTGCGCTGTGGTCTTTTGCTCATACGGTGAGCAAACGATCTCCGAATTGAGATCCGACTGAAGCGTTTTGCCGTGACAGCGAGCCCTACAAGACAACATCCAAGATGGCCCCTTTCCCGAAAACGTTAAAATATTACCTCGGGAGGAGCGCGCAACAACAAGACTAGGGAAGATGCTCCCAACCCTCCCTACAAGCTCCTCAAGGAAATGGTGGTCAGGTTAGCTTGGTTATCTTTTAAAGAAGAGTTTTTTTTATATTAGTGTTAATAAATATGTATCTTTTCCTTTTAAAATAATGATATAAAATTGTATGAAGTTACGAATTGTGTGATGCTGTATTCAATAAATTGCATTCAAATTGTTATCTTTAAAGAGTGCAAGTTTTTCCTGGCTTCGACACTAACTCAGTTCCGTGCTTGTGTATCCGGGCAGTGTCGTTAGCAAGGCCCAGAAATGGCCCAAGGTATCCCTCATACCATTGTTGGTGGGAGAATAAGGTTCACCGATTGAGGCGAGAGATTATGATGCTACCTAGTTCTGAGGGCCCAGGCTAGTGCGGTGAATAAGCCCACCCTAGTGTGGACATCCCTCTGAGGGGCGGGAGGATCGAGCGATGGAGCCTCAGAGGGCGACAGGCCAGCTTGAGTCCTTGCCCAACGGCCGAGATAAGGTGTATGGTCCCGTAGGGTTTTGCCCAGCATGTAGAGGCTGGAAGGCCGAATTCTAGATCATCAGCAGTATAAAGGAAAAGAATAAGAGAGCCGGTTTGGCTTGTATGGAATTGATTCATGTATAAACTTTTTTATAAATCTTGTCTTTGGCATTATTGTACTGTGGAAAAAGGCTGTTTTAACAAACCTTGTGAAAAGGGCTTTAATTAAGGAACATGTTTATTTATGTCAAACAGTGTGGTAGGATTAATTAGAAAACAAATTGACGCGTGAGTAGGGTGGAAAGTGGGAGGATGGAATGCCCTGACGGCACCATCCTACGGATGAGTGGACCCGATTGGTCGGGTAGCTTTCCAACAGATTAAGTGAAAGCCCTACGCTAGATAAATAGGCTCTTGGGCAACTCTATTCTAGAAGACTAGGCATGTGGCTGTGCCTTGCATGGATGAGGAAAAAAGTGTTGCCTCTAGAAATCAAGTCTAGTAGTTGCCCAATTTATGATCAATTACCCTATGGGTGATTTAATTTTTAGAAGATCACGCTCCCCCTATGGGATAGGACTAGGTCTTACCTATGAATCGTATCCTTGAATCTCTATATGGTCAAGGTATCGATGAATAGGAAATTTTCTCCAAGTTAAGAGTTAGTGGACTATCTTAAGTGTTTCCCCTATTTTAGAAGGGGGGAACCTTACAATTGCACTCAAAACACAGAGGGCCTTCTCTGGAAGAAGCAGCATACGAGCGAGGACAAAAGAGTTGCTTTGTCGCCCTCAGTTGTAGTAGGGGAAGTTCTGTTGGGGTTTCTTGTAGGGTTGATCTTTATGATTTGCCTCAGGGTAAGATCTCTTTTGAGGCTTAGGTCTGTCATTCCTCATTTCTTTCATGATATCTTTCCTTCACGGCCTGCTTGATGCCTTCCCAGGTTTGAGAATGCTCGGTGACTCCCTTGTCACGGCACCACTATTTCCACCAGAGTTTATCATCTCCGATGAGGAGAAACCATGCAAGCATAGATTGATTTGCTACTCCAATATCGACGGGGCAGAGAAATAATCGGCCATCACTTCAATCCAGACTTCAGCATCCTTCTCAATCTTTGAATCTTCTCCTTTAAAGGAGGGAGGTTGCATTTGCTTGAGCAGAAGCTTCTTCTCCTGGATATCAGTGTAAAGCGCATTAGGAAGTGGAGGGTGATCGTCCTGGCCATCATTGTAAAAACAATTTTAAGATTATAAGATTCATACTTGCACAACACTTATTTGGAGAGTAAAACATTGAAATCATTTTATTTCCAAATATTTACAAGGACGAGTTTTATTCCAAAGATCTGAGACTAATATAATTAGTCTTATTTTCCATCAAGGGAAATTCCTACGCTTGACTATGACATAAGGGTAGAGCGGTCCACATAGGTGAAATATGGGGGTTCCGCTGTAGTTTCTAAGACTCTAAAAAAACTAATGGTAAGGGTGGTAGAGTTTGGATTGGGGTAGGTCCCAACACAGCTACTCTATCAGCAGCAGCAAGCATGCAGGTAAGACCTGCATCACTTTTGGTCATACACCCAGCGATCCTGAGGTATGCGAATCCCATCTATAGTCGCAAAGGTGTTGGCCCTGGGGGTACCGACGACGAACCAAAATAAACGGATCATCTCTTCAACTTTTCAATCCAACGAATCCGCTTTAGGTCGGTGGTAAGGTTCCCAATTCGATCTACTCGGATGAAGAAATATCTCGGCCCACGACTCCAGAAATCTCTACCCCATCCTCTTTCAATATGAGAGAAATGAGTGAAAGACGTCTTCTCTAGTATCTGCACCATGGTGTCACGGAACTCAAAATTTAAGGAGTGACTAGCAGTCTCAAAGATGCATTAGAAAACTAGAAACTTTGAGTAGGCATCTTCCTCTTCCTACAATCATTCAAATATCAATTCAACTTGTTTTTTTAGTAGGATGTTTTTATTAATTAGCATTATGTTAGGTAAAATATACATTGCAAAACAGTCCTTAAATGGCAAATCTTAGGAGCGAAGATCGGCTCTGATACCAATTGTAAGGTTCCCCCCTTCCAAAATAGGGGAAATACTTAAGATAGTCCACTAAGTCTTAACTTGGAGAAAATTTCCTATTCATCGACACCTTGACCATGTAGAGATTCAAGGATACGATTCATAGGTAAGACCTAGTCCTATCCTACAGGGGGAGCGTGATCTTCTAAAAATCAAATCACCCATAGGGTAATTGATCATAAATTGGGCAACTACTAGACTTGATTTCTAGAGGCAACACTTTTTTCCTCATCCATGCAAGGCACAGCCACAGGCCTAGTCTTCTAGAATAGAGTTGCCCAAGAGCCTATTTATCTAGCGTAGGGCTTTCACTTAATCTGTTGGAAAGCTACCCGACTAATCGAGTCCACCCGTCCATAGGATGGTGCCGTCGGGGCATTCCATCCTCCCACTTTCCACCCTACTCATGCGTCAATTTGTTTTCTAATTAATCCTACCACACTATTTGACATAAATAAACATGTTCCTTAATTAAGGCCCTTTTCACAAGGTTGTTAAAACAGTCTTTTTCCACAATACAATAATGCCAAAGAGAAGATTTATAAAAAAAGTTTATACATGAATCAATTCCATACAAGCCAAACCGGCTCTCTTATTCTTTTCCTTTATACTGTCGATGATCTAGAATTCGGCCTTCCAGCCTCTACATGCTGGGCAAAACCCTACAGAACCATACACCTCATCGTCGGCCGTTTGGCGAGGACTCAAGCCGGGGCCTATCGCCCTCTCAGGCTCCATCGCTCGATCCTCCCGCCCCTCAGAGGGATGTCTGCACACTAGGGTGGGCTTATTCACCGCACTAGCCTGGGCCCTCAGAACTAGGTAGCATCATAATCTCTCGCCTCAATCGGCAAACCTTATTCCCCCAATGGTATGAGGGATACCTTGGGCCATTCTCAGGCTTTGCTAATGACGCCGCCCGGCTACACAAGCACGGAACGGAGTTAGTGTCAAAGCAAGGAAAAACTTGCACTCTTTAAAGATAACAATTTCAATACAATTCATTGAATACAGTATCACTCAATTTGTAGCTTCATACAATTTTGTCATTATTTTAAAAGGAAAAGATACACATTTATTAACACTAATATTAAAAAAAACCTCTAACCAAGCTAACCTGGCCACCATTTCCTTAAAGAGCTTGTAACAGGAGGGTTGGGGCCGCATTGGGAGCATCTTCTCTAATCTGCGCTCCTCCCGAGGTAATATTTTGACATTTTTGAGATGGGGCCATCTTGGATGTCGTCTTGTAGGGCTCGTTGTCGCAGTCGAAATGCTCCAGTCAGATCTCAATTCTGAGACCATTTGCCCACCGTACTATAAGCAAAAGACCACAGTGCATGAACCCTCTCTAAGGCTAAAACCTCTTGCTAAAGTCCACGCAAATGGGGGGGGATTGTGAGATGTCCTTAACAAAAAACTATTTTGCTGAAGGGGAGAAGAGCTGCTGTAAGTCTCTTCACACGAGGGAGGGGGGGAGGGGAGAAGAGTTAAGGACACTGCCTCCTAGCAAGAGGGGGATAGAGGAAAATTGCCTTATCTGAAAAGTGGCAAATGAGAGGGTGTGGAGAGGGGTGACTGCAAGGGACAGCTGTACTACAATAAGTGCACTACACAGGGACAGACAGCGGTATGGATGGCGGCACAGCAGAGCATAAGCTACGCAGAAATGCCTGTTGCCCATGGAGCACCCCGAGGGTTTATATAACTGTGGGGTACGGGTATGGGCGCTGCGCAAAGGAAGGACGAAAGGACGGTGTACTAGCAAAGGCTGTAGATCGGTAGCCTGCATGGCTCAAGGGGAAAGGTACGGTGTCGGTTAACAGGGAAAGGAGTGGTACGCATATACCTTATCTGGTCAAGGGCAGCATGGGTGTCCACGTATAGCGGTACGTGTGGACCACACAGTGGGCGGCCATCCTTTGGTTCTTGTGCGGCCATCATACAGGCACCCTGGTAAGTGTGTACAGTCCAAATTTTGGGGCAGGATCCTCAAATTTGGGGGCCAGCCTCGATTTGCATGCCGGATCGCCACGGGGCGTGATTTTTTTTTTGTCCGGGATGTTCTCCTGGTCGTTGAGGTGCAGACTGTTCATCAATCGGACGCCCGGTTATGCATTTATTAAGGCTTAAAGGTCGTCGCTTTTTAACTAAAAATGACTAAAATTTGCGTATAAGCTTGATCCGATGTCCGTTTTGGATGCTGTAAAATCCTATATTAGGATAAAATCGCACGAAGATTCCAAATTTGGGCTCAGAATTTGAAGATTCTAAGTAAAAATGACTCATTTAATAAAATCGTTGATTTTTATACCATAAAAACTCATAAATTCATCTATTACATGGACATTTCTTTATTAGTAAAGATGGGTATGTTACACTCTACTATTGCCTTACATGAACCCTGAACCACTTGTGCACACTATAGATGCTCCTGCACAGTGAAACCACCTCTTTTGTGTTTCCTCTGCCATGGACCCCATAAAGTGGCGCGTTATATGAGGATTGCCAATGCAACCACAATGTCATGGCTGTGGAATTGACCATTACTATAAGGATTGCCCTTTGCAATTAGTTCTCATTACCATTTACAACCATCTCATCGGCCAGTTCAAAATGGTGAAGTATTTTACATTAATGAGGTTTCCTTCATGGTTAATAACCCGACAATTGTGGGGGCTGGTCAAGGGCTATTCATCTAATCAAGTGTTCCTCTTGGCTGAGCTTTGTTGCACTATTGTGGATCTAAATTTCTTCATGATGAATGGAATTTGTTGTGTTCCATGCACCCCAGATCAAGGAGGTAATCCATTCTTGAGGACCCAATAGTTGACATTGAAGAGGATCGTGTCTATATAGTGGGTGATGTTAGAGATAGAAATGTGGCAGGTTACATAAAGAGTTGTAGGGGTTCCAATGAGAAAGGAAATGTGGCAGGTTACATAAAGAGTTGTAGGGGTTCCAATGAGAAAGGAAATGTGAGATACGTGTTTTCTCCATCTTTGCCACCTTGGCATAAACAAACTCACATGTTAATCAATAACCTTGAATATGGATACGTTTATGTTGAATCTATATGTAATCTCAAGGTAGGAGATGAGCTCTTTACCGATTACGAGTTTTGATTTCAATTTGTTATCAATATTAAGTTTCCATAATTTGTCATTATGTTTCATTCCATCTATTTTTTAAAATGAGCATTAGTCCTTTATAGTTATGGCAATTTGTAAGTGTCATTGTTAAGGCATTATCTTTAATAATTGGTCTATCTACAACTGTATTTTTATGAGTGTTGGTCTTGTATAGTCATGGCAATTTGTAACTATCATTGTTAAGGCCTTATCTTTAATGAACAGTCATTTTTCTTAGATTTGCAAATATCATATTTTCTATCTCCATTATTATCTTTGGCTAACTTAACACAGTTATTAGTAATTATATGAATGGACATAAGGATGTCATCAAGTTGACACACTCAATGATGAGTAATGTTAATGGATGCAATGTTGAGTTCATGGAAGTGAAGATAATTGTGACCGAAGGATATTGGTAGCTCTATGAATACTGTTCCAAGTCTTTTCCCACTAGGCTGCTTGGGAGTAAGCGACCCGGGGAGACCAAAACATAGTTACAAGGCTTTTCTGTATGGTTTGGTTAACTGACCAAGATCCTCTTGTCTATCCTTTAAATCTCAATACTTGGGAGCATCTTTAGGGCGTTTTCCTCATCAAATGAGGGGATTTACAATATAGCATGGGCGCCCATTACATAAGTGTACAGACATAATTGTCATAGGAATGTGTTAACCAATATGTGGTTACAATACTCCCCTTCCTAAAGACGATCGCGTCCTCGTGAGATCGGTGAGGGGTTGTCGAGGCACGTGGAGAAGTATCACACTTGGTTGGTTCTCATGTCTCTCTGGAAATGAGAGGGGGTGGGGGAGTTAGTAAGATAGAAAGAAGTTAGTGAATTACTGATGATTAAGTATCCAGCTAGTCAGTTGGGCTCTTATGAGTTTTCTTTTTTATATGTGCCCAATAGTACTCTTTCTTTTATTTTTTATGTTTTTTGTTAATTACCTTTGCGAGACAAGACATCCTCATTAAAGGAGTTAGAGTACTTGAATGAGTAGACTAGCATGGAATACTTAATGACCAATATCCCAGTGGTAGGTGGTATGATTAAAGAGAAGTTTAGTAAAACAATGGGGTTAGTAAGCAAGTGGTGAGGGGGGAATTCTAGAGGGACAAGGAGGTAACACACATGGATACTGCTTGCACTCTGAGATGCTGTATGTCGATGGTGATATTTATTAAGCTCTAGCATCTTTGTCAAGACACTGTGATGGGTTGTTTGTCATTGGTGGGTGGTGTCGACAGTGGCCAATTGATTGGCTTTGGTGAGGCACGAGGTGGGGAAATAGGGGAGACTTCTGGTGATGAGGAGGGGGCGTGAGGTGGAAGGGCAGTCGAGGGTGAGAGTGTGTAGATAATTTCCTCTTGGGGACACAAGAGGATTTCCATGGTGGCCGTTTCTTCACGCCAATTGATTTGCTGTAGTGAGTGGCATCAATCTACTCTTTTCTAATGATAATCTAGCCTTGGATTGCACCTGCATCTATGAAATGAAATCTACACTCCAACTGGTTATTTCCAACAATAGAAATTTTAGGAACGAAAGACCCAACACTCATTAAATGCATTACTGCTAATGTTGTCATAGAAAATGACAACTTGTCTATCCATTGATAGACCCAAATCTGCAAGTAGCTTTCTCAACCAAGCTACCTCACATGCTGCCATAGCAGCACCCTTGTACTCGGCCTCTGTACTGGATAGAGCAACCATAGGTGCTTCTTGCTGCTCCAAGTCACAGCAGCACTTCTCAAGGAAAACATGAAGCCAATAGTAGATCTTCTATCTGAGATACTACCAGCCCAATCAACATCTGTGTACCCATGTACACATATCTCTGTGTCCCAGTTTCATAAAATAGTCCACAATGCAAAGTAGAACTCACATACCTCAGTATGCATCTCAATGCATCCAAATGCGGCTTCCGAGGAACCTGCATAAACTGACTCACCAACCCAACAGCATAGCTCAAATATGGCCTGGTGATCGTCATGTAGATCAAGCTCCCTACTATGCACCTATACATAGTAGGATCCTCCAAAATCTCTCCTGAATCTGCACACTCAACTTGCAATTCTGATCCAATGGCACTGAGATAGGCTTACAGCCTGTCATACCATACTTGGACAACATGTCCAAGCCATACTATCTCTGCAGTAATCCAATACCATGTGGTGACCTAATCACCTCAATACCCAAGAAATATCTAAGCTCCCCCAGATCCTTCATCTCAAACTTCTGTCTAGGCAAGAGCTTTACATCAAAGATCTCTGCATCACGGTCCCCCGTAATAATCAAGTCATCTACATAGACGACAACAAGCACAACCCCTCTATCACTGTGTCTCACATGCAGCGAGAAATCTGCCTTGGCTACGTGAAAGCCAATAGTGACAAGATATTCAAAAATCTTATCAGACCATGTTCTTGGTGCTTGTTTTAAGCCATACAAGGCTTTCTTCAACCTGCAAACATGCTCGGGGTGACTCACATCCTCATAGCTAGGTGGCTGCAACATATACACCTCTTCCTGCAAATCCCCATGCAAGAATGCATTCTTTACATCCATCTGATGTAAAGACCATTGCTTTAATGTAGCCACTGCTATCACAACTCTCACTATTGCCATCTTGGCAAAACTGGGCTGAAAGTTTCCTCATAATCAATGCCATATGTCTGTGCATATCCTTTGGCTACCAATCTAGCCTTGTACCTGCTTATGCTTCCATCACTGTTATGTTTTACTTTGTACACCCACTTGCATCCAATGGCTTTCTTGCCTTCAGGCAATTGCACTAAATCCCAAGTCTCATTTCCATATAGTGCATCCATCTCCTCATCCATAGCTTTCTCCCAACACACATTTCCAGGAGCCTCATCAATGCATGTGGGCTCTACAACCTGCACAACTTTTGCCATGTATGCATAGTGATGTGCCACATAACCATCATAGGTAAACCTTTGCACAGGATTCTTCACTCTCCCAGATCTTCGCAGCTTTACATTCATGACTTCCATAGCCTTCTTTACACCAGGTGTTCTCATAGCTGGTATCTCAAGCTCCTCATCAAGGCTCATCTCTGAGCCACTAGACTCTCTATCAACATGAGAATGCCCTACAGAAATGTCAGGCATACTAAGGGGCTCAACCACTTTCTCTTTGCCTTTATGTGATATACTAATCACATTTGCAGGGCTGGTATTATGACGCACCCTGCCACTCCATGGTCAACTGAACCACTAGATGAGGACTCTCTTGGTCCACTCAAAGATTGTGATTGCTGACTTGCATTTTGTGCAACCACATTTCCACTCACATCAGCCCCAATAGCTTCTTTTTCAACAGCATACCAGCTGCTCATCTCATCAAAAATAACATCCCTGCTTACCCTCAGCTCACGTGTAGCAGGGTTATAACACCTGTATCCCTTTTGCTCAAGGGAATATCCAATAAACACACATTTTCCAGCTTTTGGATCCAGCTTAGTTCTCAGCTCATCTGGCACATGCACATATGCAATGCATCCAAAGATGAGACAAATCATGTTGAGATATCAAGCTCATCTAGTGAGGTAGTGGACACTGATGACCCGCCTAGGGGATAGGCCCCACACTTACACCACTGGCATGGTTGGTGAGATCATGGGTGATATGCGGCCAGTGGGATGACAGGCTGTGTGACAGCCATTCTGGAGACTGGCATAGTTATAGCGCTAGATCAATTTAGTTGGGTTCACACTATAGAGAACCTTAGTATGTATTTGGTTGAGTACCTTTTTATATATGTGTACTCTTATCTTTGTATATGGTGTGTTGAGTGTTGAGTGAAGAAGAAGAAGATTTTCAACCTCTCACCTTGTGTGTTCTCTATTAGGGTTTTGTGAGTGTGTGTGTGCTTGCAAGAGCTCAAGCTCTCTTCTCCCCTGCATATTTTCATGGTATCAGAGCCTAGTTCATGCTAAGAGCTGAGCTGCAAGCAAGAGAACCACAGGAAGCGGTACAAGGGTAACAGCTTCGACTACTCTTCCCTATTTGTGTTGGTGACGACTACACCCTTGTTGGGAGCTCTACGGGAGGCACCGGCAAACGATCTCTGATTGAGGAGCTTTCTTTACGGGAGTAAAGAGTTTTTTGGGCCGAAAACACGTTTCGGGTGCGTCAGGACCTCCATTTTTCAAAAAGCATGCGATTTCGAGCACTGCGGGTAAGTCATCGATTCTCTGCAGAACTCTGTTTTAAGAACTGCATGAAGACAGATTGGCTGTGCAGATATTGTGTGTGCTGCAAGGAGGTCAACAGTTGCCATTGGGTGCATGTATGCACATTGAGGTCACTGGTTGTGACATTTAAGTGTACTACATTACCGCTGTAGAAAATATAGTAGTTTGTGCGCACGACAAACTAGAGTGCTGTTTTTGGTAAATTTGTGTGTCTGCAAGATGTCAAATGATGGCATAAACCAGAACCCTCAGCTCACATGTAGCAGGGTTATAACACATGTATCCCTCTTTCTCAAGGGAATATCCAATAAACACACATTTTTCAGCTTTTGGATCCAGCTTAGTTCTCAGCTCATCTGGCACATGCACATATGCAATGCATCCAAAGACTTTCAAATGAGACAAATCAGGTTTTCTGCCAGTAAACCTCTCCTCTGGAGTTACATCATGTATGACTGCAGTTGGAGTCCTATTCATGATGTAAATTGCTGTAGAAACAGCCTCAGCCCAATAGCTATGCGGCATATTCTTCTCTTCCATCAATGCTCGCGCAATCTCAGCAATGTGCCTGTTTTTCCGCTCAGCAACTCCATTTTGCTGCGGAGTGTATCTGCATGTAAACTGTCTCCGAATACCATTTTTCTTCAAAAATTCAGTGAACTCATTAGAGAAGTACTCTCCCCCTCCGTCTGACCTTAGGCACTTTACATATTTCCCTGTTTGCTTTTCAACCATAACTCTGAAATTCTGAAAATAAGTGAACACCTCACTCTTCTCCTTCATGAAGTATACCCACACTTTCCTTGTGTGGTCATCAATAAATGTCACATAGTACCTACAGCCTCCTCCATCATAGACATGGTCTTCGTAGGACCCTATACATCTGAATGCACAACATCTAGTGCATTTCTGCTCACATATTTGTTACGTGGAAATACATGCTTTGTTTGCTTTCCAAATTGGCATGCTTCACATATTTTTTGCATACCTTCAACTTTAAATTTTGGCAGCCCTGTCACAATTCATTTAGTCTGCATAGACTTCATTGTCTACACATTCACATGTCCAATTCTTTTATGCCAAATGTCTGTGTCTGCAATAATTCCTGAACCAGTTGCAAACATCGCAGCACTCACTTCAGGCATGTTTACATTCAATGTAAACATTCTACCCACTCTGTTGCCTTTTGCAACCAACCTACACTTGTCTTTAAAGTCTTCAACATAACAACCACATCAGGGTTAAACCAAACCTGCAAACCCTGCTCAATCATCTGACCAACTGAAACCAGATTCTTTGTTATGTTCAGAACATGAAGTGGTCTTTCAAGATTTTTCATCTCCTTGAACCACTCCCCCCATGACTTGTCATGTGGTTTGAAGCACCTGAATCAACATACCATACATCATCTTTATGTGCTGCTTCAATATTTTTAGACATGGCATTCACGACATGCTGCATAACAAACAACCTTTCATTATCCTCATTGTTTCTGGTCGAGGATGCATAGTTGTTTTGCTGCAATTTTTCATTTTCCATGTCAGCCTGCTTCTTATAACAATCTACCTGCACATGTCCAAGCTTACCATAGTAAAAGCATCCACGTGTATCATTATACTGCCTTTGCCAATTTCCACGACCTCTTTGACTCCCCTTGCCTCTGAATTGGCCTCTTCCACCTACGTGTTGTTGTTGTTGTTGTGAATTCTAGGACTGTTGTTGTTGCTGCTGCTGGCCATAATTCTGATTACCTGTTCGGCCACCTCCTTGACCGCGTCCACGGCCTCCTCTACCTCGTCCTCTTCCTGAACTTGTGTAGAAGGCCTGTTGCTCTAAACTGTTTTTGTTTTGTGAAGACTGTTGGTCTTCACCCAAGCTCTTCTCTTCTATAATCAACATAGACACGAAATCTGTGAAATTGGGAATGTTTTTCCGAGTTTGAATAGATGTCTTGTACGCCTTGTATTATGGCCCGAGACCACGTAGACAGACTTCCACCTTGTCATCATCAACTACAAAAACGCCAATAGATGCAAGGGATTCCACAATACCCTTGATCTTTAATGCATAGTCATTTACAGACATACTCTTTTTCTCCATAGTATGAAGTTCATTCTTCAACTGTATCTTTCGCGCCTTGGTATTCATTTCATAGAGTTTTACCAAGGTGTCCCACGCCTCCTTGGGGAAATTGGCATCCTGAATGTGCCCAATCATGGTGTCATGTATACTGATAGAGAGCCAATACATAACTTTTCTGGCTCCTTGGTTCCATTCCTTGAACTCTTTCACATCTACAGCAGTCGGATTGATCTCCAGTATCTCCGGTGCCTCTTCATACTCACCTTCTATGTAGTCCTAATAACCCTTTCCCATCAGGAAAATTGTCAACCCGAACCTCCAAGCATGGAAGTTATTCTTATCAAGCTTCTCAGCAACAATTTGGTTTATGCCATCATTTGATATCTTGCCAAACACACAAATTTACCAGAAACAGCACTCTAGTTTGTCCTGCACAAACTGCTGTATTTCTGCAGCGCTACTGTAGTACACTCAAATGTCACAACCAGTGACCTCAATGTGCATACATACACCCAATGGCAACTGTTGACCTCCTTGCAGCACACACAATGTCTGCACAGCCATTCTGTCTTCCTGCAGTTCTTAAAACAGAGTTCTGTAGAGAATCGATGACTTACCCGCTTCTGCAGTTCTTAAAACAGAGTTCTGTAGAGAATCGATGACTTACCCGCTTCTGCAGTGCTCGAAATTGCCTGCTTTTTGAAAAGCGGATGTCCTGAGGTGCCCAAAACACGTTTTCGGCCCAAAAAAATCTATCCGATAGGACTCCTCAATCAGAGATCGTTTGCCGGTGCCTCCCGTAGAGCTCTCGCAACAAGGGTGTAGTCGCCACCAACACAAATAGGGAAGAGTAGTTGAAGCTCTTACCCTTGTACCGCTTCCTGTGCTTCTTCTCTTTCTTGCAGCTCAGCTCTTAGCATGAACCAGGCTCTGATACCATGAAAAGATGCAGGGGAGAAGAGAGCTTGAGCTCTTGCAACAAGTACACACACACACACACACACAAAACCCTAATAGAGAACACACAAGGTGAGAGGTTGAAAATCTTCTTCTTCTTTACTCAACACTCAACACACCATATACAAAGATAAGAGTACACACATATGAAAAGGTAACCAAATACATACTAGGGTTCTCTATAGTGTGAACCCAACTAAATTGAGCTGGCGCTATAACTATGCCAGTCTCCAGAATGGCTATCTCACACACACAGCCTGTCATCCCACTGGCCGCATATCATCCATGCCAGTGGTGTAAGTGTGGGGCGGGTCATCAATGTCCACCGCCTCACTAGATGAGCTCGATATCTCAACACTTATGATCTTAACTTAGTAGAAAAACTTCTATTTCATTTTGCAAAATTCAAAGACACTATTATTGAGCTAATTTGTCATAACTTGTTCGTTTTTTATAAAGTAAAAGAATTCCATGCTCACATTAGATCAATTAGACCATGTGTTTATGATTTTTTTACTAACACCACAAACAAAGATTTGGACACTTACTCAAATTTAATCCTTACATATAGTTGATCGTTTTGGGTATGTCAATAAGGCTACATAAAGTTTATATTCATACATAAGATTTGGACAATTGGCCAAATCTGTAGCATTTACACCCATGACATAGATTTGAACAAGTGATTAAATCTAGAAATTCACATCCATGTATAAGATTTGATCTCTAGCATTACCCACCCTTAACATAGATTTGGACAAGTAATTGAATCTAGCCCATAACACCCATGCACAAGTAATTGAATATAGCCAATAACACCCATACACAAGATGTCTATTGTCATCTAGTGAGATTTGGACAACTGACCAAATCCAACAGTCAAATCTATATCCAAATATGTGAACAACTAACTTTATGACCAAATTTATTTCTATGTACTTAGAAATATGTCTTGTATTTTAAGAGTAATGAAATCATGTGTTTGTGAGTTTCTAGTTGAGTTTTTGGTCGATTGCATCAATGTCTTCTATCTTTTCTTTTTCCTATAACACGCATGCACAAGACATTATCTAGTGAGATTTGGATAACTAACTAAATTCAACATTCAAAACCATCCACAATATGTGGCAATTTATCATATTACCAAATTTGATTTTTATAGTGAAAAATATAGATAATATTTGTGAGAAGTTATATGTGTGTAATTTTTTGATTAAGTTTTGGTTGATTAACATGTCTTTCATCCTTTTTTTTTCCAACAGAGGATTGGATACAAGGAACCTGGCAGGCCAAATGTTTGTAATATTGGATTTGAATGGGTTATTGTTAGAACGTTGCTTCATAAAGTCAAATAAGAACTCAAGCTTGCATTTTAGGAAACAATGGATTGTACTTCATCCAGGATGCATAGAGTTTTTAGCCAATCTATTCATAAAGTTCCATGTTGGGATATGGTCCACAACTTTGCATAAAAATGTGGTGCATATGGTGGAAACTCTAGAATTGTATGTAGGAGACAATTACCATTTTTTATTGTGTGGGGACAAGATCAATGTTATGTGTATGATCGTGAGAAGATATTTCGGCCATAAAAGATGGGTGTGGAGGCCATGTTCAAACCACTCAAAAAGGTTTGGCACCAATATAATGCACAATGCTATGTAACAAGTTCTCATTGATGATAGTCCATACAAAGGATGTGCAAGTCCATCAGAGAATTGCATTTTTCACCCAAATTTGACATTACTGCATATGACAACACATTGGAAGACTTATACAGATACTTGTGCCATTTGGATATGGTTGGAGACATTCGTACAATGATTTCTTTTGATAGATATGGACAGTTGCCAGTCCAACAAGGACATACCTTGTATGAATACTTTCACCGTGTGATTATAGAGTGAGAGGAGATGTATAAGGATGAATCCAAGGAATATGCAAGCTCAACATGTTATGAAAATGAAAATGACATATTCAGTTCATGCCAAGGTGTTATTAAACATGAAACACATGATTCTGAAGTTACATTTTCAAGAACAATACACTCTCCTCCATCGACTCTAAGTACTGTACAATCAAAGATATTGAAAAAAATACCACCAATGTCACCAATGTCAGAACTAAATGAAATGGTTGCAATGCACTATGCGGAACAACTAGGTTATAAGAAAAGGTTCATCACAGGAGCTGCACAGCTAAGGGTTTCATATCATAACTCCAAGCATATTGCAAGTGCAAACACTAATTAGGTTCTTTGATATTGTTTATCCTAGTGTAGACACTAATGATCATGAATTTTTGTTGTAGTTTCTCCACTTTGCCTTTATGATAGCAGGAGTGTGTGTGTGTGTGTGTGTGTGTGTGTGTGTGTGTGTGTGTGCACGCAAGGCAAGCAAAAACATATGTTTACCATACACACACACACATATATATGTATATATGTATATATGTATATATGTATATATGTATATATATATATATATATATATAGAGAGAGAGAGAGAGAGAGAGAGAGAAGACTTGGATGTATTTGTGTGTGTGTGTGTGTGTGTGTGACAAAGAGAGGGTGAGAGAGACACAGAGAGATAAAAAAGGGTTACAACATTCATTCATATACTTATATCTATGTGGTGTGCCAATGTGTGTATCTTTGTGTGTGAGTGTGTAAATAAGTGTGTATGTGTGTATAGGTATAGGTATGCTATGTTTGTACTTATGTATGTCTAGAGATAGATAGATTGATAGTAGATAGATATATGTTCATATGTATAGGTACTCTATGTGAGTACCATGTACACATATATGTTCAAATATAGACTCTTTACCCACTTACATACACATTTACATAAAGATAATGTATACTTTGATGGATTCTATGCATGGGTACATATGGATGTATAGGTGTATTGTTATGTGTGTGTATGAACACACACACACACACACACACACACACACACACACACACACGCATGAAAACGTATATATATAGTATATATGTATGTGAACATATATATTTACAAAAACATAAATATATGTATATGTATGTAGGTATATATGTGTGTGTGTATGTAAATATATATGGATAGACATTGTAGATGTATATGTATATGTATATGGATAGACATTGTAGGTGTATGTGTATATGTATATATGTTTATGTGTGTGCCATTTCCTAAAGTATGCATGTATGTGTGTATGTATATGTATCTCTATATTATTTTATCTCTGCATGTCTATATACATAGAATTGCATGTATATCTATTTATATATCTGTGTGTATATTTTGGCCAATCAATAGCTTTCGCATAAGCAAAGAGATTTTGTGTGCATGTATAAACACGAGCATGAGAGAGAGATCTGTGTGTAAAGGAGAGAGAGAGAGAGAGAGAGACTCGCTTGTATATATAGACATAGCTTCTCTCTCTCACTCTTCCCCTACGATTTATCTATCTCTCTTTCTCTCTCTCTCTCTACATAGAAAATGCACAGAGAGAGAGAGAGAGAGAGAGAGAGAGAGAGAGAGGCTATCGAGAGAGAGAGAGAGAGAGAGAGAGAGAGAGTGTTGATAGCTCACTCCCTCTCTCTCTCTCTCTCTCTCTCTCTCTCTCTCTCTCTCTCTCTCTCTCTCTCTCTGCATTTTCTATGTTGATAGCCTCTCTCTCTCTCTCTCTCTCCATGCAATGTATCTCTCGCACTCTTACTCTCTCTTTATATAGAAAATGGAAAGAGAGAATGCATTGGTTTATTTTTTGAAAGAGATGGTTTTCTACATGTCTTTGTTTATGTATGTGGAGAAGAGAGAGAGAGAGTGATCAAAGGGAGAAAGAGGGAGGGAGAGCTATGTATTTTTGCTACTGTCCGTGTTTGTGTGAGATACAGAGAGAGCCCCAAATGATTCATAGTGGCAACATGGTCCTTTCTATGAGATCACTGAGACATTTTGTTTACTGCATTGCTTAGGGAGAATCCTTATGAGATTATATTTAAATAGATTTGGTGGAAGCTATTTTTAATTTTATGTTTCATTAGATGGCTACTTCTGTTGGAGATGGGTCACGCTACTTCTTACTATATATAAAAGAGGACACATCTCTCTCCATGTGTCTATGTATGCCTAGTTTGGTGCTCTGTTCAAAGAAAACGAAGTGCTTGAGAATTTCCCTTCGTGGATATCTATCTATTCTTAACCCAGTTGACACACCCCCTACACATGGCAAACTCTTTGGGGGGGTGCACCACCTTTGCAATCCATACAGTTGCCTCCTCCTTCAAACCATTGTCACCCGCAGCAAGTTGCAGGTCCACGACGTCTCCTCTTTGTCACCCGCAGGTTGCAGGGTTGCCTCCTCCTTTAAGCCTGCAGGTCCACACTCCACCCCTCCACCTCTCTGACCCACAGGTTGTAGGACGGGTAGTGCATGCAGCCGCCATACCTTCAATGTGGCGAGGAGAGAGTTTCAAAATTCTGTGCGAGTCTACGAGCGTTCTATGCTATGTGTAGGCTGGTGAGCCATGCCTCTCTCCCCTCTCTCATTCTCTCTCTCTCTCTCTCTCTCTCTCTCTCTCTCTCTCTCTCCTCTCTCTCTCCTTATTTTCTCTAATCTCTACTAATGTTAAGTTTGTTATGCAAGTGTTCCTCCCCTTTGGCCGTTACCTACCCTCCTCAGTCTACTATAGCATGCCTCCCCTCCTCGTATGGTTGATGGTAACCCCACATTCCTTGTGCCCAACTCTGTGTCGATGGTGTTCTAGAACCTTGCGCTGTGTGTGTGTGTGTGTGCGTGCGTGTGTGTGTGCGTGTGCGTGTGTGTGTGCGTGTGCGTGTGTGTGAGAGAGAGAGAGAGAGAGACAGACAGACAGACAAACTGACAGATAGATAGATTGGTTTCATGCAACCGGCCCGTGGTTCTCGTGTGTGTGTGTGTGTGTGTGTGTGTGTGTGTGTGTGTGAGAGAGAGAGAGAGAGAGAGAGATTGGTTGTTTGGCCTGTGTTAGTCGATGGTGTCCTTACATGCGGCTGCCATACCTTCAATGTGTTAGTCGATGGTGTCCTTACATGCGGCTGCCATACCTTCAATGTGGCGGGGAGAGAGTTTCAAATTATGTGCAAGTTTGCAATGTTCTGTGCTGTGTGTGGCTGGTGAGCCATGCCTCTCTCTCTCTCTCTCTCTCTCTCTCTCCTCTCTCTCTCTCTCTCTCTCTCTCTCTCTCATCTTATTTTCTCTAATCTCTACTAATGTTAAGTTTGTTATGCAAGTGTTCCTCCCCTTTAGCAGTCGTCTACCCTCCTCGGTCTGCTGTATGTTTCATGCGGCTGCCATACCTTCAATGTGGCGGGGAGAGAGTTTCAAAATTATGTGCAAGTCTGCAACGTTCTGTGATGTGTGCAGCTGGTGAGCCATACCTTCAATGTGTTAGTCGATGGTGTCCTTACATGCGGATGCCATACCTTCAATGTGTTAGTCGATGGTGTCCTTACATGCGGATGCCATACCTTCAATGTGGCGGGGAGAGAGTTTCAAAATTATGTGCAAGTCTGCAACGTTCTGTGCTGTGTGCGACCGGTGAGCCATGCCTCTCTCTCCCCCCCCCCCCCCTCTCTCTCTCTCTCTCTCTCTCTCTCTCTCTCTCTCTCTCTCTCTCTCTCTCTCTCTCTCTCTCTCTCT
>NC_141049.1:5271430-5451430 GCF_041138505.1 Cibotium barometz | reverse complement strand
AGACCTCGTGAGTGAGGAGATAGTGTGTGTTTTCATTAGTGTATGTGCGGTGTGTACATGTGTGTGTGTGTGTGTGTGTGAGAGAGAGAGAGAGAGAGAGAGAGAGAGAGAGAGAGAGAGAGAGAGAGAATCTATTTTATCCATTGTTATTATATGGAACTTCTAGTTGGTTGATACTTAAGAATTTACTGCAATGTATTTGAGAAGCTACCCTTACATCTATATCTATACAGGATTAACCACAACCCCATCTCCCTCCATGTGGGCAAAGGAGGTGGGACTATTTCAAAATAACCACTCCTCCTGCAAAGCGTGAGGAGGAGCCAAATCTCACATCTTCCAATACAATTTTGAATTTGAATCTAAGAAGATCTCATCTCACATCTTTCAATGAAAACTTTGTATACATGCTTACATACCTATAGATACACACACTTATATATATTATGTATGTATGTGTATCTATAGGTATGTAAACATGTATATATAAATAGTGTGCATGTGCATGTGTGTGTGTGTGTGTGTGAGAGAGAGAGAGAGAGAGAGAGAGAGAGAGAGAGAGAGAGATTACATGTAAGATGCATTTATTTGAGAGTGAGCACACCTCACCACTCATCCCTACCATTAAAATTTAATCTAAAATTTAATTAATTAAAATTATATATATGTGTGTAAATCTATTTAAGTGTGTGTGTGTGTGTGTGTGTGAGAGAGAGAGAGAGAGAGAGAGAGGTTGAGAATTTCTATGTAGGAGATAGTTTGTGTGGGAGGAGATAGTGTGTGTTTTCATTAGTGTATGTGCGGTGTGTACATGTGAGAGAGAGAGAGAGAGAGAGAGAGAGAGAGACGACAGATAATTTCTACGTAGGAGATAGTTTGTGTGGGAGGAGAGAAATGTGCGAGAGAGAGAGAGAGAGAGAGAGAGAGAGAGAGAGAGAGAGAGAGATATGTCATGAGGGAGGGTGAAAAGAGAGAGAAAGAGAGTGAGAGATAGAGAATAAAAAGTATCTTTTAATAAAATATAAATTAAATAGAAAACATATCTGTATATGTGTGTATACATGTGTGTGTGTGTGTGTTTTTATTTACATTTATATATACATACATACATATGTATATATATGTATATATGTATATATGTATATACATGTGTGTGTGTGTGTGTTTTTATTTACATTTATATATACATACATACATATGTATGTATATATGTATATATATGTATATATGTATATATATATATATATATATATATGTTTGTGTGTGTGTATGTGTGTGTTTAGATGTGTGTATGATATATCTATCTATATATTTAAAAGTGACCACAACTTATCACCCATCTCCGCACATTAAAATTTAATCAAAATTAATTAAATTATGTCGATGTTTGTATTTATATTTTTAAATACATGTATATATGTATAAGTATATGTGTCTATGTATAGGTTTATGTATCTAAAACATAATATTGTATATACTATATATTTACATATGTGTATGTGTGCGTGAGAGAGAGAGAGAGTGTGTGTAAGTGAGAGAGAGAGAGAGAGAGAGAGAGAGAGAGAGAGAGAGAGAACGCTTCTATGTGTGGGAGAGTGTAAGAAGAGAGAGGGAGTGTGTGCATGTGTGTGCGTGTGTGTGTATGTGTGTGTGTGTGTGTGTGAGAGAGAGAGAGAGAGAGAGAGAGCAGGTGTGTATATGTGTGTGCATGAGAGAGAGAGAGAGAGAGAGAGAGAGAGAGAGAGAGAGTTTCAACATTTAAGAGTGTGTGTACGTGACAGAGAGAGGGAGAGGGCATGTGTGTGTGTGTGTGTGTGTGAGAGAGAGAGAGAGAGAGAGAGAGAGAGAGAGAGATGGTTGTAGAGAGGGAATAGTTCTTTTCTAGAACCTTGGTCGGCCGCAGTAACGCGCGGGTGCAATACTAGTTATATCTTCAATGCAAATGTTTTTATCTTGCATATATTTTGCCAAATGGAGGTGAGGAGTATAGGCTACCAAGGAGAGATAATCTAGTTGTCCGAAGATTGTTTTAAAGCCGTGTTCAGGTGTGTTAAGATTGTCATCATTTTATTGGGTTGTAATGCTAGATGTATATTTATATGCCAAGTTCGGTGCTTTAGGAGCTTCTATATGGATATATATGGCAAGCATGATGTGTTTATATATAAGGTTGGCAAGTTGAGGACCATGAAGTCAACTCATAAATATATGTATACATATATGTATGAGTGTGAACAATATCTATGGATATTATGGGTGCGCGCGCATAAAAAACATATTTACATGTGTGTATGTGACATGCACACATGCATTCATAGACGCACACACACATACACATATCTTCCAGTTGTAGCATGTATGGTTTCAATGGATTACACGTATACGTACACATACACATACGTATATGTACATATACACATATATCTTTATGTGTGTTTGTATGTAACTCGATGTGCCTAGCTTCTATTTTGCTAGGCCCTATTTGAAAGAGGAAAGGAAGGGTGACTTTACACATATTTCTTTTACCTGTAAGTGCATGCAAAATGCTTCCTTGAAAAAGTTATCTTTTTTAATGGTGTATCTAGCTCCTACCTGTTGAAGACTGGTCGCCACACTAGTATATGCAAAATCATCCATGACTACCAAAATGGTCTTCAAATTTAAAGCCCTACTCTATGGTATCCAAACCTCACCCATGAGGGACTAGTTTATGTAATAATACTAGTATGTACGAGTAAGAGAGACCTGCACGAATATATATATTCAATCCATATGAATTTTATTCATGATTTTTAAATAAATATCTAGGAGAAGCAAATGTAACCGTACCCTTCGAAACTTTGCTATGCGGTCAAATTGAATTTAATACTCACACAACCTTGAATGAATCTGGTCGGCAACGAATGAAGTAAGATCCAAGGGCTGCGATTTTTCAGCGAATGTTTGCGAAGGATGTTCAGTTACGCGCCAGCCGAGGCTCGAGGAGGAGAGAGAGAGAGAGAGAGAGGAGGAGATCGTGCAGAGGCGGCAAGGATTACTAGCGTGCGCGTTTGAGTGCGAGTGCGAGTGCGAGAGCAGCTAGAGCTGGCATGGCGGTTATTGCTGTGATTAAGGAGCCCGCGCTGAGACTGCGAGACGTGGAAGAGCAGGCCTGCCGGTTCATGGAGGCTGGCGACTATTCCAAAGCCCTGCACCTCCGCATGCAAGTAAGTTCGTTCGCAATTTATGGCAACAAATTTGTAGTGCAGGGCTGAAAGTTTGGAACGTTGTTTGACAGGGAGTCGCTCTTGCCCAACTCTGCCTCACCGATCCTACCGCAGCCTCGGTCGAACCCTCCGAAGTGGTGGCTCAGGCCCACTTACGACTTTGTGAGAATTATCATCAAATGGTATTTTTCCGTCTCCCATTTACAGGTGTAAAAAAAAACAAAAAATAAAAAAAAATTAAAGAAATTAAGGCAACAAAAACCCTTTTTGTTCAGGGATTTGCAGAACAGGTTTGTTGGCATTCTCAGAAGGTACGAGGCTTTGCAACTTTACCACCTCAGTCAACAAGTTTTTTTAGCTCAATATATATCCCCCCCACTCATTCCCATGGCTGTCACTCTGCAGGCGATTGATTTCTGTGACCCAGTTAGAAGTGACAGGGATTCAAGTGATATCCTGGTTTCCGCATATCACTACATGGCCAAAGGACTAATCCTAAGTATTAACAACTCAACACTAATCAATCCAAGCACAATAATTAGCAACTAATTTATCAAAAGAGTTAGCCATAAAATAAACGTTGCCTATGACAGGAAACATGTATTCTTCATATCTACAGCGATGCAATGACAGAAAGTGTCTATCATGATTTTTTTTTGCCCCTGATCTTGGACAGAGGGAGACACAGATGGCGTACTACACTATTCACAAAGGGCTCTTCTGTTGAATCACCATCTTCATGGTGAAGAGGTTCGATTCCTTACTTCTTTGCATAATATTATCATCATCAAAGTAGTGAGTGTTTCTGACAAAGCGTTCTTGACTCGTATCATAACTTGCTAAGGCTCTTGTTTCAGTGGTTACTCATCGGTCGAACTGTAATTTTTAGCAATTTGTATTTTTTCTTTATCCTTTTATTCTTTGCAAATTTTTTTTTTTGAATAAGTGCAATTATTCTCTCAATCTGGAAGCTGGGATGAAGGTATACCGTAGTGAAGGGATGGCGAGGGAGGCTTGGGGAAGTAAAATTATCGTTTTTCAGAGGTATATGTGTGTGATGGCAAAGCTCAAGGTAGTGGACTCGATCGAGTTTGGTCAAACGGAAAATGACATTGGCGAAAAGGGGAAGTCGATACACAGCAGCAAAAAGCATCCAATCGGTGTGATGTGTTATGAACTTCGTATGGTTCAGGTTGGAGATTATGGAATAGGGGGTAGATAAGAGGTTCTTGGTGATGAATGACACGTTTTGTTCACAACAAATTACCTTCCTAATCCCTTCTGGCTTGTGCGTATGCTTTGAGCAGTGTTTTTCAGAATTAGGGAGTATCAATTGCTCAATTGCACTTTTCCAGCTGTATTCCAAACTATTATACATATTCGAGCCTATACTCGTGTAGTAAGAAAAAACTGCTCACGATGTGCACTTTGGCAATTCTACGGTTGTTGTGAACTCTTTTGCAGGATGTCTCCAATGCACCTTTGCATTTAGCTTTCTCAGACTATTACACTTAGAGACCTTACAAGCCAAACAGAAATTTGGAAGTTGGCTATCTAACTTGGCAGATTCAGATGGAATCCCCGCGATAAAAGGGATCAATCTTAATCACTGCTTTGATAATTACAAGGTGGCCATCGGCCAACTGCAAACGGTGTGCATCTTGCAAAAGGATTTGAGCACGAAAATCAAATGAATATTAGATGTGGGTTGAATGATTAGCAGGCAAAGGAGAGCTAGGCAGTTCTATGAACAGCACATAGAAAGTTGATAAGTCTACTCATTTTGATGTGGGTGTGTGTGCACGTCTGAGAGAGAGAGAGAGAGAGAGAGAGAGAGAGAGAGAGAGGGGGGGGGGATGAGGATAAGGACGAGAGGAGGAGGAGGAGAGTTCTATTTACGTCTACAAAGGAGCCAAGAGTCCATGAGAGCAAAAGTGTTACAATAGAGAGAGAGAGAGAGAGAGAGAGAGAGAGAGAGAGAGAGAGAGAGAGTACTAACGACTATGAAAGACCCGAAGGGTCTATGAGACCAAAATGCTGTTACATGTGATCCATGAAATCCATGACTAAACTGGATGTCAAAGTAAAAAGTAAAAGATTAGCTGCGAAAGGAGGGGGGAGAGAGAGAGAGAGAGAGAGAGAGAGAGAGAGAGAGCGGAGGCGGAAGAAGATGAAGAAGAGTTCTATTTACCTCTACAAAAGACCCAAGAGTCTATGAGGCCAAAAGTGTTACAATATGTCCATGAAATGACTGAATCACGGAAAAAACATAAAAAGAAAGAATAAACAGCTATGTAAGTGCCAGTGGTACAAGGACACAATGTGATGGGATCAAGGTGGGCCCTTGGCATCCGCCGTATAGAGGCTCTCCACGTCCAATGCCTCTGTAGGGGCACTCTCTCTCAGATCTGAGGTTGTTGAGTGCTGCATCTCCTCGGACCAGTGGCTTGAAGGCTTGCTGCAGGCTGCACGAACGTGTGTTGGGTAGTGGAGGGTGTGATGGAGGGGCGGAAGATGTAGGTTGAGGGGAAACCAAGGATAGAGGTGTGGAGGGGACGAGAACAATGGTGTGATGAGTGTAACAACATAGGGTGAGGGCCCAGGGGACTCTTGGTTGGACTACCGCGGGAACGTGTGTTGGGCATGCAGGGAGTACCTAAAGCAAGAGGTGCTCCAGGGTCTTCTAAAAGCATCTTTGACCTGTAGACTAGCTTACTAACCAATACAAACATGATTCTCAGGAGAGTTACACCATGCTCGCCAAATATTTAGTGTACCTGGAGCGGACTTGGTTGCCAAGCACCTTAAACAGAACACTGATAACATCATGAGAAAGGGATTCTACTCTTGGGCGATATACCGTGAGGAGTCTTCACAGACAAAGGGGGCATGCGGATATTTTGCCTCTCTCCTTACTACCACAATGGAATACCACTTAAATTATTGCGAGAGGAAACACACAGTGCACACAGGAATTTCCCAAACTAGAGCGATCTACCGTGAGGAGTCTTCACACAGACAAAGGGGGCATGCGGATATTGTGCCTCTCCACTACCACAACAAAATACCACTGAACAACCCTTAAATTATTGCGAGAGGAGACACACAGAGAACATGGAATTTCCCAAATCATTCCTAAATGAATAGTTACAGACCGGCTCACTGCATCGTGAGTACCACAAAAGTTACAATGCAGAAGACCACAATAAGCACTAACTGGAACAATCAAAGCCGTCGTTGCCTTTGCCCCCAAGGTGAACAACTAGGAACTAACGATTTACTTTTCTTCTATCTTTTTTCTTATATCCTCATCGAGACCCCATCGATGATTTTAATCATCATGAGGAGCACCAGGGAGAGCATCGAGACATCATACTTTGATACTGAGATGGAAAAACTTTGGGAGGTGATGCTTAAGGGAGCAGTTAGTTCTCTTGCAGTGGGTAGTTTTGAACCCACATTCTTCTAATGATAGCTAGTTCGGTGGCCACACTGGAGTTTGTGAATTCCTGGTCAAACCGAAGGAATACCCACTTGCAATTCCACCATTACCAAGGTAATGGGAAGATACAGATGGTACGAGGGTTCCTTAAAAGGAAGGCCATGACGAGGGTTCCTCAAGGGGAAGACCCAAATTGGGTGGGGGGTTTTGAGGGATAAGCCGATTACATGACTGACTTCGAGGCTCAGTTCCGGGCTGAATTTCTTCAGGGGGAAGGTGAGTTCGATGTGGTGGCCAGACTTGCAATTTTGAGCGTGGTGGACATTTCATTTGATTACAAAAATTTAGAGAGTCGCTTGTAAGCCCAGCGGGGCATGCCGTGATAGACTCAACCACGTATCCAAGAGAAAGAAATAGAGAGAGGGGGAGAGAGAAGGGATTAGGGAACTTTGCACAATACACTACACTGAGCGGGGAACAGGCCGCCCCGCCCTAGTTTATTGAGGAACAATCCACGTGCACGCTGGTCACGATCAATACAACAATGAATACAAAAGCAAACAAATATGCCGATATAGAAACCCAAGTTGATGTCGATGTCGAGGCACAAAATCTCTGATGCCGAGCACGCCACGGGGATGACCTACAAGAATCTCTCACCAGGCTAGTACCAGATCCAATATCCAAATCCAAGTCCAAATTCAAGTCCAGTTCCAAGTCCAAATCCAAGTTCAAATCCAAGTCCAATTCCAAGTCTAGATCCAAATCCCAGTTCAAATCCAAGTCTAAATCCAAATCCAAGTTCAAGTCTAGGTCCAAATCCAAGTAACTCCAAGCTCGTACATGAGGCACAGGAGATGTGTATAGACGATGAAGTATTTGTTGACCAAACTTTAGGTTTTGTTGTCCAATTGGGAATAGAGACAACCCACAAGAAAGCTAGCACATAGATGGATGCACCAAGACAGGTCTATATTGTAGCCACCAGGTGGTATGAAGCTGTGGTAGGTGTAGACGGTGTTGTGAGGTACGGGTGGCGTTGACGGCTGTATGGTACAGCTAGGTGGCACAAAAGTAGCATATCTAGGTGGCAGAGGTTCAGATGGCAACGCACAAAAGATTTAGGCAGCAGGGGTTCAGATGGTAGCGCACAGAAGGCAAGAGCAGCAGTGGGTAAAAGCAGTGGCCAAGTGGCAGCGTTGGCTGCTGTTGGCGGCGGAGATGACTGGTGGCTGCTCTGGCTCTGAAGGCGGCTGGGGATTGAAGGCAGCAGCGCTGGTCGGTGCACAGCAACTGATGGCGCAAAGGGCTGGTGTTGGCTGGCTGGTGGAAGGCGGCGCAAAAAAGGCTGACAGGGTGGCACAGGCGGCTGGCTGGGCTGGCTAGCGTCGGCTGCTTTGGCTGGTGTTGGGCGCAGCAGCCAGGTGTTGCAGAGAAGTCAGCAACAGCTGGCGGCGCTGGCTGCAAGTGGCACGGAGGGGCAGCAACCCAGGCGGCCATACAAAAAGTACCAGCTCCAATCGATGCTATGGATCCCCACGTGTAAAAGGAAGGGCAACTGCACACGGAAAATCTTAACAATCATGAAATCTGAAAATACACATAAGCATGCCACAGATAAAACAAGATGACAAATCTGCACAGTACACCACACTAGGGGCCAGAAGATGGGCTGACCCTCCCCCCCCGCCCTTATGGTTAGATTACCAAAAAGGAGTCTGCTTCCAATACAACTTTGTGGGTGCCGAGGGTTCACCACTGGCTACACTTGTTTCTTCCAATACAATATGAAAACAAGAAAACATAACATAAACTGAATTTGCTGACAATTCTTAGCACAAGTGAGCATTCCCGGCATCAAGCACATGCAGGACAACTATGGACAGCCCATAGCACTCCCACATCAGCCCGGGACAACTCAACATCATCGTCTTCTTCTTGTCTGGCTCATAGAGCAAGTTGACCAGCCCTCAAAGGCTGTTTTCAGCAGTCAACCAGCCCTTAGTAGCCTCAGAAGAAATAGACCAGCAGCAGTACACAAGCCCGCAAGCCCCCGATCCGAAGGAAAACTGTCTAGATGCACTCGACCAGCTCTCTCTCTGTTTTTATGGTCTGTCCAGCCTTTGTTCAAGCTGTAAATCAGCCGGCCAGCAGTGGAGAACATGTAGAAAGGGTCGGGTAGCACCTCCCATGCACCTGTTAGGTTTTCGTCGTGGTAGAAGGCTGTAAACAGCCTGTAGAAGCAGTCGACCAGCTCCCATGCACCCGGAAAAGCAGGCACCTATCCCAGAACTGGAGTTTTCTCCCATAATAGGGCTTCCCTACTGAAAATAGCCCACATGTGTGCTTTTTTGGTCCAAAAAGGGGGCGCCTACTTGAAGGAGGTCCAAATATTGTCCAGTGCCTAGCTTTTGACCGCCCTCACTTATAAGTTGTCCGGTCACTTATAAGTTAGTGTGAATCTGCACCAATAATTATTAGCATGTGAACTCATAAAGCTTTAAATTGAGTTTTTGGGGATACTTACCACCTGCAAAACACATGTAGACCACCTGTCAGTCCCAAACAAGTGTGCACATTCACGTCCACAGGGTGCCCATGCGTCCCCGGTCCCATGGACAACGTAGGCGGAAATCTTAGGCATTGTCCAGGCAAACAAGACAAGTCATCCAAAGATAAAATCAAATTCATGCACACACATGAGTGTAGCTAGATTGGAAGAAACACCCATCTGCACAGTTGTATCCGATAAAATGTCCAGGGCTCATGATCCTTCTGGAAACTTCCCAGAACATAAATACAAAAGATCTCCAAGATAGCTAGTCCCAGAGAATTTCATCATGTCAGGCTACATGAGCCATACATGTACACCATGTTAGGCTCCACAAGCCACACATGTACTATCATGTTAGGCTACACCAGCCATACATGTACTGACATGTCAGGCTCCATATGCCACAGAGACACACCATGTCAGGCTACACCAGCCATACATGTATGTGATGTCAAGCTCCACATGCCACACATGAACAATAGAAAAATAGAAGCTGCAAGGAATTTTGTGACATTTCCCCCGGCTTCTAAGCAGTTGACCGCAACTGAAAAGCTTCCAAGTAGGCCTTCAGAAGTTCCGAATAATCCGCAAAATAATCGTCGTCCATCCATTTTGCATCCATAGCCGAATAGTTTTTAAACTTCACAAGATACCTGTGCACTAGCTTGCCACCTACATGCTTGCGCGCTTTATGAAAAACTATCTGCTTAGGTTGCAATACCTCAAGTTCATCCACTTCTGGTGGATCTTCCAAAACTGGTTCCATAGAAGGTGGTCCCACATAAGGTCTCAACAAACTGACATGAAAGGCATTGTGTATTTTCCAGTGATCGAGCAATACCAATCTGTATGCCACTTCTTTTGTTTTCTGCAAAATTTGAAATGGCCCGTAATACCTCTTTGAAAGCGTAGGAAACTGGCCTTCCTTACCTGGCCGCTTCCGAAGACGTGCTTTCTCAAACTTAAGTAATACCCAATCACGTTCCTTGAAAACCACCTCTCGCCTGTGTTTGTCAGCTGCTTTTTTTGCTTAGCTTGAGATCTTTCTATGGCTGTCCGAACCTGTGCAAACGCAGTATCCAAATCACGGACATACTCATTTGCTGCAAAGATTTCATCTTTTGTTCGTAAGATAGGTGGAAGCACCACCTTGCCATAGACTATCTCAAATGGAGCCTTATTAGTTGAAGAATGCACTGTGTTATTGTATGCAAACTCAACCAATGTCAAATACTTTTTCCAATCTGACTTTTGCTCAGATACATAACACTTGAGCAAGTCAAGCACAACTGAATTTGCAATTTCACTTTGACCATCCGTCTGAGGATGATAGGCTCATGAAAAACTCAGCTTTGTGTCCATATTATCAAGCAATGCCCACCGAAATAAACTGGTAGTCTGAGGATCTCTATCCCCCACAATAGACTTGCGCATGACATGATGTTTGAAAATCTGAGCTAAGAATAACTTTGCCATGTGCTTTGGCTTGATTGTTTTCCTCATAGGAATAAAGTGTGCCTGTTTGCTAAAACGATCTATAATAGTCCATATAGCATCATTTCCATGTGCCGATTTCGGCAAATCCTTAATGAAATCCATAGCAATGCTTTCCTATGGTTCCTGTGGAATGGGTAAGGGTTGAAGCAAACCAGGTGTCTTGTGTCTGTCAAACTTGACTTTCTGACACACTATGCACTCTCGCACATGAGCTTCAATATTCCTGCGTAGAGCTGGCCAAAAGAAATATCTTTCCAAAGCTTGTGTAGTACCCAGAATACCACAATGACCAGCATATGGTGGAGCATGACACTCTGCCATAACCTTTTGGCGTAATTCATGCACTACACAAATACGATTCTGCATCATTAGAAACCCATCTCTAATCGAATAAGATGGGACGGCAGTATCATGATTCAAATCAGCCCAAATGAGCTGAAAATCTATGTCCAAAGCATACATATCTCGTATCCCTGATAAGTCCTGATGGTAGGCGGTAGTTATGGCATGCACTTGTGGCTTGCGTGACAAAGTATCCACCACCAAATTCTTATTGCCCGGTGTATGCAAAATCTGAAAATGGAACATGGACAAGAAGTTTACCCACCTTAGATGCTTTTCCGAGAGTTCAGGTTGTGTAAGAAAGTGCTGCAAACTCTGGTGATCTGTTTTTACCATAAATTCAGCCCCCAAAAGATAATGCTTCCATGTTTGAAGGACATGAATAACGGCCAATAACTCTTTCTCATAAACCTGCAAATATAATTCCGCATGTTGTAAGCGGCGGCTTTCAAAAGCCACTGCATGTCCCTCTTGGTTCAAAACTGCCCCCAAACAATCTCCACATGCACTGAGCCTTTTGGATTAGGTAGTGGGAATATGAGTCTTGTCATGAAGACTATCGCTTGATAATCACAAGTACTTGAGCAACACTGAGTCTTTTGGGTTGGGTAGTGGGAATATGAGTCTTGTCATAAAGACTATCGCTCGAGATCTTGACACATCTTGGTCAGACGTGGGTGTTCTCTTGACATAGTTAGTGTGATATAGACAAGGGGCAGCTCTAGTTGTACTGGGCAGAGCAAGTCTAGGGACTGGACATGGTGTCAGTTTCATGTGGCTCCTATGATTGGTGAATTAGATCATTCTTACCTTGGGAGTAGTATGACTCATAGAAGTGGCTCCCTAGATTTTAGTAGGATTGTTGGATTTAGATATGGGACTTGTGGACTCTTCTGGTCTTGGCATAGTGGTTCGGGAGTATTCAAGCTCAATAGTGCATACCTTCCTAGTGTGAATAATATGATCATGGTGTGTGGAGATGATGATGGATATTTTACATAATGCTATAGTATTGTTTGATAATGTATTATAGATATTTTTTAGTTTTATGTTGAGTTTTTTTAGTAATTTTTATCTTGAAAAGAAATGTTTACTATGGAGTGCATGTGTGAATTCTGTTTTTTTCCACTTGAGTGTGTGTGCATAATGAAAAAGGAATTTCCAATTACGGGTGTGTGAGTTCACATTGACTCTATGAAACTGGTCAAAATTAATAAAGAGTTGGGGAAGCTTTCCCAAGGTTCCCTTCATTCTCTTGAAGACTCTTGTCGCGAAGAAATGCGACATATCGAAGATCTCTTCATTCCAAGGACTTCCATCGCGAAGACTTCCGTTGTCATCGACTCTACTTGCAATTGGTAAGCTTTAATGCTTAAATATGGAAGCAAGTAGCAGGAGGGAGGAACCGGATTACAAGATCACATATCCTGTGTAGTGTTCTCTTGTCCTACGTGCTCTCTTGCAGATTGTTGCTACCATGGGTTGGTGGAACAATAGAGAGCAGATGGTAGGGAACATGGCTACTTGAGAGGGTAGTGTGGATTGCAAGTCTACATCGACAACCACTTGTTTGCAATACTGTATTCATATGCATTGGTATGGAAATCTGGTCAGAAATGCCCATGACACTATGTACTTGATTCTCCCAAGATCAATATACTTTATTTGAGAGAGGGGTCGGCCGTTCCGGCTCATTGTGTGTCTCTTGTCAATTCAGCAATTTACTTCTTGTATTTGAGCAAGTGTCCATCAAATCTTAGTGTATTTAAGTGTATTGATTAGCATTGTGTTCAACCAAGTTACACTAGCTAGATTGGAAGAAACAGCCATCCGCACAATTGTATCCGATAAAATGTCCAGGGCTCATGATCCTTTCGGAACCTTCCCAGAACATAAATACAAAAGATCTCCAAGATAGCTAGTCCCAGAGAATTGCATCATGTCAGGCTCCATGAGCCATACATGTACACCATGTCAGGCCCTACAAGCCACACATGTACTATCATGTCAAGCTACACTAGCCATACATGTATGTCATGTTAGACTCCACATGCCACACATGAACAATAGAAAAATAGAAGCTGTAAGGAATTCTGTGACACCACGCTTGGGCGAAGCTTGAAGATGATGAGTTCTACACCTCGATGAAGATGGTGATGATAATGAAGAAGACGTTCAGCTCCACACACTTCAATAATAATGGCCACGCCCTTGATCATGAGCAAGAGAGCCTCATGGTTCTTTTATACCCAAGGGAGGTCCTGCTTTTTGCCAAAATCTTATCCATGCTTTCGCTCTTGCCTTTTACTCTTTGCTTTTCCCTTTTTGCTTTTTAATAATAAAATATTACTCAACTTTTGTCAAAGTTCTTTAGCTTTACTTTTCTAACTTCAGGGCGTTGCTTTTTGGCCCTGGAGATGCTTTTTGAAAAACTTTTCTCTTGCTTTTTGACCAAGACTGGTGTTTTTTCTTGAGCAAACCTTATAGTCCCTATCCCTGTGCCTTCTTCCACCTGTCTGGTGTCCAGGCAAGGGTTCCATCATGTGAAATAGAGCTGGGAGGCCCAAATAGTTACAGTTGCAATCTCGGGCGACGCACATGATGCGGCTACCTTATATGGACTCTTGAGGTTATAAGATCAAGGTCATAAGGAGTCATAGCAACACATTGGAGGATGCCATCCAATTTGCTAGGATATATGGCGAGACTGTAGGGGGCCCGGAAGTAGAAGAACATCTCTTAGGAACCTCACACCACCAATACCGCTGAGCAGGCTTCCCAACGGAAATACAAGTACAAGATTGGGAAGGCTTCACAAAACTAGAACCAGCCCAGACTTAAGGTAAAACCAATCCAAAGAAGGCCGAGATAAATGAGGAGAACCTTAAGAATATTTGAGAGGGCCGTTGCTTCACTCGTGGTGAGAAAAACAAGGCGAGTTGCCGATAAGCAAAGAACAAGCCCAAGGTAGCTCATGTGACCGAGGTGAAAGGTAACCCTAAAATGAAGACGATAGTTGTAGATCATAGTGCTTGTATGGAATGTAACCTCAACGTGGCAGATTTCGGTCCCAATGATCACATACGAATGTATGGATCGGCGTTGGGGGAGATGGTGCACATCTTTTTTGACCCTGGTACTACTCACAACTTAGTTAATGCCAAACTTGTGCAAAAGTTAAGAATAGAGCTTCAGGCAAGTGATCATATGTACTGTGTGAACCTAGCAACGGGACATGGGTAAAATTGGGACCGACGCGTGTCTCAGTTTGGTTTTACAGCCATGTTGTCCATGTAGATTGGAAAGGTTATACTTAGTCCTTTTGATGGATGATGCTCCAATTTTTCTTAAGAGTGTTTTTGTGGTCCCATCCTCTACACTTGTAAATTTAGCAGAGCTTTTGAGTATGAATTGTTTTAGTGTGTTCTTGATCTCCTCTCATGTGATAGAGGGTTGTTACATTCTCTGGGGATTCCTTTGAAGAACGGAGAAAGTATTTCCATGCGTACTGCCGTTGGATTACCACGCACTAGAATAGGGCACGATGCTATTTGGGTAATGGTAGACAGACTGACGAAGGTGACAAAATTTTGTACCTACAAGGATGTCTGTGGAGGCAACTGAATGGGCACAACAATTTTTTTTTTTCCGAGAAAAGATCCTTTCATTAGTTATATAAAAACGCCCGTAGGGCTACAAAAGATCTCTCCTGCTCATAAGAAAAAACCAGACCAGTGAACAAAGCAAGGCAGCCCGGGAGACTCTCCCTAGGTGCTGCAAAATACAAGCATCAGTACAAAGAACTGAGGGGCTAAATCATACAATAGGAGGGGGGAAAAGCCAAACAGGTGGCCTGTAATGCCAACGGGGGGATCCCGCGTGTAGGGTATAGAAGGGGTCGCTGCGCCAGGTGGTGTGAAAGGCCTGGCGTCGCAAGATCGCCTCATTCGAGTCGCCCCGGATGCGGTCATACTATCCTCGCAGGGTGTGGATCAACTCCTGCCAAATCCCCCGTACAGTCTCTGCTGGTGGCTCCAGTCTCCCCTCAAAGGCCCTGAAACACCGGGCCCTCCAGGTAAACCAGATGGTGAGGCTGCTGAGGAGCTCCCATCGTAAATCCCTCTCCTGTGTCCAACTGGCGGCAGACGAGCAGACGAGAAATCCGATGACGGAACCAGGCGAGGCTGGCCCCTAATGAATCTGATGGCCTGACTGTCTTGCTCCATGTCATAGCCCATAGCAGGCCCTGACGAAGAAGACCAAGCAGCGGCACCCCACGTAAACATACCCTCTGGAGAGAGGGGGGCTAGAATACGCAGCATCCGCAGCCAAATCTGCTGCGCCTGAGGGCAATCCCATAGGCAATGTCTCTGTGTCTCCATAGGGTGACCGTATCGGGCGCAGGCCACCGGAAGACCGCTGTAAACAAGCCAGGTGCCGACTGCTGAGCCCCTGTGGGCGACCAGCCACTGGAAAGTCGAGATCCTGCGGGCCTGTCGACTAGCCCAGAGCCGGGCCCACAAATCCTCCAAGAACTCCTGTGAGAGTCCCTGTAGCCGCCAGTGCCCCGCTGCAGCTGGAGAGACCATCCTCCTCGCCGTCAAAATATGCCGCCCCAGCCGAACAGTATACTGGAAAAAGGTGATCTCTGTGGCCTCAAGGGATGCATAAGGATCATGCCACTCGTACTCCTCAGGGTCCCACTGTAGCCGGGCCAAGGGGCGCGCTGCATATGCCCATATGCGCCAATCCGGGAGCACATCTGCAGGGTCTGGGTCAATATGCCACTTCCGAGAAGCGGCGGCCACTACCCGTATCCTCTGAAAGGTGCACTCTGCAACCAAAGGCGACTCCACCTCCACTCTTTGAAGTCTGCCCTCATCCTGAATCTCATAGTAGAGGCATCTGCCATCCTCAGTGCAAGCTCTGACAGCAATCAGGATCTCCAACTGTGTAAAGGCTCCCATCCACCGTGGGGCCACTAGCTCGAAAGGCGTGAACCACTCCTCTGTGAGTGCCTCCTGAATATCACTCATAATCAGCCCCCCTCTGAAGTGACTCAGCCTCTCCACCTGGATCTCCTCTGGGAGACTGCAGAAGGCCTGCCAGTCTCCAAAACTACGTGCTGGGCCTGCCGCCAAAGGTCCCCAGGCTAGACGAGGCCGAGAACCCAGCATATGACCCTGCTCTGTGCGAACCACTGGGCTCTAGATGAGCGGCTGTCTGGCCCGCTCCTCAACACAAGGAGGAGGTCGCTGAGAGAGCCCCGGTCTCAGCAGCTCCCAAGCTCTCAGGATGCTCAAAGCAAATCTGTCCTCCCATCCTCTACTGAGGCCTGTCCTCCTCATCTCTATGAAGATCCATCGAATCTCTGGTGCCCAAGTGCCCCCTGCTGGGGGAGCCCGAGCCTGCACCCGCTGCAAGAGAAGCTCTTTTCAAGGCTCAGCGCGCCTGGAAGCAGCCCCCGAACAATAAGCTTCCCCAATAAGGCTCTACTCTGATCGACTGGATCTATAATGCCCAAGCCTCTCTGAGCCAGCGGAAGTGTAATAACTGCCCATGCAACCTTTGCCTGGGCTGGCTGACTGTCCCGCCCAGACCAAAGAAAGTTCCTGATCAGCCTCTGTACCTGGCTGATGCAAGAGCTCGAGAAGATCCAGCAAGACGTAATGTACCACATGTGAGTTCATCCAATTTTCGTTGTGAGTAGAGTGAAGGAGAAACTAGGGGAGGAGGATCACATTGTGACTCCTCCGGAACTTGTTGAGGTTGAGGACTTATCTTCTGTTCCACATAAACCCGAGAGGGTGATTGACTTCAAAGAGAGGCAGCTTAGGACTAAGTTGATCCACAAAGGCAAGATTAAGGACAGGGCAAAGGAGGACTCAACTTGGGAGACAATGGCTAGTTTGTAACATGAGTTTCCTAACTTCATTTTGGATTAAATGTCTGAGGATGGGGAAGTATATGCCACTAATCCTCTAGACTAGTGGCCTAATTTGGCAGGGTTAGGGGGGCCATGAGATTAGTGAAAGCAAGCTGATACAAGTGGCTAAGGCTTATACTAAATAGATCTATGAATACTAGCTATTTATGATTGGATGGTTATTTAGCACCAATCACTATATAAGTGAGGTATGGGTTATTATGATTATGGATTAATATTTGGTGCGTGCTTGGACCAAGAGTAGTCATACTTCTGTCGTGGTCATGGTGCCTTGCCAAAGGCCTGTACAGCTAGGCTTTGGTGGTATGGGAACTAGGGCTGATTTGGCATGGATCTGTGGGAGTAAGCTTTAGCCCCTGGCTCGGGGGAGCTTTTGCAGATGCGGGTCTTGGTTGGGTGGTGGTGAGCTTGCCTACACCCTTTCTATTTGGTTTGTACTAACCTTGTGTTTAACTTGTGATTTAGGTGATCTTCTAAGATCTCTTGATACTTCTATATCTCTAGAATGGGGTGTTCTATTCAATGTGTGTAACATGCGGAAGCTTCGGAGAAGGATCGGTAACTTCAATACTCAGAAATCAACACTCTTTTCGCGTCGGAAATGAACGCACAAACTGAAAGGAGTTGTGCAGAAAATAGAGAGAGGGAGAGAGAGATGGAGAGGACACAGTATTGGGTCCCAAATACCCTCTGTAGACCCACCACGTGTTGGAATTAGGGTTGCAGGAAAGCACACAAAGCTTGGAGAAGAAGAAGCAAGAATGCACACAACACACAATGTATTAGATTGTGTCAATGTACAAAAGATAAGTTAGCCCTAGAAGGATGGGCGTATATACAAGCCGGGGGAAAAAACCTGCTAAAGAGGGAAAAAGTGCCCCGGCGGTCCTAAGAGTGTTCACACACATCACTGCCTATATATATATGGCAACAAATCCCCCCTGGGAGTGATGGTGTGAACGAGAGCTGGCACTCATGTATAGGGGAGTGCCATGCCCGAAGTAGATCAGTCCACAAAGGGGAGCAAGCCCAAAGCTTTGCGGAAAGCTTCGAACTTCTCACGAGGAAGCGCCTTTGTGAAAAGATCGGCGAGGTTGTCCTGTGTTGGCACATAGGCCAAGCTGATCTCTCCTGCTGAGAGTCTCTCCCTGACATAGTGATAATGTACCTCAATGTGCTTTGTGCGAGCATGAAAAACTGGGTTTCTCGCAACTGCCAATGCGCTCTGACTGTCAGTGAAGATAGAGGTGGCAGACTCCTGTCCAACACCCAAGTCAGCCATAAGCCATCTGAGCCACACACACTCAACCGTAGCTGTGAAAGCTGCCCTGTACTCAGCTTCACAACTAGAAGTGGCCACAGTAGGTTGCTTCTTGCTCAACCAAGACATGCATGAGCTACCGAGCATGAAACAAAAACCACTTGTGGACACTCTTGTGTCATAGCAACCAGCCCAATCTGAGTCCGAAAAAGCATGTAAATCTGGCGGCAACGATCTCCCCTTGGGATAAAACAACCCAAGATGTATGGTGCCACTCAAGTAGCGAAAGATGCATTTAACTGCCTTCCAACGCTGAGACCCTGGGCTATGCATAAACTTGCTCACCTGTGAGACTGCAAACTGAATGTCCGGCCTCGTAATGCATACATAAATGAGGCAACCAACAGCTGTCTGATAGAGTGTGACATCAAAGTGATCTCCAGCATCATGAACACTCAACTTCAAACTTGTCTCCATTGGAGTAGCAATAGGCTTGCAGTCTTCAAGGCCAAATCTCCGCAACAATGTCTCAATATACTTTGTCTGACACAAAGTAATACCTCCATCACACTGCTTAAATTGTATCCCCAAATAATGATGCAAATGCCCCAAATCTGACATCTCAAAAGAGGCATTCAAATCAGCCTTAAAATCAGCAATATGACTCTCATTTGGTCTTGTGAGTAGCATGTCATCGACATAGAGAGCAATGATTAGATGTACACCATCCACACGTTTAACATACAAAGTGCTTTCTGTTGGACTATTCTGAAACCCATGTGCAGTCAAATATGCATGTATCTTTTCATACCAAGCTCGTGGAGCTTGCTTTAAACCATATAAAGCCTTTTTCAACCTACACACTTTGTTGTCCTGCCCTCTTTGAACAAAACCACGAGGTTGCGATACATACACCTCCTTATGCAAATCTCCATTCAAGAACACAGTCTTTATGTCCAGCTGATGTACATTCCAACCATCATGAGCTGCCAATGCACAAATGCTACGAATGGTAGTCATACGACAAGTGGGAGCAAAGGTCTCATCAGAATCAATGCCCTTTTCTTGAGCATAACCCTTTGCAACAAGTCTAGCCTTATAGCGATCAACACTGCCATCTGGCTTTCGTTTCAACTTAAAAACCCACTTACATCCAATGGCCTTTTTACCAATAGGCAAATCACACAAAGACCATGTACCATTCTTGATTATAGCATCATATTCACTTTGCATTGCAGCCAACCAATTTTCTGATTTTTGTGCCTCATCAAATGAAAGAGGTTCTTCCTCTTCACACATACTAGACACAGCCAAAGCATAACAATCTGATGCATAAGAGGCATGCTGAAAACCTGAACGAGTACGACTAGATATAGGTGCATCAATTTTACTATCACGCAAGGTTTGCACCAGCCATTTAGGCATACCTCTAGCCTGCTCATTTTCAGCCCTATCCTCAGAAATTACATCCTGTAAATCTGCATCAGAAATAGGCTGATCTATGATGTCGTTTGAAATCTGCATAGGCTGAATATTTGCCTCATTAGGACTTACATTTGAATTCCCACCTGTAAATAGAGGCAACAATGTATCAAATACATCCCGTGAGCTCACACCTGTCTCTTTGGTACATGATAACAAAGGGTGCATAGCATCTTCCACAAAAACAACATCTCGACTAATCAAGATACGCTTTGACTGCGGATGATACAATCTGTAACCCTTGCTCTCAGCACTGTAACCAACAAAAATGCATTTGACAGCCTTATCATCCAATTTTCTGCGTTGTTGCACAGGCACTAAAGCATAGGCCAAGCAACCAAAGACACGCAAGTGACCAATAGAAGGCTTCCTACCATGCCAAGCTTCATATGGAGTAATAGATTGCAAGGCCTTAGTGGGACACCTGTTGAGTACATATGCAACACACATGACAGCCTCAAGCCAAAACGCATGTGGCAAAGCTTGGCTCTTAACCATACATCGTGCCATCTCCATAAGTGACCTGTTTTTCCTCTCAGCAACACCATTTTGCTGAGGGGTATACGGTACTGTACATTGGTGTTTTATCCCACGACTAGCCAGAAATGCATCAAACTCTTTAGACAAGTACTCCCCCCCTTGATCAGAACGGAGGGTGCCCACAATACAATTGGATACATTTTCAATCATAAGAAAAAACTGTTTGAAGCACAAAAACACTTCGGACTTTGCCTTCAGTGGATATACCCATGCATGCCTCGAGTAATCATCAATGAAAGTCACGAAGTACAAGTGTTTACCAAATGACGGAGTTTGCATAGGTCCACATACATCACTATGTACAAGTTGCAATTTGCGAGTGGCCCGCATAGAACCATCCTTTGGAAACGCAGAACGCTGCATTTTGCCCAAAATACAGCCTTCACAAACATGTTTCAATGGTGCCTCAAGAGGGGGCAATGAAGCAACCATATCAAATTTCTGCAAACGCAGCAAACTAGCAAAGTTCAGATGACCAAAACGAGCATGCCATAGTTTTGCATCTGAAACTGTCTTTTCATCAGAAACTGCATTTGCTGAATCTTCCACACACTTGTCATAAGAATTGAGCCTATACAGCCCACGAAACAAGGTGCCAGATGCAATAATCGTATCACCAGAAGTCAAATCATGAACAGTACATCTGTCATCCACAAATTTGACTACAAATCCAAGTCTAGCAAGCGCAGAGACAGACAATAGATTCTTCTTTATCCCTGGCACATACAAAGCATCTGAAAGTGTGAAAGCGCTGCCATTTGCAGCAGTAAGCATAATTTTACCAACGCCCTTCACTGGGTAAGAAGCATTATTGGCACATGTGACAGTATTCCCATTAGAGATAGCCTCAAGACAAGTGAACATATCACGATGCCAGGTAATGTGCTTTGTAGCACCACTGTCAAAATACCATACATTAGAGTTAACAGAAACTGCCAAACATGCATCATGTACAGATGGGTCATACTGGCAATACACGCTAAATGCCCATTCTGTATCTTGCACAACATTTACAGAATCTGTATTTGTAGAAGCATCCGCTATTGTGGCTGCATTTGACTCTTTCTTCTTTGCCTCTTTAGCCTTTAGCTTAGGGCAATTCTTAATGACATGATCATTGGTCTTACAATAGTTGCACCTGGTCTTTTTCTTGCCTTTATCAAGAGCCTTCTCAGACTTATTGTTGCTACCTGTGGGGTGGAAGGAGAAGAAGTTGCAGACCTACTAATAGGAGAAGAAACAGTGGAAGGGGTTGCCTTACCACTTCTTCTCTGCTGCTGGGCAGCAATAAATGCTTGATCAACTGCACGCTGCTTGGCCCTGTTTTGCCTGGACTGCGCTTCTTGCAAGAGCTTGTTGACTAAAGTATCATACTTGACAGCATCAGGTCTGTCCTCATTAAGAAGTCTCCACGTGGAAGCAAAAGTCTGATATGTCTCAGGTAAAGCATCAAGAACAGTCTGCACAAGAGAATGATCAGGAATAATCTCACCTGCAGAAATCAACTGTTCTTTGAGATCTTTAATCTCAGCAAGAAAAACATTCATGTCATCATCTTCTTGCATAATCTTCAATTCTAGCTCTTTACGCAGGTAAGCGATTTTTGCCTCGTTACGACCTGCATACAAACCAGCTAGAATATCCCAAGCCTGTTTTGCTGTTTTAGCTGAACGAATATGTGGGGTGATGTTACGTTTGACAGAAAGTGCAATCAAGGCATGAGCTTGCGCATCTTTACCATCCCAACGAGCTTGTTCAGCAATGGGTAAAACAGCAGCAACAGTAGAGCTGCTAGAACCTGCAACATCCTCAACAGATCCTACATCCACAGAACCTGGATGTACATCCATACCCTGCACAATGTTCCACACTCCTTTTGCAACCAAAACATGCGGCATCATGTATGCCCAAAGTGGGTAGTTGCTATCTCCATCCAATTTGTCATCAGCAGATAACATGCGAAATATATCATTGCTGTTATCAGCCATGGCCACTGATTGAAACTGTCATGGAGAAGAGCTGCCGTGAACGACTTCATGACACATAGTCAGCCTTTGTAGAAAAGCCAACCATCGCGTATGAGAAAGTGGCATGGTCCTGCGGCATCCAATGCCTGTTCCCACTGTGTACCGAATTCCTCGGAATCCGCGTACGTGTGCTTCATGTCATCCAGTCCTGTACCAACATGATCAAGTCTAGTGGTCTGAATCGTAGACACTTGTCCCTTCCTGGTCAAAGCATCAGCCACTGGATTGGCCTTTCCTGGAAGGTACTCAATCATACCACCGAATTGCTGGAATATTTGACTCCAGCGGTGTTGTCGATCACTCCACTGTGCACTTGGCATTGTCTGAATCCAGCGTAATGCCTGATGGTCAGTGCGAACCTCAAAGTCACGGCCATACAGAAAATGTTTCCAATGTTTCAAGACCTGTATAACTGCTAGGAGTTCACGATCATAGACTGAATAGTTTTTCTTGGCGGACAGTAACTTACGAGACATGTAAGCTACTGGATGACCATTCTGTTGCAATACACCTCTAATTGCGATGTTACTCGCATCGGTGATCACCTGAAATGGGTCGTCCCACGAGGCAAGCGCTAAACAAGGCGCTTCTGACAAAGCTACCTTGAGGTTCTGGAATGCCTCCAACGCTCGTGGAGTCATTCGAATCTTTTGCCTTCTTGTCTTCACTCCCTTTAGCAGATCGGTGAGATCTGCCGAGAGGTCAGAAAACAAGTCGATGTGGGTGGAGTATGCCTGGCATATACCCACAAAGGATCTAATGTCATAGGCTGTTTGAGGTATTTCCCAGTTGACAATCTTGGCCACTTTAGCCGGATCAAGTTGAATGCCTTCAGCACTAATTATATATCCCAAGTAATGCACCTGGAACAAATAAAATTCTGACTTCTTTTCATTGACGTAGAGCTCGTTGCTTTCCAGCAACTTAAGGACTTTCTCCACATCAATGTCATGCTGCTCAACCGTAGTTGAAAATACGAGTATGTCGTCCAGAAATATGAACACACTTTCTAATCAAATCCCAGAAAACACGCATCATCATGCAGTTAAATGTAGCTGGGGCGTTCGTCAAGCCAAATGGCATGACCACAAATTCATAGTGGGCCCGTTCCGTATGGAAGGCTGTCTTGGGGATGTCCCCCTCCACAATCCGCACCTGGTGGTACCCACTCTTTAAATCCAGTTTCGAGAACACCTTTGCTCCATTCAGCCTCTCGAGAATATAGTCAATTCGAGGCATTGGGAATCTGCTCTTGATAGTTAGCTTGTTGAGTGCACGATAATCGACACACAAACGGGAAGACCCATCTTTCTTCTTGACAAATAAGATCGGTGCTGCAAATGGCGACACGTTGGGGCGGATGAAGCCAGATTGTAATAATTCTTGGAGTTGGCGGTCCAACTCCGATTCCATTGCCTTGGAAAGGCGATACGAAAACTTGCTCGGGGGTTCCGAGCCTGGGAGGAGGTCAATCTTGTGGTCCTTCAGTCTGGACTCTGGACGGGGAGAGCTGAGGAGGGAGGCTATCCCAAAGAAAAATCTTCTGGAACTTTTCATGGAGAACTGAGTACTTCTCAGAAGCACTGGCCACCGTCTGGGCTGTTTGGATGTAAATCATCGCACACTGTGCGCCTTTCCTGACTGCTTGCTTAGCCTGCAAGTGGCTTATGAGCGGAAAGTTCGGAATTCCTGGCTCACACTTATTAATGGTCATCGGGGCGTTTGACACATTCCGATTGATCTGGAATGTGTGCTTGTCTCACTTGACATCGGGAAGAAACTTGTGAAACCACTGAATACCCAAAATTATGTCTGCTCCTACAAGAGGGGCAACCATAAAATCACGTACAAACTCTATGCCTTGAATAACTAACTTAGCACCTAGAGCTTCATACTTGACGCTCGTTGTCATGCCTGTGCTAAAACCCTCAACCTGTGCTCGAAACGGGCACGCCTAGCGGCTTGTTCCGTGACCACATCCTCCGTGTTGCCGCAAACAAGACAACGACTCTCTGGCCACCTATGTACGCAAAGGACTTGAGCAATTCGTTGCGCTCATACTCCTGGTCATGGGCGCCCTTCTGCTTATCTTCGAGCTCCCGACTAATAATTGCTCCAACTGAAGCACCGGGGTTTGAAGAACTAGGGGCAGCTGCTGGGGTCTGTGTGGGAGCTGAGCTCACCACGGAAGTTGTGGAGGTGGCGGCGGCAGGCTTTGGAGGCTTCTTCGGACAATCCCGAGAAGTATGTCCTTTTGTATGACAAAAGAAACATCTACCCTCCTTCTTGTACTGAGAAAGCTCTTCAGCACTCAACTTGCCACCTGTCTTGCTTGTCTCCGCTTTTTGGTCTGGAGTAAGCTTAGACGCATTGTTCGAGTTCTTGGAGGCTCTCGGGCTCTGGTAGAAACTGCTGCTTAAGGTCGCGGACAAACTCGTCCCACACATAAGCTGCCATACCTACTCTGGTGTGGGCATGAGTCCACTGAGTCCACCAAGGAATGGCCTCACCTTCCAAGTACCAACTGGCTAAGATCACTCTGTCAGTATCTGTTTTCCTAACTGCGGCAAAGTAAGCTTCAAATTGATGTAACCATGAATAGAGAGTTGTGGGATCGAGTTTACCATTATACTTACTAAAGTTCATTTTCACGGGAAAATGATTCGAGGGCGCCGCCAATGTCAATCTGGCGTCCAATGCTCTGAGGTAACGCTCGTATTCCACGCATTGCATGGCTTCGTCTTCTCGTTGTCGGATATCCAATGCACGCATCTGCAACTCAAGCAAAGAGTTTGGCTGCGGCTGTGACCCCGCGAGTGGGTCTCTGTGACGAGGATCTGGAATCTGGGATACGGAAGGAGAGGGAGGAGGAGATGGAAAACGCGACGCTAGAGAACGGGTACGCTCTTCCAGAGCCAAGATCTGTGCCTTCTGCTCATCCAACTTGGCTGTCTGTTTTGCGATTGCTCGCATCATCTGCTGGAACATGTCTCTAACACTCAAGCTTGGTGCCCTAGCTGGGCTGCCTGGTGCACTCTGGTCCCATGGTTCTTGGTCTCTCTTGTCGTTGAAGCTCGCCATAGCAAGAAAATGCACTTCCTCTCCGGAACGCAATCTGACCATCCACTATCTGTGTGGGAGACGTCCGGAGGCTGAAAACCAACCGTCCTTCGAGGGACAGGAGTCACTCCGAAAGGGATAGTCCACCGGCGTCTAAAAACCAACAACACGAGCGAGAAAAAATTATGGTTTCTTTGCTGAATCTTTGTACTTGAAGTAGGCTGTGATACCACTGTAACATGCGGAAGCTTCGGAGAAGGATCGGTAACTTCAATGCTCAGAAATCAGCACTCTTTTCGCGACGGAAATTAACGCACAAACTGAAAGGAGATGTACAGAAAATAGAGAGAGGGAGAGAGAGATGGAGAGGACACAGTATTGGGTCCCAAATACCCTCTGTAGGGCCCCTACCACGGATGGTGTATTCGCTTTATTAGAATGATGTAAATCTGAAAGAAAATACAGAAATCTTGGACCTTTCTTGGCTGGGAATTCCTTGCCCTTGACCTGAAATCCTTCACCCCTTTGCTTAGCACCCTCTTGGCTTGTCTAGCCTCTTATGCTTGAGCTCTTGGTGAGAAAATGAGATGAATGAATGGGATTGTGGGCTCTCTATTTATACTACTCTAGCAGTCGGCTAGTACTACTGCAGTCGGCCAGCCAATAAATGTCCCACGACTGAGAAAATACAGCAAATAATCCTTTAAATGCTGCGCATCACTTTACTGCATGGCTGGGCACTTATGCGCATGGGAAACAGGGCTGGGCACTTAGGCGCCTGCTGCCTGGGAGGCTGGGTACTGAATACCCCCTGTTTTGGAGGCTGGGCAGCCTGTATGGGCTGCCCCATACTTGCCCTACACCTCTCCTAGGGCTGAATAACCAGTCGGCTACCCTTGGCCTGCCCCTGGGGCTGTCCTACAGCCCCCCATGGCCTACCCATGGCTGGTGGGTATAGCCAGGGCCTTCGTGGCCCTCATGGGGGTGGTTTCACACCATCCCCATGCCCACACTACGACTTGGGGTAGCCCTATGGGCTGGCCCCTTGTTCTAAAAGCAAACCCTAACTAACTACTCAATGATCTGGCATCTAGTACCATACCAAATACATAGAGTCACTGACATCATTCCAGAGGGAGACTCACAGCGCGGAGTGCCGTGTTTCATGTGTAGGACAGTCCACACCTGACCTTGGACTCATGTGGAGGACAATGCACACCTGACCTTGGACAACTGAGATGGATCCCTGGCTGACTCGTCCCGGACTGGGCTCACATGGGACCAGTTCACCATCCCAGGTCCTGCACCTTCTGTACAGAAATATCTACGTGGCATCCAAGTGTGGGATGCACGTGACAATGTGCTCGAATCCATGGCTAACACCAAGATGATGGGTGTCTTGAGCATGGCATTCACCAAGATGGAGTGATCTCGTGGGAGTTACGGTGAGGGTGGGTAATTCCGAGTGCGTAGTGGTTGGAAAATGTAATCTCCTAATCAAGCACTGGATTCATCCGATAGCCTCTCATGGTGGTCAATTGATTTTGTACCTTGTGTACAAAGGGGCTGTCACATGAGTGCTAACAACGGAAGACTTCTAACACATGATTAACACTAAGCAAACTAGATTGATGCTAATCCAAAAGATCTAGCAAATGCACAAGAGAAGAGAGAGATAAGATATGTAGCCCTTATCTGATTGTATATTGCAAAAGATGATCATATATACAATGGTTCTTGGATCTAAACTTTGATCCTACCCATGCATGCCTATCTAGTGATGCACACCAAAAGGTTCTTGGCTGTCCTTAATTGGTGCATGCTCTAACACACATAAGGGCTGCTGGTTCTTTCTGTTCTTGCATGCTCTAACACACATAATGGCTGCTGGTTCTTGCTGCTTCATAGCTTCTTCTGTGTGATCCAGATGCCTTTATTAAATGGCCTTGCTCTTGGCTCTCGTCCTTGGTCTTGGCTTTGCAATCTCGTATTTCTGAATGCCATGACCTTTGACCAGCCAGGCAAGGTCGGCCATCCATTTTTTGGTCATAAAGCATCATCCAAAAGGGCATAAAACATGCTCATATTATGCCAAATAAATGTCCCAACCATTGGTGCATGTCTTGGGCACCTCCAGGAGCCTATAAAGTTATCAAAAATGCCCCAATCGGTCCATACTCTTCCTTGAATCTTTCCCTTAAGAAGGCTCCAAGTAGGAAGCAAGTCAACGTGACACTCACGTGGGTGATGCATGTGATAGGGGCAAAAAAGTTTGAGAACTTCTAGGTCAGTGACTATGAGTCCAAGACCAAATCTTTGTGTCCTTGGTTGACTCTTGATACATTAGTGACTTCTTGACTTTGTGTTGTATTAGCATGAGGTATCCTTAAGGTTAGGGATGCTCTATTTGTGGACTAGGTCCCTTAGAAGCATGAGATGCTGCAAGGTGTGGATTCAGTCGCACGGAGACCACTAAACCCTTGATTGTAGTAAATTAATAAGGGATTCCACCTATGTCAGATGGGCTGTAGACCATAGACAAAAAGTAGTTGAGGTGTTTAACTTCTAAAATGAGTGGAAATGTACTTCCACTCGAGTGGTGGAAGTAACGTGTGTTAAATTCTTTAAAAACAGGAGAGCGACAGTTCCATGCACACCATAGTCTGTATGTTAGGCTGATCATTTTGCATCATGATTAGATTGATAGTTGGATTGATTAGTGAGATAGCTAACTTTAGGAAGTTGTTTAAACTTCAAGATCCATCTCATGATATCCATTGTGGATGAGAGGGATGAAGTCTGAATTCTTTGGTTCCATGTTTGGACCAGAGAGTAAAAGTGAGAATTGGTTGATAGGATCTCTTTGCTTATGAGGCTTGTGTTCAAAGAATTTGTTTTATTTTAGGGAATCTTCTTGTGATATTGAGGTGCCGGTAACTAGAGACATGGGGAAGTCCAATTTGGACTTATGTTGATAAGGGCATGGCATCCAAGTGCGAATCAAGAAGTTGAAAGAGCGTGCCAAAGAACAGGCTCGTAAGATAATGACTCAGGCTGATACGCAGATTCAGAGGGTTAAAGAGAATGCACATGACAATCATTCACCACACGTGTGAGACCTGCCAAAATAACTCGCTACAAAGTAATAGCCAGTAGATCCAACATCCCAGAGATGTGATCACTCAATAGCAAGGTACTTGATTGATTCACAAAATTGAAAACCAATCCTCAAACTCAAAAAGTCCCCAAATCCAAACAAGATTAGTTTCCACAGCAAACTCTAGAAATCAACAAATCTTACGTTAGGATTCCATTTCCAAAGTAAAAAACCATTCCAATTTTCCAAAGTGAAAACCATTCTAGTTGAACTTTCTCAAAGGCAATTTCCAGAACACTTGGATTTTACCAACTCAAACCGTGTGACTAGAATTTTTTCATTAACCGAAAATCCCAACAGTTTCACCTCAAATGCAACTAACCGGTTGAAACCAACGATCGCAGTTTAAATATTTCCAAGTCACGTTCACCCATCCAAATAGGATTATTCTTGAGGTAATCCCAGCATACTGTACAGGACAAGTGCAAGAACCTAAGACTGGATACAAGGTATGACCCCCTTCGAGATGCTGAGTGGATGCCAATCTCTGATCACCTTGGAGACTTTTAAAAGTCTTCCAATCAAGAGCTATCACTGAACATATCTCCCAATCTGGCCACTGCATATACCAAGGGTCTGCCAACATCATCTCCAATAATGTCATCCCACATAATGGACTGCCTGTCAACCTCATCCACTGATACAGGGGGCATGTGACATAAAAGGCTCTCATGCACTTCATCCTCTGATACAGGGGGCCTGTGACATAAAAAGGCTCTCATGTTGTCCCAAGCTCTAATGATGGATGATACAAACAGGGAACGGGGAGGAGGGTAGTCTATATTGTGGCCAAGAGAAGATGAAACGTGTGCTATGCCAGTCTACACCACCCCAAAGAGTACATCCGGAGATATGATACATGAAAAACTCCTTCCAAGGCTCTGTACCAGGAAGGAAACCTCTGACTACTAGCTTGCAAAACAATGCTTTGCATTGGATGTCCGGATTTATAATATTCAACCCCCCTTCTTGCTTGGGATGAATAACTGTCTCACAAGCAACTCTGGCCTGAGTGTCAGAGATAACCATCCAGTCCCACCTAGCTATGGACCAACCTCCACAACTGGCCAATACAATCCACAGGAAAAGCATCAGCATGAAGCAATAAACCAAGCTGTCGCAAGCAAAACTTGGTCGACCACCAAAGCTCTAGAGGCTAAATCTAGCCTCCTGGAACTCCAATGGAGAAGCTTCTTTCTTATACTAATAAGTACTGGAGCAAACTGTTGTCTAGGTGAAATATCATTCCCGACTTGGCATCCAAAGATAGCTGGCATTGTCGCCTCTATAGATACAGGTAAAACCAACCTCTGCACCCCAATCAACTCTTTGAAGGCTACGCATCCAGAATCCAACAGATTTGTGTCAATTTATGAGAGCCCTGCTGCGAGGCGGAATTCCTCCAAAGCAATCCTAAAAGAGCACAAACATGAATAGGTTGTTTCTAGAAACGTAGGAGTATCATCAACGAACTTGAATCCAAAAGCTCCTCCTCCCTGTGTAGAGGCAGACTCAATCCAGAAACTCGAGTAGTGGAGTGCAGATAGATACTCATAGCCTCTGTACAATCAGATACAAGAGGGGGGCTAAGGGACATCCCTGTCGTACCGAGCGAGATATCTGGAAGCGCTCACTTCTACCACCACAAGCAAGCACACTGCTGTGAGCATCCCAATATAGGCATGAAACACCTCTGATCCGATCCTGTGAGAATCCCATGCATCCAAGGGTACCTTCATGAAAATCCCAATCCACTCCATCAAAAGCCTTCTTGAAATCCATCAATAAAATGGCTAGAGGCTGATTGTTTGCCTTAGCCCATTCGATTGCCTTCTAGAAAGAGCAAATGTTATCGAAAATGCTTTGTCCTTGAAGGAACCCATTTTGTGTATCATGAATCACAACTTGCAAGACTGGTTGCAATCTCATGCTCACTGCCTTGGCAAGTATTTTGTGTGCTGTCCCGATCAATGTGATAGGTCTCCACTGGGCAATATTCGTCTTATCACCACCTTTTGGAATAAGACCTTTAGTAAGGAATGGCATAGTCCTTGTGTCTGTAATAAAGTAGGAACTTTATTAAATAGGATTAATAATGGGGACAAGTCCAGGTATAAAAGAGGGGGCTTGGCCCATGGATGTAACTTTTGATGATCATTTTTAGAAATGGAAACTTATATTTCTTGGAGCTCATGGCTTCTTGGCTTGTGGAAGGCTATTTCCATTCTCTTGGTGTGAGAGACTAAACACACTTAGGCATCATGTTTACATGGTGATTACTCATATTTTCATGCATTACATCCCTTCATTCCAATTGGTATCAGAGCTCTTGATTTTGATCATGGGCATGCATGGGTTGTTGGGAAAATTTGCTTGAAAATTTGAGTTTCTTTTAATTTTTTTTTCATTTTCTTGTAATCCTTGAGTGATTCTTGACAAATCTTCTCTAATCTTGCTTAATCTCATGGAGATGGTGAGCATTTCATGGAAATTGCTTGAATTTTGAGTGATTTTGGCCAATTTTGCCATTTTTGGACCAAATTTTGGGCCTCTGGACCAAAAATTTGGGGCAGTCGGGCCAAAACTTAGGGCAAGTGACTAATTGTAATTAACTTTTCTGTTAATCATGATTAGTAATCATCTTCTTCTTCCTCAAGCTTTCCATAGCCATGGGATGCTCTTCCTTTACCCGTTTTGATGCCAAACCTTAGGGTTTTTGTAGAGCTTTCCGAGATCTTTCATTTGAGCCTCTTCTTGCTAATTTTTTTCTCAAGATTTGGGAGCTTTTGTTCATTTCTCCATGGCTGAAAATTGAGCTTAACCTACCTTTCACCATGAACCATATCTTGCAATTGCTAAGCTTACACTTCATAGGCATCTTTGTAAGCATTATCATCTCATGAGTGAGGCAAGAAAGCAACAAACGGCGGGCTGCAGGCTGCCGCCTCAAATCAGCGCTGAAATTTGGGAGAGGGAGAGCTAGGCTTCACCTAGCTCTACTACCTCAAGACATGGAAGCTTTGCAATAGGGTTTTTAGCTATTATTTGGAGCATATTTTCAAGCCTTATTCAAGCACATGGGAGGTGTATTGTGGCTGCAAATTTCAGAGCAAAAGAGAGCTACGTTTTTCTTCAACAAGAGGCTTCTTCAACATTTTCTACCATTGAAGCTTTCCGGATGACATTGGTGAGTGGTATGATCAATTTCTTGCAAGTTTGAAGCATTTGGTGAAGCTTTGGGAGTTGATTGGGGTTGGTTACATTCAGAAACCCTAAATTTCAGACATTAACCATTTGGCTTGACCATTCACATGCCAATGATGCTTGTCTATGCATTATTGCTTGCATTTGTGCAATGGATTGCTTCCACATGAACCTTGGCCAAACAAGGGATCATATTTTTGGAGATTCTCTTCACTTTGATTCAATTGGCATGCCATTGATGGAGTATCAAGTTTACTCAATGCTTTTGGGAGCCATTCATGCTTATCTTTATGCCACATAGATGCCTTGAATCATCTACATAGCCATTCAATGCTATGACTTGCATTTTGGCATAAGAAAGCATAGCTCTTGGATCAATTTTGGGGGATTGAACTCATATTTCACAAGTGTCAATGTGTTGTTGGATGTTGGGATTTGTTTGATGGATGGTGAACACTTGGAGTGAGGAGAATGAGCATGAGTTCATGCGTATTGATTCATGAGAATATTGTAAATGGCATGAGTCATGCCACACACATGTAAGTGATTTTACCTTCATCCCATTTGTAAATTCCAAACACATACACTCACCATTGCATTCACTTTCATTTCCTAGTGAATCTAGCAATGTGTGAGGGTACCTTGGCGTTGGTTGGAGAGGCCAAGGGGAGCATGTTTTGAATCTACCGTGTCGTGATTGCTTTGGGAAAGCGATACGGTGGAGGATTAGGTACATGGTGGTGAAGACATGGCCTCAACCTTCACCTTGGAGGAAAACTTGGTGAAGGGGTGAGAAGGGCTTGGCCGGGAGATCGGCAAGCTTCAACGCGCGTCCTCAACAATCCTCACATCGACTTTATGGATGCATTTGGGCAATGGGGCCTCCTATTCCATCATATTGTGTGGATGTTGCTAATGCCTTGATGGACAAAGATTGCATAAGAGCTTTCATGGCATTGTGGGATGCAAAGAGCATTGTATTTTGATTTCAGAAATTGCATTTTCAGTTGAGATTTGGCTCCATTTACAAAGAAGACTATGGCGAAATCTTTCCAAAATCTTGGCTATGCATGGCAATTGAGGTTGGTGAAACATTAATTGCAGACCTTGGGATGCAAAGGAAGTGCAAAAGGTGCTAACAAAGGTGTGGGAACAAGCAAGGATCATTGGGGGCACAAAAGGGTCACTTGGGCAAGAAAATTGCAGATTTACAAAACCCTAATTCAGTCCCAAACCTTTTGGACTGAATTAAAGGTGATCATATGAGCTCTTAGTGCTTCCTTAGAGCTACCCAATGAGCCCTTAACCTTTCCATTTCGATATCTCTTTGGGGTAGAAATTAGGGTTTTTGCAGAAACAGTAAACCCTAATTCAGTCATAGGGGTTTTAAGGTCTTCAAGATCTAATCACATAGGCTCGTAGTACTCATCGAGGGCTTCGATTTGAACTAAGAAGTTTTGCATTCGGATATTTCTAGCTCAAGTTATGCTCAAAATACTATTTCAGCCTATAACCCTGTAAACCCTAAAACAGAGAATAGTAGCACTTCTCACCTCTTAAGGGTCTTTGTATAGTGGTCTAGTACACCTCATTAGCTCTCCAACAAGCTCTAGACCACTTCAATCGGACATCCCTACCTCAAGTTAGAGCCAAATCTTTGAAACCGATACTTTCCATGGGAACGAGGACAAGAGGGCGACCAAAGCATAACACCTTGACTCCCGACGAGGTAGAGGGAGAAGAAGCAATTATGGAGCAAGGAATCTTAGATGCTCCGGAAGATACTTGTGGGCATACTTCAAGGGAAGTGCATGAAGAAGTGAATGTTGGAAGTGTCCACAAGCCCACCCCACAAGCGTCACATACCATCCCCATCGATTCGATCATGCAAATGCTGATGCAAATGAATGCGAAGATGGACACGATGGCTACAAGGGTGGAGGTCAATGATAGACTTGATACTATGGCCACAAGGATGGAAGTCTTGGAAGAGAGGGTGGCTCGGCCAATGAGCCAACCTTCATTTGATAGTGGTCATGGTGTTTCACATGCAGGCAAGCAATATGGGACAGCTTTTGAAGGCCGTAGGGAAGGCAAGCTACCTAGGGCACAAGAGGGTTCTCCCAAAGTAATGCATGAGCATGCCACCAAGAATGCTACTTTTGGATTCATGGCGGATGCACGGAGGCCCCTTGTCAAGGACATGTTTCATTCTTCTTTTCACTCGGGTCCATCTAATTCCAATATGCACATGATTGATGAAGAGGTGGTACTCGATTGGAACCAATTGTCCTTTGCCCAAAGACAAAGGGATGCTCATGAGAAGTGGATGGAGTTACCAAATGATATCAAGAGGGACTACAAAGACTTTGCGCAATTCATGGAATCGTATATGAAGATGCAAAGGTTCAAACCCTCTACCCAACATGACAACCCATCCTACACAGCTTCTAAGGATGTCAAAGACAAAGTCTCACTATCAAAGTTCAAAGGTGATGGATCATCTCCGCAAGAGTTGGAGGAGTGGGCTACTAAGCTTGACACTTATTTCCAACTTTACCCAAAAAGTGAGCGTGATATGGTACAATTTGCTTCCTTACACCTTGAAGATTATGCACATCAATGGTGGAGGCACTTGGTCAAACAAGGGAACACGCCATCAACTTGGGAAGGATTGAAGCGGGAGATGAACTTGGCCTTCATTTCACCCCTAGTGCTTGATCGTTACCATGAAGAATGGTATGAACTTTCTCAAAAGGGGATGATGGTGAGAGATTATATCAAGAAATTTTTGAAGCTTTCAATGTACGTGGAAGGCTTGAGTGAAGACATGAAGATGAAAAAGTTTGTGCATGGGCTTGAACACTTCATCAAGGCGGATGTGTCGGCTCAAAGGCCTAGCTCTCTCAAGGAAGCTATGAGGTTAGCCGAACTCTATGAGCCAAAGTACAAGAGATCTCAGCCCATGACCTTCACCAAAGACACACTCAAACCAACCACTACTTCTTACAATTTTGGGAAAGGTCCTACCTCTACATTACCATCCTCTACTCCAAGGTTTCCTACATCATGTGGGAGTGGACAGCCAAAGGATGGAGTGCATATTGATGCCAAAAAGGGTAGTGATCCTACGAAGAAGCCCTTTCAACACTTCAAGGAGATTCAAAGAATGGATGATCAAAACATTGAGGAGTTGAGAAGCAAAGGGCTATGCTTTAAGTGCAAAGAGAGGTGGTCACCCGGGCATGCTTGCAAATCAAAGAAGATGGTGATCACTATGATCCTCATGGACAAAGAAGAGAACAAGTATGACTCTCATGACATTGAGGAATGGGAGGATTGCAATGATGAAGTGCATGAGGATGGTGAGTTTCCTTTTGACCCGGGAGGGTGAGTTAAGGAAAATCTTGTGGATGGAGACATGCCTACCAATGCAGAAATTTCAGTTTGCATATGCTCTATCTCACAAGATGTATTGACGGGTTGCAAGGACCCAAGCACACAAAGGTTGGTGGGGCCTAGAGTGCTGAAACTACCTTGCCAAATGGATACAATTACCCATGAATATGGCTACTTGGCAATCAATGGACTATGCCCAACAACATGGCTTACTTGTGGATGATTTTCTTGGCCAAGTGGTATGATTTACTTGAGCAAATTGGGTAATATGAGGAGGATTATACATGCTGTAATTTCTGGACAGCTTTGGAAAGGTCTACTATTGGGCCTATTTTTCTACTCCAACAAGCTTCATTCGACATCAAAATGGAAGACCATGATGTGGGACATATATGGCTGAGTGTACATATCATTTCCAGCCCATTTTATGGAGTTTACATGAAGAATTTTCAAGGTACTTCATCGACTAGAAGGGCTGTCATAACAGTCTCACTCATACTTTTTGGACTTGGAGCTTGGCGGACTTGTGTACATCCGGATTTTCATTGCATATGTGCTTTGGATGTACTTGAGGACTCTCAACCACTTCCCATTGATTACATTAGAGTCTCATATTTGGAGATTGTACACATTATAGATTTTGAGGACAAAATCTTTGGGAAGGGATGGTTTGTAATAAAGTAGGAACTTTATTAAATAGGATTAATAATGGGGACAAGTCCAGGTATAAAAGAGGGGGCTTGGCCCATGGATGTAACTTTTGATGATCATTTTTAGAAATGGAAACTTATATTTCTTGGAGCTCATGGCTTCTTGGCTTGTGGAAGGCTATTTCCATTCTCTTGGTGTGAGAGACTAAACACACTTAGGCATCATGTTTACATGGTGATTACTCATATTTTCATGCATTACATCCCTTCATTCCAATTGATACCAATTGGAATGAAGGGATGTAATGCATGAAAATATGAGTAATCACCATGTAAACATGATGCCTAAGTGTGTTTAGTCTCTCACACCAAGAGATGAGCTCCAAGAAACATGAGTTTCCATTTCTAAAAATGATCATCAAAAGTTACATCCATGGGCCAAGCCCCCTCTTTTATACCTGGACTTGTCCCCATTATTAATCCTATTTAATAAAGTTCCTACTTTATTACAGTGTCCCACATCTCCTGAAGTGCCAAAGTAATCTCTTCCCCAAAGAAGTCGCAGAAACTTAGGAAGAAAATGGGGGAAAGACCATCATATCATCCCTTGGACATTTACCATGAGGTAATGCTTGAAGTGCTGGCCAGAACTCTGCAATGGAGAAGGGGTGGTCAAGTGTAGCATGCATGTCCTCTGTGATCATTCGAGGCAAGAAATCCCAAATCTTATGTAATTCCACCAGTTGGTGTGGAATGTTTGGTTGAACACGATGCTAATCAATACACTTAAACACACCAAGATTTAATGGACAACAAGCACGATATAAAATGTAGTTTGCTGAATTGACAAGCGTACAATGAGCTGGAATGGCCGGCCCTTCCTCAATAATGTATATTGATCTTGGGAGAATCAAGTACGTGGCATCATGGGCATTTCTAACCAGATTTCCATATCAATGCATATATATGAAAACAGTATTGCAAACAATATGGTTGTCCTTGAGTGAAGATCTCCAAGGAGCTACCCTTTCTAGTGCCCACGTTCCCTCTCTTGCTACTTGCGGCCATAATTGGTCATGTGAGCTTACCAATTGCAAGTAGAGTTGACAACGGTGGAAGTCTTGGCGATGGAAGCGTGTGGAAGGCTGAAATCTTCAATTTGTTGCGATCCTTCGTGTGACAAAAGTCTTCAAGTAGGTGCAGGGAACCCTAGGAAAGCTTTCCCTATGGTTGTACTTAAGAAAGGATGGCTGAAATTAGGGTTTTCAGCCAAAAGACGAGAAATTATAGCAAGCAAATTGGCGATTTTACTGAATTTGAGCTATTGGGAGTGTGTAGAAGGAAGAATATGATGTGGAAACAATCTTGGATGCATGAGAAACATTCTAGCAAGCTTGGATATGGAGTTGGGAGAGAACAAGTGCAGAAAATACAGCCATAGAGCCCTCTTGAAGTAGGTGCCCACTTTTGAGAAGGGAGGAGAGGGAGAGGGAGAGAGATGTCCACCTACAAAACATAAGGGCAAAGGGGTGCAAGGTGGAGGTGACACATGGCTGGATACTTACTTTGGACAAAGGGATAAGGCTTGGGCACTTGGACACTTTGTGACCGCTCGGGACATCAGTGACATAGAGGCCTAATCATAATTTATAAGTGAGTTTTGGTCACCCAAAACTTATTAAAGTGTGAATACACTCACTTACAAATTAACACTAAGTCCTAAGAGATAAATTAACGCAATTTACCACTTGTCCACATGCAACATAACCATGTCAGCAAACAGTTTCACATGCACGGTTCACGGGTGGGCGTCCCCTTGCCCAGAACTACACATTGGTCAAGCAAGCATGAAAATAGCATGCAAACTCAATTTGCAGGCAAGCACATAAAGCACACTAGCAGAACCTGATGTGGAGGCCACATTATGAGAATGTGTGCACCATGCCCTTGTGAGCCGAGATCAGCGGCCATTTAGCGTCGTCTTACATTGCTGTTGATTTGTTGTGAGGGTGTTCAGTTTCTGCCATTGTCCTTTGGAGATGGTGGTGATCCTTCTTGGTGTATTAACATTATTATCCTTAATAAAACATTGGGTGGTGATCCTTCTTGGTTTATTAACATTATAATCCTTAATAAAACGTTGGGTGGCCAAACCTTGATTTGTTGTGAGGGTGTTCAGTTTCTGCCATTGTCCTTTGGAGATGGTGGTGATCCTTCTTGGTGTATTAACATTATTATCCTTAATAAAACATTGGGTGGTGATCCTTCTTGGTTTATTAACATTATAATCCTCAATAAAACGTTGGATGGCCAAACCCTTAAAAGCTGCATAGAATTGACTTGGTAATTTGGTTTGCCTGGCATTAAGGGCGATGTCAAATGCTCTGGAATCACATGTGGTTTATAATCAGACCCTATGAACCAGGTGATGAAAGACCTGCATAGAAATGACCTGGTAATTTGCTCTAGTTGACATGCATAATTTTGATACACAGTGTTGTTTAGGGATGTGCTATAAGCAGTATCTGGATCATGACAATTATGCCCATTAATGGTGGTAGATTAAGGATGTTATTGTGATGGATTGTGAGGTTGGCGAGTTATGATGTTTTTGAATGTATTTATACAGAACCTATGATGACCACGGAGCAGCCCTGTGGATTATTTACAACATGCTGGTTACATGTGACAAAGGACTGAACCACTACACAATTTGGTCAATTTTCTGGTGGCTTCACCTCAAGAACCTGAATGTGGGCTGTTGGTGGTTATATTGTTGCAGTAGACATGGGAACGTGCAAGTATGCAGGAAGTCATTTTGGTATGCAGAGATTCGAGAGGCAGAGGAGAGGCCAAGTGGAAATTCGGGCAACAGGAAGAGGAGGGAAAGGGGTCAGGAGGTGACAATGAGATGAAGTCTAGGGATGCTGACAACGGCATATAAGTAGAATGCCGAACAGAGGCAGTAGGTTGAAAGTTGCAGAAAAGGGGAGTCAGGAAGAGGAGGGAAAGGGGTCAGGAGGTGACGAGGGGATTAAGTCTAGGGATGCCAACAATGGTGGATAAGTAGAATTCTGGCCAGAGGAAGGAAGTTGAAAGTGACAGATAAGTGGAAGGCCGGAGCAAAGGCAGCGCAAAGAAACCAATTGTCAGAGCTGCACATGAGATTGAAGGTGGAGCCTGGCTGGACGGAAAGTGTAGGGGGCTTGTGAGGTAGGGCACATCCAAGAGGAGTGAGCATTAGCAACATTTGATGGGTTTGCAATGGCCATGGCATGGCGTGGCTTGGGGGGTTGTGTATACACTCATAGACCTTAATGTAATGTGGTCAATTTAGGAAACATGAGGAATGTGTCCTGCCAATGAGCACTGAACTCCTGGAAATTCAAGGAGTAAAGAGGGAAGATTTGTTTTTATTGATGTTTAGCAATGTCTAGGTCTAGTGAGATTGATGGTTGATGGTTGAACATGAGTGCTTAAGAAATTAACATCTCTATGTCATAAGTGCAATCAGTAAAAGTCTTTCTTTCATTCTCCCTCTCTCAACTTCTTTGGATTTGCGCAGTCAAGACACTTTTAACAAATGCTCTTGAGGATGACCATTGTTAAAATTGTTTTATGTTGGCAATTGCTATTTTAATAGGCATGGCAACTTGTTGACAATGCACAAAGCACAACTGAAGATTTAGATAAACCTTGTGAAGTAAGGATCCTTGCAAGTTTCTAAGGCAAACATTGATGCAAAAATAGCACAGGTCTTTATCTTGTTTTTCTTTCTATGTACATCCGCATGAAAGCGTATAAACATGTTTGGTGAAGATTTGATGTTTGTGTGAACCCTGCTCTGCCATACTAATATATAAAGCCATTTACAACATACACAAGCTCATCTTCAAGGCAATTTTTGGAAAATTTAGATTCTCAATCATGAGAATGGATGCTTTCCTCGTAGAATCCCCATATAGCTCCTTTTGCAGTTCTTTTCAAACTACGAAACATGACCCTAAGCTTACGTTGCCTGTTTTTGTGCAAACTTCATGCAGATTTTAGCCAAGCAAGGTAAGTTCTGGCAAGCAGCAGAACATTATGAAAAGGCTATCAGTTTCCATACACTTGCAAATCCTCGAGATACGTGCGCTCTTGCAAGTCTCAAACATGAGCTTAATGTAAACTAGAGGTACAATTCTTTCCCCGTCATTTTCCGTTTTTTTTGCTTAAAAGGTAACATATGAAACAATCACAAAAGAATCAGGCCATTATCTTGTGTCAGCAGAAACAAGTGCAACGTTGGCTTTTGATGCTCGAATCACAAGAGGTGACTCATGGGGTAGAGCACAAAGGGAAATAAAAGGGGTCTATTTTTAGCCCAATGTGTGGTGAGTTGGTCATGCATGAGTTATGGTGGTCCATAATTGTTACCTTGGTTTTGTGGGTGAGACACATGGTCATACATAATTTATGGTTTCCCATAGTTGATAGAAAGAAGCTGTAGTGGCCCATAGTTGACAGAAAGCAGCTGGTAGTGTAGTTGAGAAAAGTTGATACATATCCACCTCTACCTAAATTGCGATAGCTGTCAAGTTGTGAAGTCCTTTTGAAAATTTGCCTTGAACACAGCTGAAAACCAGGGTTAGTCGTAAACCAAATCATGAGGTAGTAGGCTAGCTCACCTCCCAACCATGACCGGCATCCACCGATCTCCCTCGAGCCAAGGCTAGGGATTCTTGCACAATCCCAAAGGCTCGTGTTTAACTCCGACGTCGAATTACTGTTGAGATTTGTGGTGCCATTGAGAGCAAGGTATGAGTAGAGGACCACGATCAAGAGCATGCAGCCACATCACACTTGGACATTATTCCACATGAGCACATTTGTAAGAGGTGTACCGTCCTTATATAAAAGGGGTCATTTTCTAGCAATGAACACAAGTTGCTCTCAAGTCTTTCTATGAGTACAAGTTTCCATCTTGTAACCTAACTGAACTTGAGTCAAGCTTGATTAGTTCAAATAGTCTATCATTATGTTTGTAATTAGGCTTCATCCTCCATAGGATTAGATTAACTTAATCAGTGTGATTAAGATTAACTCCATACCCATTGATTGGGGTTCCATAAGTTTCATCATGGTATCAGAGCATTCCCTCTCTCCTTGAGCTTCTTCGCATCATTTGTACTAATCATGTCATTAAGGCACTAATCCTAACCTTATCCTCTTATCCCCTTTGTGGCTCAAATTTGTCAAGCTAAATTTCCATTGCACAAGCCATTATTGGCTCTCAAATTTTAGGAGCTTCTTACTCACTCCTAGGCGACTCTAGTCCCTGGAGGAATCATCGCAAATTGCCGTCTATGGTCTGAAATCTACGGAGAACCGCCAACTGGTCTTTCACGCCATTCTCTCTATAGTGGTCTGAAATCTACGAAGAACCGCCAACTGGTCTTTCACGCCATTCTCTCTATAGGTGCAATTGGTCAAAACCCTCTTAGGGAATTAAGCACTCTACACCAACAAGGACACAAAAGAATGCTACCACTGTGGAAGGAAAGGACACTTCAAAAGTGAGTGCAGACTCAAACACAAGCCAAAATGTGGACGCTGTAAAAAACTCGGGCACAAGGAAGAGGAATGCAGACTGAAGAACCATGAAGCCAACTACGTGGAGTCTTCATCAAGCAAAGAAAAGACCCCCGATGAGCATCTATTCTAAACCCAAACGACAAGTCTCACCACCTTAGCCCGTGATTGTAAAAGGTCACCAAATGAGTAGACCTACTCCTGAGACCACCTGAGAGTAGCGACTTTTGCACCTAGGAGGGGTGATGACATATTGTAATACCACACTTGACCTTAAGTAGCATGTTGTACTAAGGGGGAGTGATGAGATCTTTTGCAACTCACATCCAAGCACCTTGCAGTAGCCTATACATCATGGCACCAAGGAGAGTGTTGAGATTTGTGGTGCCATTGAGGGCAAGGTATAAGTAGAGGACCACGATCAGGAGCATAGATCCACATCACACTTGGACATTGTCCCACATGAGTACATTTGTAGGAGGTGTACCCTCATATAAAAGGGGTCATTTTCAAGCAATGAACAAAAACTGTTCTCAAGTCCTTCTATGAGTATAAGTTTTCATCTTGTAACCTAACTGAACTTCAAATAGTCCATCATTATGTTTGTAATTAGGCTTCATCCTCTATAAGATTAGATTAACTTAATCAATATGACTAGGATTAACTTCCATAGCCATTGATTAGGGTTTCATAAGTTTCATCATTACCATCGAAGCCTGCCCTTAGGCCTTCGACACGTAACCTACGTACTTGCTATGCACGTAGCATGAGAACGTCTGCTCTCTTGGTCTAAGCTAGGGGATGCATCCGCACAACTGTGTCTCATAATAACCCAAGCTCTCAGTTATTTAGTGATTACTATGCCATAAATAGCTAACTTTCTATAAAAGGTCATTAAGCTTGTTTTATCAAATCCAAGAATCCTAGCCAGTACTTGCCTATGTTAATCCCTAATCTCGAGGCTCCTAATCCCACTAGACCAGATCCCTAATCCATAGGTTAGTGTCCAAGTATATAACACAAGTAGAATTGGATAGCCTAGTTCTTTTGATGCGAGAATTTGATGCATGCACCTTTCCACCTATGTTGCCGAATTAACGGGTACATATTACCTTTTCTTTCTGCCCACATCAATCTTGTTCTTCAACATGTTCCAACTCTCTCTCTCTCTCTCTCTCTTACTTTCTCCATCATCATTTCACACCTACACCTACCATGTCAACCCCACCCTTGATCCCCTCAAATAGTCATTCCATGACATGGAAGTGTCATCTAGGAAATTTGATGGAAGCCATCTCAAGTATGGACTCATACATCGCAAGCACTAAAGGGGGCATGGTTACTTGCGTCACATATACCATTATGAGCATCAAAGAAATCCTCTCTGTTTAAGAGGAGAACCCTGACAAGGAGCGGAATGCCATTCAAGAGGCACATGACAAATAAATGGGAGGCATCGGAGCCTACTACAACAAAGAAATCGTGACCTCAAGAACTCCATTAAGGGACCCCATAACAATTGTTGAGCAAGAATCCTGCAAGGCCACATGGACAATTGAGTTGGACCAACACAAAGAGGAGAACAAGAAGCTTTGCCAATAGCTTCTAGCAACTAAGGAGGTCATCATGGAGGAGCTTCACCTAATGGTGGAAGCCACCAAATCCACAACTCAAATGGAGAACACCAGATTGAGGAAGGAGATTGAAGCCACCTCGAAGTGGGTGGAAGTGGTCAAAAAATACCTGGGATGAAGGAAACCCGCAATTGCGGAGGAGGAAGAAGCAATTGAGTTGGACCAGTTCAAGAGGAAAACAAGAAGCTATGCCAAGAGCTTCAAGCAACTAAGGAGGTCATCACGGACTTCACCTAGTGGGCCACCAATTCTGAATTAAAGTGGACAATGCCTGGTTGAGGAAGGAGATTGACGTCACCTCCAAGTGGATGGAGGTATCCATCCACTTGGAGGACAATGCCTGGTTGAGGAAGGAGATTGACGTCACCTCCAAGTGGATGGAAGTGATCAAAACAGACCTCAACGAGATCTCCAAGTGGATGGAGGTATCCAAGAAACAAGAACTGGCCCTCTTGGCCACCTTGGAAGACAAGTGGAGGCACTCCTGTGCATTACATGTTTGAGTTACTAACCTCCTTGTTGGAAACTCCCAAAAGAAGATTGTGAGACTTTGTGCTGGCAAATAGACATTATCTCGGAACTCCTTTAATTGGCATTTTTTTGGGGGAGGGGATCTCACTATGGAGAGGCCTTGGCCTCTTGAGTTCAACGACATGAAATCCGGCTTGGCCTACTGTAAGGTCTTCACTAGACCTGGCCCAAGGTCACTCATATAGTAATAACCCTGCTATAAGTGGCCTGTTTTTATTTATAAAGATTTCCTACTTTATTTATAAGCTTTTGGTCATTATTAGCCCTAGACTAATAATTATAAGCTCTTAGTCAATCTAGATGTCTGCTTGCTAGCGCCGTTAGCCCATGTGTGAACCCTCCACGTCCCCAAAGCCTAGCTAAGCTCTTAATCCTAATCTTGGATTAACCCTAACCCTAATCTTGGGTTAGCACACGCGTCCCTAGTTGTGATCCTAGGCCAATCGGGATATAACATACCCCCTCCCTTAATTTAATTCATGTCCTCCCTTAATTTAATTCATGTCCTCTCGCGAATGCATAAGGTGAACACCCATAAGCACAAACTTGGATGTGGACAATTGTCCATAGCATGCACTCAAGTCCACTGGCATATGCCTTTGCCAAAACAAGACTTCAGATATAAAAATCCACCTTGCTTACTGACGGTTCTAGTACTCCATAAGGAACATTCAATCGCAAGCACGATAGTTTCACCAGAACAACCCAAGCATAGACAGCTGAAATAGCAAGTGTGAGGGTGCAACATGAGTAGAACAAGGGAGAGAGTATGCACATTAGAAAGAAAGAAGAAAGACTAAGGGTCCTAGATCAAAGGTTGATTTGTATGGTCACTTGTAAAAGGTGAAGTCAATGGTAAAAAAGGTTGCACATGGAAAGTGCGTGGAGGCACATGTAGTGTGAGCATTTATTGACACATGGATAGCACAAGGGTGCATGCAGCTTGTGGATGAGGGCTCCTTGAGAGCTATAAAACCATGTAATCCTTGGCTCATTTGAAGAGCTTGATTAATGCAATCATCAAGTGATTAGTATCTTGATTATACTTTAGTTAATCCTTGATTAAGTGATTGTCTTATTATCTAATCATGAAGTTTGTTGCTTGCTATGAGCCTCCCTAGCAATTGTAAATTTCAACTTAGATCCATAGCACAACACATTTGTCATACCAAATGGTAGCTTGTAATGGTTATCGGTAAACACTAATCTACCTAACCAAGTCCCACACTTTTTTCGAGTACTCACACACTAATGTGCTACAACTTGATCTTCCCCTTTTCCAATCTATGATTAGGACTGAATGAAGATCATAAATCCCAACCCTTAAGGTAACCATTCCGGATGTCTATTACTCCATGAGTAGTAACTTGAGTAGCTTATACTTTGAGTCATCTATTATACTTCGAGTTGACTATTATACTTTTCCAATCCATGACTAGGACTAAACGAAGATCATAAATCCCGACTCTTAAGGGTCATCTATTACATCCTTGGAGCATAACCATTCCGGATGTCCTTTACTCCACGAATAGTAACTTAAGTAGCTTATAAGCAAATACTACTTAAAAATAAAAGATTGTGGTTGGCACACCGGTGGCAATGTAGGGCAAGGGCCGAAGGGACAACAATAGTTCATTGGTTGCAGTTTTATAAATAAGAGCGGGATGTTAAGGGAAGTGCATGGTTAAAGTTTTGATGTCAAATGTGAGTGATTTAAACTTATGGGTGCCATCACACCATGACGATGGGCGCCCCGAGATATGTTCACATTCCGGGATCCCACTGCAGTGGTCCATGACCATAATCTCTCTGTAAATTCATACTCATCCAGTGATGGTCCTTCAATTGATATCCGCATGAGTGCATCCATGCTTCTTGTAGTCAATGAGTTTCTCAACTTTGACTTGATTATGTTTTGAATGCTGAATCCTCTTTCACACGCTGCAGTACTAGCACATTGAAGCATGGAAAGATGTGCTAATCTAAGCAACATATGGTACTTTTTGCACAAGTTGTCGGATTTCTAGCAATTGGCACCCAAGTTTCACGCAAGCCTTGGCTCTTTCTTCACTTGTGCCTTGTCAACCAAAGGACCAATTTCCTCTCCATTCCCTGTAAACTTTGTTTCACCATAGTATGATGCCAATGTCTCGATCTCTATAGCACCATAATTTTTCAGTTGCTTTCCTTTGGGAAAGGTGCAAGGCGCCAATGCCTTGAAGCACCTACAAGATCCTTGTCAGGAAATCTATCTAGCAAATTCCGAATCACTAGGTTGCAAAACTCCTTTTGAAAGGTGATCCCTTTGTCCAAGTCACTACCATCAACATTCCTTTCAATTTTGGTAGACCTATATGCATTGTCGTGAATAGATGCACGAAGAGTAGCAAGCTGCCCCTCTAAGGGCCATAGGCAGGGATAATATGATAGCCTCTACTATCATATGTCGAGGCATTGATATCCACATGGGGATCTTCAATATATTGCATGCGGATCAAGCGAACTTCTGCCTCAATGTTCCCAACCACTTAAGAAATATCTACAAAAGTGCTTTGAAAACTTTTGCTTAACATGGCCAATCTCTCAAGGATGTCTGCCATGAAATGAATGCTGTAAATAAACTGAAAACTGCATAGTTTTGCATGTAAACTTGCATTGTGAGACATTAAGAAAACAAGTAAAGGCTCCAATGATTCACACAATTTATGAACAGCCACCGATCTACTTAGCCACCTGATTTTATGTATGTGACTCGTATGTAATTCAGCACAACCAAATTCTAGTTCCAAAGACCTTAATTCATTGCTCTTTTGAGAACTTCTTGAAAAAGTTCTTGCAATTTCATTGATGACATGGTCAATTTCCTGTGCATAGGTTGACCCCTTCACCGCATCCGCCAAGCATAGACTTGCCCTATGTGCGATACAATGAATTGATGTCATATAGGGACTATCTCTTTTCATTCGACCACTCAAACATCCCATCTTCAATGGTGTCTGTTTGTTCTTTCCATGTACATATTTAGCATCCTCATGTGCTCGTGTCTTTGCATGCTCCGTTAGAGCATTATATTGGATGTTGATGGATCCAGACCTTCCAAATTCACTCTTGCATCGATTGTCATTTTGACAATACTTGCAAAATATCTTTGAAGTGTTCCTATCAAAATAAGCCCACTCAAAAGTGGCTACCCAAGCCTCATTCCAGGCCTGCCTACGCTGCTCTTTTTGCACATCCTTCTCTAATTCAGCTATGGTCACCATTTCTATCTCCGCCATCCTCTCTTCTTGTATTTCAGCACTACCTCGCCTCTTTTTGGGCCGCTTACATGGAGGACTTTGTTGTATGAAGGTGAGGGAAAGTAAACAAGGTTCTTTGCTTACATGGCATAGCTGTCTAAACAAAGTCTAGTCACCCATCTCTCTCTCTCTCTCTCTCTCATGCATTCTGTACATTAAAAAACTGTATGCATGTTTAGACTCTACAGATGAGGAACAAAACTTTAACCTAAAAGAGCCCACAACAAGAGAGATTAGCATATGCCAAAAAGTGCCCAAGACTTGAGAGAGAAAAAAACCATTTTCAACTACCTGAAAGCTTAGTTACTGTATGTCTCTCAACTGAATTTTCACCACTTTCCTGCACACCCAAAGATAGGAAATCTCATACACATCAAGTCAGATTCAAACATGAGCTCTAGAGAATGAGAAATACAATATATTGATATACAAGCTAAGCCAAAGAAGTCCCTAATTCTTAATAAGAAATACAAGTCCCAAGGTAATATTAGTGGGCTGTAGGGTGTGCATGTAATGCGTAGATGAAGCAAATCAATTGACTAGAAAAAATCAATGATCAAATGGCTAAAACCTAGTACATTCAATGCAAATCCTTTGTACTAATCTATGTGCATATTGAAGTTAATACAGTTGCCTGGTCGATGAGGAACCACCTTTGTTGTGGAATAATAAAAAAGAATTTTGTAGTGGTAACATAATACATTCATATGTATAGTGGTCACCAAGTTCAAAGAGGGGCATCTCTCACTAGTGTGATCGGTAGGGAATTGTATGATGGGCCATCCTCTACAGAGTCTAGATGTGAGGGAGAACTTAGAAGGATTTCAGAAGGGTGCGATATAAAGGGTGCTATATAGTGAAGGGGATATTGTAGTGATGACTGCAGACTGCTTACTTAAGCTTGTACTCCCAATGGTGTTTAAAGATACTCTTTAAAGTTTAGCTCAAGATACAATGATCAATCGACAGTTCACAAGAGGCGCACTATCGAAGGCCTACCTGGAGGCTGGAGCTCGCGAACTCAGAGACCTTTAGACTCTGTATCCTGGCGTTGGATGTGCCCATCTGCAAAATGGGCTGCCGCACTGCGAGAAGGTGAAGACTGAAGTTACCACACTCCAAGAATGCAGCACAGGGCTGTCGCGCTGGGAGAAGGTGAAGTTGCCACACTCAATGTCCCAAGAATGCAGCACAGGGGCCAGGCGGCCCAGGCCGCGCTGCTGCGAGAAGGTGAAGTTACCACACTAGCAACTAGCTCAAGTCTCAGCGTTGAAGGCAGCCTTGCACAATGCAGCGTTCTGGGAAAATAAGGTGAAAAGATAATTATGTGACTCGTGACTCGGTCACTCATGCGAGAGACGTTGGATTTAGAGGAATCCATGCAGCACACCACATGGCAGATGCATGAAGCGGCATTAATGAAGTTTGGTGAAAAATGAATAGCTGCTAGCAACTTGGCACATGCATGATATTTAAAATTTACTAATTAGTAATTAGAATTTAGGACTAAATAGTAATTAGCAAACTTATGAAAGTGTATATGAATTGTTATCGGGGAAATTAAGGTTCGTATTAAATGTTGTTAAGAAATTAAGGTTTATATTAAATCTAACCCTTAAAATTATGATTCACACATCAATTGAACCCTTTGGTTCTAAGGGTGCAAATTTTATTACTCGAGATTTTTCAATTTGGGCCGGGAAATTTACACTTAGAACCGGGTTTTGTGAGCACTGGTCAGGATCATTGTCATGCACGTTCTGCGCGCGTGCCACAATACACCTTATTCAGCCCAAGACCAGCCCTATAGGCTGGTTGGCCTGTTTGCCCTAGTCGACCAGTAGCATGGGCACTAAATAAAGCTGTGCACAGCCCCTTGCCCACCATCTCTTCAGCCCTTGCATACAGGGTGAATACCAATGTCAGGACCTACGGTCAATGGTTGAGGGCTGCTCCTTCCAGAACAGTTCCAGATCAGCGTTTCCAGCAAAACAGCCTGTATGAAGGAAATATCACAAAGCTGTCCAGCAGGTGCTACAGTAGGCAGCCAGCATTCAGCATCTGCACCTCATGGTGATCAGTAAAAACATGGATTTAGTCCTATTACACATACAGCAATACAAGCAAATACACCTACGGGTGGGGGCCCTTCTGAGGTTTATTGGGACCAAATCCTGTATATTGTTCTCTCTCTCTCTCTCTCTCTCTCTCTCTCTCTCTCATATGCATAATTTCAGTTTTCGTGTTGCCTACATATCAAGTAAAAGGTTCCATAAGCTTCCATCTGTAACATTGGTATCAGAGCTTTGAGCTTGATCACCTTTTGCAGAGCAAGAAGTTTTTTTTTCTTGTGTGGATGATTTATTTTTGTTCTAGGGCAACGTGTAACTAGCAATCCCGCACACTTAGTAGATGGTTTTCTTGTGTTGGAGAAGAATCCTAAAGGTTCCCACTATGGACAAACAAGAGGAGAGAAGAGAGATTGGATCTAGTGCATTCGAAGATGTGCCCTCTACATCGACTGTGGGAATGTTTTTTAAACATGCAAGGCTTCTTGTGCACTTAATGATTTTTCAGATAACTGAGCCGTGGGAAAAAGCTCTTTATGAAGTTGATGTCTCATCCATGTTAAATTGTCTTTGACGTTCCTCCTTTGCAGGTTGGAGATTAGTGGAAGAGCTTTACGCTGGTTATATTACTGTGTGGAATCTTGTGTATAATTAATCACAGCTTGCTGTATAGTAATGAAGATTAATGACTCCATCATTCAGGAAAGAGCCTTCTATTTTGTATAAAGACCATTTGGATCAAGGCGACCCACTTAAAATCCTAGTAAAACAAATTTGCATTTCATTTGCAGGTGGGGTCCTGCCACCTTTAAATAAAAAAAAATTCCAGATGACGATTAAGATTCATCCCTTCACTAACCAAATTTTGACGTCCACCATGAGTATTTTATCAAAACACATATAAAAGAAACAATAGAAAGCTCAAGTGCACACGATTAGCGAGACTCTAATAACACTTCTCTATTGGGAGAAAATGGAATAAATTAACTTAATAGAAATTAATAACGCCCTTGGGATATTTTTTTATTAGGTTCGACGACTAATCTACTATTTTTATAACCACCCGAATATGTTGGTTACAACACACAGCCACTATCCGACGAGCTACAAGGACGTCTCCAGCCTGGGGGGAATAACACAATCACTCTATCCATTGAACTATTGCCGTCTTCATCGCCCTTGAAATATTTTAAACAAGTTGCCAGTTGTTCCTTTTGGGGAGACCCTATCAATTAAATTGGAATATTCCATGTTATTTTGAAGGATTTTGAGCATTTTCAATCATTCTTCTGTTAGGGAAAATATTATGAACAATCTTCTTTGACGAATGCCCATACTCATATTGCACGTGGGTTGTGTAGTAAGGTTACCCCTCCTTCAAACCTTCTTCATTGTAGCTTCACCCCCATCCCTCTCTCCACCTGCTACCTACACACTCATCACTCTCTAGCCCCTCTCTCTCTCTCTCTCTCTCTCTCTCTCTCTCTCTTTTCATGTTATCCAACTGTATCTCTGTGGTTATTTTGATCTCTTTTTGTCTCTGTGTGCTTTTGTATACCTCTCTGCTTTTGCAGGATAATGTTATCTTCGCCCAAAACTCAAAGACGTATGCATCTTTGTCTCCCTCAACAAGGAGCATTGCAAATCAGTAGAATTTTTCTCGATTGCTTAGGGATTGCTTGGCTGAGTGGAGGAGTAGAGGGGAGAAAATTATAAGTCGGATGGAATAGGGTTGGTGGAGAAAAGATGGAAGATGGGAGCACTTAATGGCGGGTTGGGAAGCTCTAAAGTTTCACCTTATAATTGTAAGGTTGAACCTTACATTCATTATTAGGCACATAAGTTTTTGTGAATAGGCATTAGAAGTTTCTTTGTGGATAAGGACACGAAACATTGTTTTTGGGGGCTTTGATTTATTTTTTGAGGAATATGAGGGGTGGAGAATCTTTTTTAAAAGGTTTTATGAGGTTTTTTTTGGGAAAAATATCAAAGCGATAAACTTGTATATGTGGCTTTTCCTCGGTTCTCTGCTTGTCTCTCTCTCTCTCTCTCTCTCTCTCTCTCTCGTGGGGCTCAAAGATGACTACTCCTCTCTCTGTATTGTTGACACTATAGAGTCTTTGCCAGTCTCTTGTAGAGAGTCTTAGTGTTAGTCACGTAGGGTTTGGAGATTTCTCTCAATATTTCTTTGATATTGGCACAACAGGAGGTCTCTGTTGTATGAGAGAAGAAGGTCTTTCTTTGTCTCTTGGCTATTTGCAAAAAGCAAGATCTATTTTTGTAGGAGGGAAGGACTTTTCCATGGGCCGCATACCATTGTATAATAAGATTTCGGTTAATGAAAAAGGGACAATTTCATTATCATAATCGAGCCTACTACTTGTGCGCATGCAGTAGTAGCTTACATGCTTACTCTTCTTCTTGTAAAAATGTGAGTAGTTTGTTGTGTGTTGCTTGCTTCTCTCTCTCTCTCTCTCTCTCTCTCTCTCATATATTAGTTAACTCTCTTCTCCTCTCTCTCATTGAAGTAATAACATAGTCGGTTAGGTTGCCCAAGTACACTAAGTCACTCTTGGACAGTATGTCCATAGGGATCATATGATAGAACAATAAGAAGAAACGGTGATTCTATACATGTGTGATCTTGACTTATTGAATTTTTATATAATTATTTATATTTTTAAGCAATTAAATTATTGATTGGCATAGTTAATGTAAGTGTAGGTCCTTGGGTTGAATAATGGAGGCAAGCTAGTAGGGGTCAGGAAGATTTTGAGACACTTGACTTTAGGTGTCAGACGTTCAATTAATAAGCAATTTTTATTTGAAGTTGATATATTTGTAAAAGTGGAATTCATTTTAAGTCCCATAAGCTATTTCAAGTTAATATGATCAAAATACACCAAGAGGAAGTGTGGGCTTACTCTTGTGTGGGGGCAAATTATATTGATTTTATTATATATTTGAAAGGACTTTTCTTTGGATTTAAAATATTGGATAATTTGCTCTTCCAACAGTGGTACACCGCGATAGAAAGTACTTGTATAAGCTTGAAGCAATTGAAGGCAAGTAGAAAAAATTGAAGGCAAGTGAAAGAAATTGAAGAAAAGTAAAGACAGGTTGATTTTATTGAATGTTTCTTTCAAAGGTTGAAGAATTACATGGTTTTTATGTTTATTGGGTAATGACCAAAGGAAAAAAGGAAGTGGAAAATGATTCATGGTTTCACAAATCCACTCAAAATTCCAAAATCACTTTTTTCATGCTTAATCCTCTTCGAAATCGGGCTTCATAGGCTTGGAGATTATTAAACCATTCTTATATCACCCAAAGCTTGATTTTCATCTCCTCCTAATCAAGAATTTATGACGGCTGAAAATAAACTTTTCACAACCAAAAATTTTATTTTTTCTTCAAATAATAGTTTTTAAGTTTCAAAAGTACAAGCTTTTAAGCTAAAAAGGCTTTAAAATCACCATAAAAGCCTTGAACATGGAGTTTGGTGCACAAGATCTGAATGTTAAAATTTTTCTGATAGCTCTCCAAGGGTTCCAAATTAGTATGTATTTTTTTAAATGATATTTTTCATTAAATTTTAAGTCCAAAATAGCACCTTTTTTTGCCATTTTCAATCTAAAAAAGGCTTTAAAATGATCATAAAATGTAAAAAATTTCTTTTTTTTTTGAAAATTTTCTTGAGGTTTTCAAAGCAGTTTAGTAAATTTCTTAGCTACTTATAAGTGTCCTAGGACCTAGTTTCTTCAATCTAAATCAATGGATTTGGACCTTGGTTTTAATTAAGTCCCCAATGACAACACAAACAATGAAGTTGCTAATGTTCAAGATGGTGGATTCTCTAATTCTCCACTTCCACAATTGACCATCGACGAAGACATAATTCAACTCCTTGAACAATTACTTCAAGATGAGTAACAAAAATGCCTTAGTCTTGAGCAACGCCTCGGTAATGAAGTTTCTACTCTTGCTTATGATGATGCACACATTCCCAAGAGTATCAAGACTACTTTCAATGCTCAAGAAACTAAAAAGAACAGTAAGATTAGTTCTACTTTTTCTTTTATCAAATTCAATGACAAGAAAAATACTCATCTTGTGCTTTCATGGTTAAGTCAATTAGATGATTACATCTCTGAAGAGACTTTTTCAGAATGAGATAAGGTTAAATGTGCTACCAATCATATGGTTTATTGTACATCATTATGGTGGGATATTCTCCACCAATAGCCTTGATATGCCTACTACTTGTTGTTGGGAGGAATTCCAACTCAAGGTGAAGGCTAGCTTTTTATTTGCCCTCAAAACTCATTGTGCATGGGACACTTTGTCTATGTCCAATCGTGAGACGATCCCTCACTATATCGAGCGACGAGAAGTTTTGGCAAACTCTACTTCAACTTCGCATGCTTGAAGACGTGCCTCAACATCACTATGAATCTCGTCTTCAAGAAACTATTCAAGCAGAGGTAAACATATTTAAACCTACTTCACTTGATGATGCTATTGCTTTAGCACATGATACAGAATGCAAAAGAGATTTAAATAAGTCTTTAATGCCTCTTTTCCAAATAATCAACGAGCTTCGCGCTTTAACAACAATTGGTAATCTTTTCCTCATTATTACAGTGCTCTTATTGAATCACGTTCTTTTAATAGTCTCAATGTTAATAGAAAGCCTTGGGTAGTACCTAGTAATACACGTACTACTTCTATAAAAAATATAAGTGTTGTTAGTGATCAAGGCAATGTAATTCAACCCAAGCATATTAGTCACAATACGAATATACTGCAAAAAAGCCTTGCCCTGCATGCTACAAGTACAATCAAGCTGGTCACTTTGTGGTCGATGTCGGAAGGGCTCTAAACAGCTAGTTGCTCAGCTTCACAATATTGAGGAGGTGCCTAATGAAGATGGTGATTATACTCTAGATTGGTCCAAAGATAAGCTACACTACCCATATCAAAGCAATGTGCCTTTAGAATAACCCTATATTCGCTTTTTCATTGGTTAAAAGTGAAGAGCAAAATTAATGGTCATGATGTAGTAGTGTTGCATGACGATGGTAGTGTGCATGATTTTTTTTCTTCTGAACATGGTGTTAAGAAATTACAATTAGGAACACATCCATGGTTCAGTTTACATTTCAAGGTACACGTGTCTTTGGATGTTAGTCGGCCTCTCTAGGCAGCTTCTTCCTTGGATGTTAGCGCAGGGTGCAGTTGCTCTCTCTTAGCTATCGTTGGTGTTTCTCCCTCACGCTACTGTGTGTGTCAGGCGACGTTGGCTTTCTGGGTGACCGCCTTCCTCCCTGCGTACGCTACTGGTTGCATGATGGATTGAAAGAGAGGGAGAGAGAGAGAGAGAGAGAGCTATAAACCTCTTCCTTACGTGAGGTACACACATGAAAAATAGGATGTACTCAAGAGAACTCAAGTTTGTATGCTACAATACCAATATTGTTAAGGATGTTAAACGGATTGCAATATTTAGGAAAAAGCTTTTGAAACTTTCCCGTCTTGAGAGTCTCCAACTCTGCAGATACTTTTAAGAAAACAAAGTCACCCTCTTCAAAGGGCACTTCTCTGCGGCTCTTTTCAGCATACGTTTTTGCACGATCTTGTGCACTATGAATACTATCTCTTATTGCTTTTAGCATATCTTGCATGTCCTCATAAACTCAATTTTCTCCTTCTCTAGCCCTACGGCTATAGGAGATCTCGGCTAGAAACCATACATCAACATGAATGGGCAAAATCGAGTCTCGTCGAATGTTTTAAACTATTATAAGAAAATTTCAACAGTGGTGCAGGTACTCCTAATTTGGTTGCTTTTTACTGACATACGCTCGAAGCATGTCTTGTAGCACCTGGTTGACTCTTTTTGTCTGACGGTCAAACTGCGGATGGTCGAATGTACTCATACTCAGAGTAGTATTTGAAGACTTCCCTCTAAAAGTGGCTATTGAACTTCCTATCTCTATCAGAAACTATATTTGCGACAGTGGGTAAGCACAATATTTCCATGGATTTTATCACCGGGTTACCTAAAACGAGTCGAGAATATGATTCAGTTTGGGTGGTGAGTGATAGATAGGTTGACTAAAATGGCCAAGTTTATTTCTACTAGAAAGGAGGTAAAAACTCCTGAGCTAGCTAAATTGTTTATCAAACATCTCTTCAAGCTATATGCCCATTTTCCTTTGGGAATATCCAATGGGTGGAGCAAACCTCCAACCTTGAGGCGCTCATGTATATTGACCTCACCCTTTTTGCATTTTAGCACAAAGTCCAGGACGTCCTTGAAAGCACTAGGCCAATAGAATTGTCTTTTAACTAGTGCATAGGTCTTTTGTATCCCAGGGACCGAAAGTCACCCAATAGATGGTACACAAACTCTACCTTTGTAAAGCAAGTAACCATTGTTGATAGAGAAGTTCCTAAACCTTTCCCCCTGATGAACTTTATCACTCCCATTTGAAACAATGTCAAATGGTAGTAAAGGGTCCACCCCGAGCTCTCCGTCTCATTACATAACCCAAGAGATCCGTCTAGTCTCTATGGATTAGAACTCCCACTTCTTCTTGTAGAAACCTCGGCTGATCGCTCCATATTAGCACTCCTTTCTAACAAGTAAGGCAATGGATGCTGGGCAAATACACGTGTGTACAGCAAACCAAACCTCTGAATAAGATGGATGATGCTCACACAAACCACGTAGTGAATCCAAGAACTTGTTCTTGAATATGGTCAAGCTTAACTTGTTCACCATTGGCATGTGACTCGGTGCATCTGTTACTATGTTGAATTTACCTCTTTGGTAACGAAGCTACAGGTCGAACTCTTGTAGGATCTCTGCTCACCTTGCTTTTCTACCTTTCAACTCATTTTGACTAGAAAGACATTTCAGACTTTCATGGTCCGTACGGACCTCAAAAATAGCACCATGTAAATAATGTCGCCACTTTCTAAGAGCATGAACTACTGTAAGTAATTCTCGCTCATAGGCCAAGTAATTATACTGGGCGGCACGGTCAAGCTTTGCTTTCAAATGCAACTGGGCATCCCCCTTGTATTAAAACCACCCCCAATGGCTTCTCCACTAATTTTTGTTTCTACCACAAACGGATGATTAGGGTCGACTATTTTTAGCACAGCTGCGACTACAATCGCAACCTTGAGCTTTTTAAAGTTCTTTCGTTGGACTTCTTCTTCTGAACAAATTGATTTACCTTTTGTTTATAAATTGATCAATGGGACTATGATATTTGTGTAGTCCTTTACATACTGTTGATAAAATCTCAACAAACCAAGAAAAATTTGCAATTCTTCTAGGTTTTTAGGCTCTAGCCATTTGAGAATGGATTCCACCTTCTCTGGGGCCATCCAAATTCCCTCGATGGACACAATATGGCCCAGATAGTGAATCTCCTTATCAAAAAATTTGCATTTCTTTTCTTCGCAAATAGTAATTTTTTTCTAAGTAATTCAAACACTAGACACAAATGTTCTTTCTGTGACTTACTATAACAACTATGTCATCTAGGAAAACTACTACAAATTTTTCCAAGTATGGACGTAAAACATTGTCCATCAATGTGTCATAAAGGTCGTTGGTTTATTTGTTAGGCCAAATGGCATAACTAGAGACTCGTAATACCCAAAGTGATTCCTAAATGCAATCTCGGGAACATCTTGCTCCTGTATATGGACCTAATGGTAACCCAACCTAAGATCTATCTTAGTAAAATATCGGGCTCTAGTGAGTTGATCAAATAACTCATCAATTCTAGGCATTGGATGTTATTCTTAATCGTTATCTGATTAAGAGCATGGTAGTCTATGCACATCTACATAGATCCATCTTTTTACCAGAAGAATGGGCGATGTGCCCAAGGCAAAGAACTGGGTTTAATAAAACCCTTCTTCAAATAGTCGATCAACTGCTCCACCTCTTGTGCTTTAGAGTGGCTAATCAGGCCTATAAGTAGGCTTACTTATTGGTTTTGAACTAGGGAATACCTTAATGGCATGATCAACAACCCTTGATGGTAGAACACCATCTAGCAAGTCTTTAGTAAAAACATCCATATATTCTTGTATCAACAAGTTTAAAGTAATTACATACTTTTTATTTTTTAAATTTTCATTTTTGACTTTGGACTATTTTATGTTTTGATTGCAAGCATATAAAACAAGGTTTACAAACAATGGGTCTCTGCCAAAGTCATTAATGAGTTTTGTCAACTACGAAAACAAGAAAATCATCAAAACAAAGAGTACAAGAATATACTTGATCAACCTGGTCGAGCTCGATGGTGTGGTACAACTACATGGAAGAAATCTGCGGTGATGCTGGCATATCATGCTCACTTGGAATGCAATGATTCTACCCTGATGCATAAACTCAAAGCTATTGTGCTCTTAACTACGATGCAAGCTAGGGCCCAAGTGGAATAACCACTCCCTCCCAAGTATCACATCAGCTCTGGTCAGGTGCATCACTTGAAAGTCAAGTTTGGTCTCATAACCCTAGAATGAGATAGGCACTCCTAAAACCACCGTGTCCCAAATGGTCTGATAGGCACTCCTAAAACCACCGTGTCCCAAATGATCTTCTCAAAGCCAATTGCCAATTGCCAATTGCCAATTGCCAATGAGACCATGTACTTATGATTGCTCTACGGGTTTTAGCTAATTATAATTTCTTAACCAATGCATAGTTAAGAAAATTGTGTGTGGTGATGTCGTCGATCAGTATGATGATTCTATGGTCATTGATCGAACCGTGTATTCGGATCAAATCATGTGGCCCAAACGACGGGTGCCACATTGCGTGTGTAACACTATAGGCATGGTTGTTATCAATGTGACAGACTGTCACCTCCCTAAACTTTGTGGTTTGGAGAGGCAACACCTACATCGTGTGTACTTGACTAGAAGGCTTAGCATCCTTCGTAGCATCATTGGAATTATGTCTAGCACCCAACTTAGGATTCATGGCTATTTTCACTAGTCGCTTGCATTTCTCAAGCTTTTAGCCTAGGCCAAAACTGTTGTTGAAAAATTCCTCACATCCTCTCGGCGATTAACATTCCAGCCTATCCTCCCCCCACTACAGGGAATGGTAGACAACATTGTCTTTGGATGCTGGTTGGCCTCTCTAGGCAGCTTCCTCCTTGGTTGTTAGTTTAGGTTTCAGTTACCCCCTCTTAGGAGCTATCGTTGGTGTTTCTCCCTCACACTAGTATGTGTGTCAACACATCTTGGCCTTCTGGGTGATCGCCTCCCTCCCTGTGTACTTTATTAGTTGCGTGCTAGAGAGAAAGAGGGAGAGAGAGAGAGAGCCATATACCTCTTCCTTACATAAGGTACACAAGTTGCTACCCTATACAGCGTTGCGTGGGTTTTCGCCTAGTGCTCGAAAAAATGTTTTTTCAATCCTTAAAATTAAAGGCAATGCTTAGGTTTAACCGAGATTTTCACTTAAAAATCTCTTGAAATCATACAAATGCCAGAATTTATACCTAATATATACAAATTTCATCCCTTAAAATTAAAGGCAACATGGAATTCTAATCGAGATTTTTGAATTTTAGCCGGAAAAATTACACTACAAACCGGGTTCTGTGAGCAATGCTTCCACCTATGCGCCTAGGCTCACCTTTCTCTTTGCGTACACTACTAGATGACGTGTATGTGTGTGTCAACTCTATCATGCTGCCCCTCATGACTATGTGCCACACCATGTTTTAGGAGGGATCTATGGTTGGAAAGAGGCGTTGTGATCGTGGCAATTTTGGATCGTTAATTTTCTATCAAAAGTGAACTACGGGGGATGGGGGATGGGCTTGGGACTTAGAAAGTTTTTGAGAAAGTTCAAAAGAGGATTTGAACTAAGAACCTACATTTTGGAAGTGAAATGTCTAACCACTATGCTATACTTTCTAGCAAGAGCTTAGGATTGCCAAAAAAACTTTACTATGCTAAGAAACTAAACTTCCAATCTCCTAGTTTATCCCTAGTTCACCCCCCCTGGTTCACCCCCCCTAGTTCACCTCAAGTTTATTCCTCTAGTTCACTCTGAGTTCAGTCCTAGTTCATTTTTTTGTCAGATAATTTTCATCTTAGTTCACCCTTAGTTCAGTTCACCATGAATTCACCCGTAGTTCACTTTAGAATCCAATGATGCAAATTCAATACCGATTGCAATGCCTCTTTCCAACCATAGATCCCTCTTGAAACATGGTGTGTCACATATTCATGAGACATACTGCCCAGCTAATGTGCTGCCATGCTTTCGTGTGGTGCCGTCGGCTGCTATTGGCTTGTAACTTCGGCTGCTCTATTGGCTTGTAACTTAGAGAGAGAGAGAGAGAGAGAGAGAGAGAGAGAGAGAGAGAGAGAGAGAGAGAGAGAGAGAGAGAGAGAGAGAGAGAGAGAGAGAGAGAGAGAGAGAGAGAGAGAGAGAGAGAGAGGCTCTTCATTGTTGTCGGTGTTTGATGCCATCCTGAGCCATTTATGGGGCTAATGTGTGCACCTCACCACATGTCAAGCTAGCCGGTTTACCTACGCCGTTGTGCTGGTGCGTCTGGTGAACGAGTGTGCAAATGGGGCTATTGTAAGGACCTCACCACCTGTTAAGCCAATCGGTTTGCCTATGTCGTTGTGCCGTTGACTCTGTTGTCCTATCATTGCACGTGTGATATGGCAGATACTATTGCCTAGTCGCTTAAAGCTTGTGCTGCCATGAAGAGATGATGAGTTATGCTTCAAGCAACTTAGCTGAAGTTAGTCTGCGACTTTGACCACCAGTGGGGATCATACTTATGCTCCATGGAGGCCATTCCTGAGCGTATTCCCATGTCGATGGGAACTCAAATGCAATATCACCATTATATTATCTAGAAATCTCCACGGATTGATGTGTTTCTCTTCTTCGTGCTCCAAAGGTATTCCAAAATGCTCTTACCATCTCCTCTTGCAGTAGTGGTGGATGAGGCTGATGCATCGGTTTTGTTGTTATCTTGAAAGGGGATACATAAATCTATCACATTCTTTTGAGTTGGAAGACCTCTAGGCGGGCTGTCTAAGATTTGTTGTGGGTTAGAGTTCAATGAAGCATCAACTATTGCTGAGTAATTGGCTGAAACACAGTCCTCAAGTATATAGAACTCCTCCCCCTCATGATTATATGTTGCCTCAAGAGGGATATGCAACTCTTGGGACCCAATATTTATTATGGCTTGCAATCCATAAAATGAGTGGGGAGCTACTTGTTCGTGTAAAAACTTTACACTCACCATAACTCATCTATTGTTGAAACTGAGATTCTTCTTAGAAGATGGGAATGTGATTGTGCAGCTCATTGTAAAGAGGAACAAAAAAGAAGTATACAAGAACAAGAAAGAATGGCACAATAGGTAGGGAGTACACAAGTATTGAATGGTGATTAACACCCTTAATAAGTTGGCCATTTTTAATTTGACCGTTTTAAATTAATTCTTATTTTTAAAAAAAGTTTAAAATTTTAATTTAAAAAATTATCATATAATATAAATATATATTATTTAATTTTTTTCTAAAAATTAGCATCCCTACATTCTCTCCCCTTCTCTCTCCATCACTCCTCTATCTCTCTCTACCCTCTTCTCTCTCCCTCGTCTCTCTCCACTTTCTCTTCCTCATCATAGTTTACAAGATGAACATCGAAAAACATAATCATTATTAAGCTATAAAAAACTCTACAAATACATTAAAGAAGTAGACATTATGAAGTAGTGCCACTATTATTACTACATCAAAGAAGTTGGCATTATGAAGTAGCACCAGCATTATTACTACGTTCAATACTTAGGAAACACACTGATTAGACTCTACAACATGCAACCATTGATTGGGTCGAATTCCTAATTAGTTTCTCATTCTCATCGTTGATGACTCTGTATGTCCTCCACTAAGAAATTGCGCTTGATATTCTGAGCTCGAACATTTATATCGTTGCAAGATCATTCTCCTTTGCTTTGATATTTTCTTTAATTCCTATAATAAGCTCCCTGAAATTTCTCTAGCTTGGTACAAGTCTGGATTGTTTAAGTCCTTCTTGTACATCTCATCAAGCACCATGTATCCTTGCAAGATGATACACTCCATGATTAGCTCCTCTCTAATGATGACGTGGCCATGACACGTAGAAGAAAAAAGGGAGGACGTGTTGATGGAAGAGAAGTGGGCATCTGCACGTTGATGGAGAATAGGGAGCAAGGCCTTGATAGAGGATAGGGATGGGAGGGGGCGATTGGGCAGCAGAGAGGTGGGGCACGTAGCCTTGATAGAGGATAGGGAGGGGAGGGGGCGCTTGGGGCTGCAAGAGAGGTGGGGCACGAAGCCTTGATAGAGGATAGGGAGGGGAGGGGGCCTTGGATTGCAGGGATAGGGATGGATAGAGGATAGGGAGGAGAGGGGGCACTTGGGCATAGGTCTTTTGTGGGCCCTCCAAAGGCCATGCAACGTGGCCTGCATGCCACTGGCCAAGCGTGGCACAACGCCATGTTGTGCCACACATATAGCACACGCTACATGCATGAATAGCCAACGTGTAATGCCCGAGTGTGGGCATTACATGTGGTTGCCATGTGGACTACACAATCCACGTGGGCACCACATGTATTACACATGACACCTAGTCATTGGCACCACTTGTAATACACAGCCACGTGCAATAGACGTGGTTGGACGTGGCACGTCACGTCACATGGTCCAAGTGGCTTGCCACATTAACATCGGGCGCTTGTTCCACTTGTAACCTAGAGGTACCGTGTTCGATCCCTGGCATTGATAGTTACCTTGCCCTCGCTTTGTAGAGGATATGAGGGGTCCTCACAGAGTACTTTGCTCCCTTCTAGTAGTCACCAAAATGTTTTTTTAATGATAGTAGATGTGTGAAAGAAATATTAGAAAGGGAAAAAGTAAGACATGATAGAAAGATGAACAAATAAATAAATAGAGAATTGAGAAATAATATTGGAGGTTGTGAGTGAGCAACAGAAAAAGACAAGAAGGGCCCAAAAAAAGAGGAAAGTAAGTGTAAAGGATAGATTATTGGAATTGATAAAAGAGTGAAGAAAAGGTATGATCAAGGAGTTCCAAAAGGAAGAAATAAAAATTATTTTAAATTTTTTGAAAGGAAAAGAATGGTTAAAGAAAAATGAGAAGAAATGGAGAGGAAAGCAAGATGGAAGTACCCTTGATGGTGGTAAAAATGAGGAACCGATAAAAGAAACAGAGACCAAAAAGTTAAGACTTAAAGGAAAATGGCCCCAAAAATTTAAGACAATGTAAGCCAAGAGAACACTACGATAGTAAAGGAAGACTTACACAACAAGTGGATTTAACAAATTCAAAAGAAGACAATGATCATAATAAAGTGAAGAAATTGTACAAAGTATAGATAGGGGAGGGTGACAATGAATAAGAGGAGGAGTTGGTGGAGATTTTAAAGACCTAAGCTACTTGGGAGTAGTTCAAGAACATGAAGCTACACATTTTTGTTCATGAGTTGCTAACTATTTCTTCATATGTCTTGGAATTCATTTGGTAGCAAATTTCCAAGATATAACCTAGCCAAATCATTGGGACTAAGTGAATAATTTTGTCATATGACCTGTATATATTTTCTTTCATTTAATTGCATCTAATGCTCACATGTTTGATGAAAGACTAGCCAAATCATTGGGACTAAGTGAAAGATTTTGTAAGATGACCTGTATATATTTTCTTTCATTTAATTGCATCTAATGCTCCCACATTTGGTGATGTGATTGATTTTAGAAATCCAAGCCTAGTGCAATGGGTATTTGGTGGAAGAAGTTGCACCACTAAAATAAGGGAGCGAGTGTAGATATACTAATAGAGGGCCACTAAGAGATGGATGCAACTTACATGGGTTTTGCAGAAGCCTCATTCTTCAATGTTAAGGTGCAGATGATAGAACTAACCTAGGTTCTGTTGATGTGACTAACATAATCAAAAGGCTTGAACTCAAGGTCGCTTTTATCATACTCTCAATATAGGGGGGAACTCAAAGTACTCAATATGGGGGGGAGTGTTCTTGCCCCATGCTACTTAGTAGACCATGGCTCAAAGTAGTTTATGACTAGGATAACTGTTATGAAAATGAACAAGTCATTTGAATTATATCAATTCATGCTCACTTTACAAATCTATTAACATATACATGGAGAGTATCAAAGATATGCTAATGGCTATGAACAAGTAGGAGAATCAATTTGTTTTGAGTGATTGCTAACCTAAAGACCTTAAACAAGGAGTAGGAAATTAGTGAGATAATTTTTAGGAAGAGAACTTGCAATAGCAGGCTAAGAGTTCATAAATAAGAGCATGCTTACTGGATGCAACACCAAAAGAGTAGACAATTGGCAAAAAAATCTGTTAGAGTAAAAGTAGAGCTACAGGTAGTAATTTTCATTACTAAATTGCCAAGAGAATTCATTCAGGTATTAGAGTCTCTCTTTTAGAAATATCGAGATGTGTTAGGAACACATCTTAAAGACATAAATTCTACAATATGCTTGCATCGCATACCTCTTTACCAAATTTTAGGACAATTTGGATGTAGAGGACCAAATAAATCTAAATTGCTCCCAAAAAGTCAAAGAAAAGGTTGATAATCTATTGAAAGCAACCAAAGTGTGATAGTATTTTTCATATATATCTCGATGCATCAAGGCTCGCAATATGGGTAATTTTTCATGTATATCTAGATGCATCAAGACTTGCATTATGGGTATTTTTCCCCAACTAGAATGAACCATAGGTTTTTATTATCTTTTTTTGTGCCAATCAAAAATTCAGAGCACCCAATAGAGCATTCGAGATTTGAAATTTTTAGCATTATTTATAAGGAAATTTCTTCATATACATGTGGATCATTAAAGCATTGATTCATCTCCTTGATGAAGTTGTGATCCAAAGAGGGCATATGAGGTGGATCCTAGTACTATAAAGAATCAAAGCATTGATCCATCTCATTGATGAAGTTATGATCCAAAGAGGGCTTATGAGGTGGATCCTACTACTATAAAGAATCGAGTTTTAAGATTTTTCATAAACCAAGAAAATTCCATTTTGGTTAGAATTGCTTATCAAGGCCCCAATATAATCATAAAAACCCAAGAAGACATACAAGTTTCTAAATGCTAAAATATTTGAGGTAGAAGTGATTGACTTAAATGACAAGACATTATCAATTATCTAAGCACCAAAACATGGTTAATGCATATCAAAATCCTAATGTATCATTTGATTCCATGATGTTGACATGTGTATCTGACTCTAACATGCCTCTAATAAACCCTACACTTGCCTTTATCAAGTTATCATGTTTCCTCTTTTCTTTGAGATCATTGATTCCTTACTCTTTGTCAATTTAGTACATTTCCTCCTTTCTATGAGATCATGATGCTTGGTCAATACCATGAAAAACACTTACCTTTGTCGAGTTAGCATTTTTCCTCTTTTCTATGAGATCATGATGCTTGGTCTCAATACCATGAAAAGCATGGGTTGTGAATAAGGAGCAAGGTTGATGAATTAGTTTTTCACATTGCTAATTGGCATGTTTTTTTAATGTTGTTGTTTTTTGTAATAAGTCTAAGGTTTGTGTTGCTTTTTAGGTCAATAGTCCCATTGGTCAATAAATCTTGCACTTACATTTGTCAAGTTATCATGTTTCCACTTTTCTATGAGATCATGATGCTTTGTCAATACCATGAAAAGAATGGGTTTTGAAAAGGGGCAAGTTTGATAAAGTAGTTTTTCACATTAATAATTTGGCATGCTTTTTTAATATCATTTTTTTGTAGTAATTATGAGGTTTGTGTTGCTTTTTAGGGTTGATTCCCCCTTGGTCAGTAAACCTTGAACTTACATTCATCAAGCTAGCATATTTCCTCTTTTTTCTATGTTTCCTCTTTTCTATGAGATCATGATTCTTAATCAATACCATGAAAAGCATGGGTTGTAAGGTTGATAAAGTAGTTTTTCACATTACTAATTGGCATGATTTTTGAATATCATTATTTTTTGTAATAAGTATGAAGTTTATGTTGCTTTTTAGGGTTGATTTACCCTTGGTAGAGTGTAGCAAGATGTAACAATAATAGCAAGTTTATCAATGCTATTGAGAGAGTTATGCACATTAAGAAGAGGAATAAAGATATACTATCCATGTTGACTAGAGGACTAAAAAGATTTATGATTTTCATGTTAAATGGTGTGCCGATGACATGTTGATTGATGCTAATTGGAGGAGTGGAAAAATGTGGGCACTCCATGTTGATTAGAGGAGTGGATAAGGATGTCTTAAACATGTTAGCTAAAGAAGTGATAAAGGTGTGGTATGTATGTTAGCTAGAGGAGACCCTAAAGTCAGTAGAGCTATGGATAATAGATAAATTAGGTGTTAAGAAAGGATCCATAAGAATAGGTAGTGTATGTATAGCCAATCTAGGGGCTTAAAAAGTACTAGGAGAAGTGGATAAAGGGATGCCATCAATAGCATTTGTTCTGAAATCCCTTTGAGGCTCATTAAAAAGTTGAGGCATAGGTTGGATTTTGACCTTATACTTTGCCCCATTAGCTTTGGATCCCATGTGGCCAATTTTATGTATTTCTTCGATCACCTAAAACAAGGTATCAACACAAGGTGAGCAATGTCAAAGTTCCTTATTGTGCTTCCTCCCTCTCTCACTCATCACCATGTTTACACAAATTAATTACATAAAACAACTATTTATTTAGTCTCCATTTTGTTTAATCTCCTATTTGATGTATATGGCATGTAAGTCCCTTAAATAAAATAATTCCCCTCTGTGTAATAATATTCTATGTTACATGTTGAGTTCGTTAGGCTTTCTATTGAGCTCTTATGCCTATGAGATTAAAGAATTATAGCATTATGTAGACTAAAGAATGCATGCTTATAACTTCTTTGGGGTAGTGAACTTTACCCTAATTGCTTGAAGCCTCTTTTTTTAGTGCAGTAAGAGTTAAGAATGGGTAACCCACGGAGGTTATGAATGGTAGAGACTAGCATAGGGAGAAGATTAAGAGACTAACTATGAGAAAGTGTGAAAATTGAATTGTAGAGGCTAAATATGAGAAAGTGTGAAATTTGAATGGTAGAATCATCACAAGCAATTGTTTGGTTAAGAGACTAACTATAAGAAAGTGTGAAAATTGAAATGTGGAATCGTCACAAGTAATTGTTTAATTGAAAAACCCTCCTTTTTCCACATACATAAGAAAAGTCATTATGTGCACCATTGTGGAGGACGGAATGGGAATATGAAGGTAGATACTCCCATTTGGTTCAAGGACTTGAGGTAAAAAGTTTTTTATAAGAGAAAAATAGATCCACAATGGAAACACACTAGAAGAACCACATTTCACCATAAAGCCACATTTCACCCTAAGAAATTCTTACCATCATGTTTTCCCTACCAAAAGAGGAGTCATTTTTATTGACAATGGACTGGGACTATGAAGGTAGAGACTCCCATTTGGGTTGAAAGACTTGAGGTAATAAGTTTTTTGTAACGGAAAAATAGATCCAGACTAGAGCCACATTTCACAATTCATGTTTTCCCTTTCAAGAGGAGTCATGTTTATCAAACATTCATTAGTAAGAGTGTAGATGATTAAATGTATAAGGAGAAAAATTTAGTAGCTTTGTGGGGCTATGAGACTAGTCCTAACAAATCTATGGCTTTATATGGTCTCTATATGGTGATGCTAGTTAGAAGAAGAAATGGTGGACTACCTTAGGCCTTGACCAAGCCTTTCTATAAAATTTTAGACACCCCTATAAGTAGTGATTCTTACCCTTGATAAAGACATCTATACACCCACAGCAATCGTGTCAACAAAATTTTACTAACGTTACTATGAACTAGCACCATTGTGAGGCTAATTCCCCTTAACTACTTTGATTGATCACTTAATAGGGGAAACTCACCCAAACAAGGCACAACCCTTCCTTACCTAAATCAATGCATTTTACCAAAAAATCATCTCATCATTTTGCTATGGGGGAATCTCTTTGCTCTACAGTAAAACCATGGAGCATTGTGTGCAAAAGTTATTAAGCAATAAGGAAACCATTTCAGGGCTTGAAAAACAAATGTCTGAATTAAGACATAAGCAGACCTCATTAGGTCTCCATAAACGACAAAAAAAACTAAGGGATATTGAGCAAATGAAGCTAGGAGGTGGTGGCATTAAGAAGAGAATACATGCCATCAAGTAAGCTCCTTTCTATTAACTGGTTTATTGTTTCTATTGTGATATTTTATGAATAGCAATCATTATTGCATATGTTCATGTATATCAATTTTTGCATTTCAATACTCTTCATTAAGTAGATAATCCTTTTCATTCCACTTCATGAATTTATCTTTTCACTCTCACATATTTCCTACCTTGTTGCCATCTTGTTACCATCCCTCTCTTAACATGGTCGTCAATGGCATTAAAAAATACTTTCTTGGGATTAGCATTCACTATCCACGTGGGTGGTCTAGACAAGGCCAAAAACAAACCCACTAGATTTGCTCGTTCCTCCTTTTATCTAATCACTTAGAAAGACTAATAGGGGTAGTGAAACACAACAATCTTACCTATTCCTACTCCTACTCTCATGCACTATTTTTGTGGACTCCTCTTTTCCACCTACACACAAGTGCTCATGGTCTTGAGAAAATCCAAGTACTGATTCCCATAGGCATGCTTGCTTTTTAGCTTGTTACTTGGATGATGGGTGTGTGTGGATGTGAAGTGGAATGGCTGCACTATTGTGACAAGGCTTAAGATAATCCATTGGACCTTGTTCCTCCCTCTTCTATGTGTCACCACACCTAGAAGAGCTAGCACCAAACTAATGAGGGCAGTGGAAAACATCAAGATCATATCTATTCTAACTCCTACTCTCTGCACTCGACTCTATTTCTCCACCTACCTACACTAACTGATGTGGCTAGTTCATCCTTGGAGTCTTACTACATGAATGCTCACTATCTGAAGGAAATCTGAGTATTGAGTTCCATAGGCATGCTTGCTTCTTAGCTTACAACTTGGGTGATGGGTGTGTGGGTGTGTGTGTGTGTGAGAGAGAGAGAGAGAGAGGATGTAAAGTGAATACATGTGTGAAATGGTGGGAAGGGAAAATGTGAATTAAACTTTATAAAGTGAAAGAAAGGGTGTTTACAAATGTGAAATGGTGGGCAGGGAAAACGTGAATTAAACTTCACAAAGTGAAAGAAAGGGTGTTTACAAATGTAAGTGATGCAATGAATATTTTTATACCATTGGATTCTTAGAATCTTTTTTGCAATCCCACTCTTTAGCCCCACACTCCCTCTCTTCATGTCAGAAGCCCATCTCTCTCTCCTCTTCCAAGTGGACTCATGCTTTACTCCACCCTAATATAATATTTCAACCCCAAGCTTGCTCCTTCACTCAAGAGAACCCTATGCAAGATCCACTCTCACAAGTCTCAAATCTTTACCAAATCCAAGAACTCATGCAAAAACTAACATGATAAAATCTCATTAGAGCACTTGCAATTACCATGCAACAAGAAATACTAAGAGAGAAGCATTACAAGTGGAGTAGTGAGAAGCACTTATAAGAAGGAAATAGGGCAAGAGATCTCCCAAATTTGAAAAGAGCATGTAAAATTGTATTGAGTTTACATATTTTTACATATATAAACTTGAGTTATGAACGTTCACACTTGTTTACTACCAAAACTTACTCATCTCTAGTCTCTAACTCTTTATTATCCTAGATTCTAAATCAATAAATAATGCCTACGTACATCCTTGGGCAAACCCTAGTACCATATGGGTGTCTCTTGTAAAAAAATACCCATGTTTTTGAAGCTATGAGTGAAAATTTGGTTTTTGTCATGTCTTTGGGTTCTAGTTTGTAGGGATTGGGAACCCATCAATGTTGTAGACTTGTGATCCATCTTGGGTTTTCGTCATGTCTTTGGGTTCTAATCTGTAGGGATTGGGAACCCATCAATGTTGTAGACTTGTGATCCATCTTAGGTTTTGGTCTTTGGGGAATTGGGAACCCATCAAAGTAGACTTGGGAACCCATCAAAGTAGACTTTTAATCCATTTTGAATAACCATATAACCCATCAATGTAGACTTGTAAGATTTGACCCATCTCAAGTTGTCGGCCTAACTGGACATCACATGTGTGCTCGATCCTTTTGGAAAAGCTTTGAAACTTCCACACCTTAATCCCATAGCTAGTCTGTATATCCTTGGCATCATTTACATCCTATTTCCATGTTGAACTTGACTCCCATTGACTTGGTCAAAGCATTGATTGGGTTAACAACCTCCTCCACCCCACTTTTGCATAGTTCTTATCCCCTCCACCCCACTTTGTTCAAGAGCCACCCATATACTATAGAGTCATCATAGCCCATGGTGGAGCTATTGTTTCATCACAAAACAAATATTTTCACCACAAAAATTTAGGGATATATATATATATATATATATATATATATATATATATAGAGAGAGAGAGAGAGAGAGAGAGTGAGATAGAGAGAATTGGGCATGTCAATGTGCAAAGTATGAAGTCTATACAGACTAAAGAAATTGTGACAGGGTTGCCTGAGTTTAAAGTCCAAGCCTACCTAGTTTGCATTAAATTCCTCATCATTCCTCAATCTTCCCCCTTTGTTATGGCCTACACTTGGCTCTTTGGCTATAAGTAGTTGGGCCCTACTCTACTAATCCCTCTTAGGTAGAGCCTCAAACAAAGTTTGTATCTCATGGAACAACTTTAAAGGAAAGCAAAATATCCCTACTAATTGAACTTGGTGTGGTTAGTAATATTGAAGTGAAGCTTCCAATGTGGTATGTTTGACCTTTTTGCCAAATATTATCTTGTAGCCAAGGGGAGGGCCTCAGAAGGGTATAAGGGGATATGAAGAGAATAGGAAGGAAGGTATCAAGGAGGCATATAAATCTAGTAGTTCTAGTCAACCTCTAGAAGTCCAAGATGATAAAGATAAAGAAACCTCTCAACAGAGTGGTAGTATGTCAAAGTGTGGGTAGATACTAGCTCTACCCTTTTTGATCACTTTCTTCTCATATGGAAATGGGAGGACATCATCTGGTGGGGTAATGGCTTGATCAGGTTCCCCAAAAGGAATATGATGGTGAATGACACTCTCCTTAAGGATAAGCTATTTGCAAAGCTAACTCTAAATTCCATTCATAGAATGGAATTAATGGTAATGACCCTGCCAAGTGGGGAGGAAGTCTTATAGATGAGATGAAAGGGGTAATAAAAAGAGTGGGCAAACTAAGAGGCCATTGAAAGGAGAGAGCATCAGAGAAAGGTTGAGGAGACTTGGAACCCGCCACTAGTCAAGAATGTTGTTCAAAGCCTAAAAGTCTACCTCAAAATACTTCTTTATATCTCTTAAAGATAAACATGGTAATTTTCTTCATGACCCTTATTATATAGTGGGAAAGTGGGGTGGATTTTTTGGAAAAAACCTTAAGCCAAAAGGAAGACATATATAACAAAAGGCTTCAAGTTGGAGACCTAGCTTGTGGACATCATTCATCATAAGAAGATATCTCCTGATCAAGCCAAATGGGTAGAAAGGTGTGTGCTTTTTTCTTGTATCAAAGCATACAGGGAGAGATAAAATCCCCAAGTTAGGATGGACTCTGATGGAATTCTTCATTGAATTATTATGGACTCATCTACAAAAATAGGTGACTTTAATCCTCATCAACAGAGCCTTTAGGCTAGGCATATTCGAAAGGGGCATTGAAGAAGGCATCATCAACAAAAAATAGGTGACTTTAATCTTGAATAGAGCCTTTAGGCTAGGCATATTAGAAAGGAGCATTAAAGAAGGCATCATCAAGCTTCTACCTAAGCAAAACTACCTATGAGCCTTTTCCTCACACTGGCACTCTCCTTATTGTCATATGTAATGTCTTAGAAAAAGTCATTGTAGTAAGATTAACCCCCCTATCGCAATCTTGTATCTCTAAGAGCCAACATGGTTTCATAAAACAAATTCATAAAAGGAAGTTATATGATAACATTTACTCTATGTTAACTCAAAAAGAAGTTGCTTTCCTAACTAGAAAAAAAATATTTTCTCTCCAAACTAGAAAAAAATGTATCATGTTGTAGCTAGACTTATAGTTTGACTTAGAGAAAGCATATGAGAGGATCCATTAGTCTTTTATTAGGCAAAATCCTAGAGAAAATGAGATTTGGTAAACTGATCTCTTTAGATATATATGTTTTCACTAGTGTGCCTATTCTAATCTCCTTCTCATGTTGGTTGGGGGATTCCTCATTCATAGGTCAAGTAAATAGGGATGTCTTCTTTCTCCTCTATTGTTTTTTATGGCCACTCATCCTCTTATTAAAGCTCTTAAGTTGGCTGATCTCAAGAAGGACAGATTGAAGGGTTGAAACTCTAAGAGGGGACACATATGGTGATGCAATCTTTTTTTACTATTCCTTCAAGAAGAGATTGAGGTTATTATGAGAGCCTTAATCAATCTCAGATGCCTTAGGGTGCAACATAGCCAAATTCAAGATGATTAACCTAACTAAAGATGAGTCTTTTGATCTACACAGATGGGGTTGTCAAATTATCAATAAAGGTAACATTTTTAGACATCTAAGATGTCCTACTAGCGTTGGGGTGTCTAATAAATAGTTGATGGAATGGGTCTCCTAAGAGGATGTCCTATTAGGGTGTGGGTGTTTGGGTGCTACTAAAAATCAAATTTAAGATTAGTAAATGGGACTATATTCTTCTTCCCTTTCATGCAAGGTATTAACTCTATCCTTCTAGCCTACTTGGATTTCTTTTGCGCTCTACTTAACTTTTAAAAGAAGTCATTGGCTTAAAATGTTATCCCCCATTACGTAGTTTCTTTGTGGAAGAATATGGTGAAGAAGCAAAAGGCCTAACATTAACCCGCATGGGTGAAAGTCTTCCTTCCAAAAGACATGGGGGGATTGAGGATAATTAATCTCCTTCCTAAAGACCGGGGGGGGGGGGGGCAATTGAGGATAATTCATCACATCTCTTTGTTGAGGGAGCTGTGCCTTTTAAAAAATAATTGAGAACCCCAAGTGTTGTTTGTATAGGGTGATGTAAGCTTGTTTATGGTGCTTCATAAGCTTGTTTATGATGCTTCATAATATGGTTACATGGTAGAGGTAGCCCTTTGAGTTGGCTAGCAACATCTGCTAATTATGTAATGTGTATATATAGATATATATATATATATATTATGAGCTATTTGTATGCCGTATTCTCACCTTCTTCGAAACATTCTCAGTAGTCTTAGTAGATGGTGAAGGTATCGTAAGAGCCGATGATCCATTTAGACGAGCGGAATCGAAATATAGTGTTGAGAAGGTAGGTGTAATTGTAGAGTTTTATGGTGGTGAACTAGATGGTGCTAGCTTTAGCGATCCTACTACATTTAAAAAATATGCTAGACATGCTCAATCGGGTGAGATCTTTGAATTTGATCGTGCCACTCTGAAATCAGACGGTGTTTTTAGGAGTAGCCCACGAGGGTGGTTCACTTTCGGTCACGCCAATTCTTTTAACCTAAGGTTTCAAACCTTATTCACATGCTCATACTTAAGCTTGCACACTGAAACACACTCCGCCTCAAGATCAAGGATGGTCTTGCCCATATTCTAAATTCCAATTTGGATTTGTTATTGCTCCCCCTCAAAGAATACTTGGGAGAAATTTTCAAATCATGACTAAAAGATATACTAGTCCACATATTGACCAAGTTCACATATGTAATCTAGCCATTAGTGCATAGTCAATCTACGGTAACATATATATTCCTCATCTTTGTTAAATCTTCAATCTTCCATGGTGAGAAAACCTTTTAGGTCTTCAAAATCTTCAAGCTATGTTAATCCATATCTAACATTGTTATCTCCATTGAGAACTTTATTCATCCGTGTGAGTATCGTATCATCCAAATCATACATAACATGTGTTAAGTGATCTCAAATCACATCCATAGAAAATCCATGCTACATCAAACCAATGTATGCAAAATCACTCTTTATAGTGATTCATATTGCCTTAATTCACCTACTTATAACCAAAATACCATGTAAAAGGTATCATCATGTGCATCCATATTTCCTTGATTCACCTGCTTATAAACCAAAGTACCATGTATAAGGTATCATCATGTGCATCCATCATGTGTAAACATCTCCATGTCATTTTTCTAATGGTAATGTCCAAAACCTATCATGACATGCTTTCCATACACGTCTCTTAAAGAACCAAAGTATCCACGAGGTATAATAAACCTCAATGCATACATCCATTATATGTGAATACCATAAGGGAATTATATCACATCATCTATGTGTCACGTGAACACCACAAGGGAATTATATTACTCTATTTGTGGAATTCTAATCCACCCATCCTTCACTTACATAAAACTGCTTATTACATCTTCTCTATGTGATTTTCCATCTTCACATAGATGACTTAGAGGCCATGCCATGATGACAATCTATCATCAAATTGCTGAGGAGTTTGAACATACCCATGGTATATGTGTTCATATGCAACACACTCTATAACCGAGTTTGCGAGCATGTGACTAATATAAGTACGTGCGATTTCCCTGTCACACAAATACATCTATATCTCTTTTCTCTAAAAGAGAGAATCCTCAGAAGCTACATTAAAGAAGCTTCTATGTACATCATGGTCAACCTTATCTTTGCTCTTGCATCATTCTCCATCACTCTCGATCACTCTCGATATCCTTTTTGTCTCTTCCCACAGAGATCCCGAATCCTGATTACCACATGTCTCATGCATATGATGGTTGTCCAGCTTCCTAACTTTAGTATCATCATCTTTTAGTGGCACATTCTTGGAGTCATATGTCTGATGCTTTCACTTTGTCGAATGTCAAACCTCATCATTTGACTTCTCATCCTTAATGTCCTCTTCCTTGACCACATTCTTGATCAAGTCTTCTTTCTCATGAATGATGTCAAACACTTGTTTTTCATCAATGATGGTGGATACTAGCTTTCTTCACCATGTCATGTGTCCTGTTTATAGTAGATTCTTTTGAGAATGATTTCAGGCTAAGTGTCCCATATTTCTATATGTGTAGCAAATTCTAGTGTTCCCATTTGAACATTGATATGCAAAGTGTCATGTCTCATGACAATTAAAGCATTCAAACTTATTACAAAATATTTTCATGTTTTCAGGTTTTTGATGATGATGAGAAATTATTGCTTTATTTGTCGATGTCTTTTTGTCGGTGTCTGTGTCGATGCTCATTAATGTGAAGGTCTTCTCTTTAACCTTGATTCATTGATCAATCTTCATCTACACATCATCGTGCACTTGCATCTTTTCCTCTAGTCCCATACAAGTCTGCATTCTTTCTTTGAAATTCATAGTCTACTCTTCTAATTTAAATACTTTCAACTTTAGTGCTTGTACCTAATTGTCGAGCACTTCTTGTTACCTTACTTGCTCCTTGGCTTATTCCTCAAACCTCTTTTGTTATTTTTATAACTATTCTTCTCTCACTTTGACTTGCTCCTCAAGTCCCTTTTACCAAACTTGTAGCTCTTGTTCCTTTTGCTGAATGTTACGTTCCCATGCAACAAGCCTTTGCCTTTCTTCTTCAAGTGTCTTTTCCCATGAAAAAAGTCTTTGTTTCTCCTCGTCAAGAGATTTTAAAAGTTTGACTACTTCTTCTATTTGTCCATAAACTTTATTCCCTTGTAAAAGTAGTTTCTCACGTCCTATGAGCTCTTCATCTTTGCTTGAACATACATCTAAATCATCTAATGATGGACTTACGATCTCGACTTCAAATTGCTTCTTCAAGTCTGCAACTCTGACAACTTCACTTTAGGACCATGTGTTCTCCTTGATTTCTTTCCCATACTAATCAGACCCCTGACGAGTGATCAATCATTGTATGTGTCTACTTTGGACACACTCTTAACACCCTTGTGCACTACATTGTCGAGACTTAGGCAATGAAAGGTTAAAGAAAAAATAATTGGGTGGATGAGAGGGGTTCAATAAGGTTTGATTTTGGCTCTCCAATTGGGGGGAAATTTTCTTTTTCTTCCATTACGGGGTGGCCCTTCAAATCTTTTCTCCTCTATGCTTTGTAAAGGTTTTGATCTTGCCACTGTCCCCACCTAATCTTTAACAATACCCCCTTTAATGCTATGCCCTATGTATGCTAGCACTTACCATGTATTGTTGGCCACTACTACACTCTTCTCTTCTCTACGTACTCTGTCACCTCGTTGTTGATGACTTCTATGCCGACGCTACTACTACTTCTATGCTAGCCTTGTGTAGGTTTTTCTTAAGCCTTTGTAAAGGCTTTAATGCTTATATGACATTGTTTTTAAAAATGCTTATGGTTATGTCACGAGACTTTTTTTGTACTTCTTGAAGAAATAATTAAAAACTCATAAAATATAACAAAAATTAAAACAAAGCATTAGGAAAATTCTGGACTCAAAAGAGGGCTGTTTCAACAATAATATAATAATAGACACATAGATTGAGTGACATGTAATCTACGAACGAGATTCACCGGTGGTGGGACCTCTGTACAAACCCACCCAAAACGTGGAGAAACTCTTATCTTCATGAAATATTAAAAAAAACCATCACCTTGTCTTAAAATATTTAAAACTGTTTTTTTTGTCAGAAACTAACACAATAAAAGAATGTTTTCCACATTCATGTGTTAGACGTGGAGCACTAAAAAATTCTTTCCACCACCCCTAGAACTAATGAAGCTTGAATGCTTGGAATAGATAGATACACATTCTCCTGGTTATTCCCTCAACTTGGTTCCACTTTTGAATCTCGAAACATCTTTGGCGCCCAAAAGAACACACCGTCCCTCATTTCTTCTTCCCTCCTTGATCCACAAAAGCGGTTAGCCCAGTCATCCACTTTCTGCTACTTCTTCTTTCTCATACGTCTGTTAATCTATCATGGCACCCAAAAGTGGACTGAAACGAGCAAGGAGCAGTATCTCATCTGTTGTGTTGTATAACATAAAAGACGAGAACGAAGAATGGATTCCCCAAGTATACAGGAAGTACTCTTGGGTCACTATGCAACCAGGAAAACAAGGCCACTACCGAGTGAAGGGAAAGGCATCTGAAGACTTGGCCAAACATTGGAAAGGAAGGATCCTTGACTTTAAGATGGCACCAAGAGGGAAAACTGTCAAAGAAGTGTTGATCCAGCATGTATTCATGCAAAAAGAGATCAACGTGGGACCATTGGAAGACACAGACCACATTGTAAGTGCTTGTGTTTTGTATTTCAATGTTGCAAATAAGGTGATTGATATACATTTTTCTGCCTTGCACAGATTTGTACCCATCCAATCTTCAGGAGTGGGAGCCTGCACAATGCTTGACGGGATTCTTGAATGTCGTACATGGTGAGGTGGGGGAACTTCAATATGAAGGTCATGCACCAAGTGATCTCGCAAGAAGTAGAACATATTTCTATGACTCATTTTATACCTTGCCCACTCAATCGAGTCGACATGGAAAGTTGGAACGTATTCCGTTGCCCGCACTTGATAGTCCTGAGTGGCCATTGCTTGACACAGAAGTGATAGAGTCATACAGGACCAAAATGTTTAATGATATTAAATGTGCTATGAAGCCTAGCATTGGTGCAAGAAATGTGCACTTAAGTTTGTTTGTTCCAATTGCATGCTTTGTTCATTTATTTTCTGATTGTAAACAATTGAGAAAAACTAGAACAACTTTTGTGTGCAAAGATGTAGATGAAGCCTGGCTTGATCATTTGTTTGACAAAGGTTGGAGAGTGAAATCATCAAAGGGAGATGATTTGATCGAATGTCGATTGAACACCTCCGACATTGCATTTCGGTGAGTGTTATAACATTATAATGTATTTTTGTGAAACAGTTACAACGCTTATTTGATTATACTCGAAAAATTATCCTGATGATATTTTGGAATCAGATACTATATTGCCAGGCAACATCTGTGCATGTCATTTACTTATAGAAGGTGGCGATGGATCAACAACAACTGGGAAAGCATGGACCAAGATATAAGAGATGGCAGCCACTCTTGCTCGATAGATATAGTTATGATTCGACAGGGTCACCCATCTTTGACATTGGAAGTGGAAGAGAATTGGACTCTCGAATATGTTAGGAAGGAATTAGAAGTAGCTATTTAGAATCCTCCAGATCAATTTTTCTTCAAGCTCGATGGTTGGAAGCTAAGTAAAAGAAGAGAGCATCAGATCATTTGTAAAGATGTTGCAGCCCCACATGAATTGGAGGCACTAGAAGATATATGATGTGACCATGTATACGGTGACAATGTATTTTCCATATGCAATAAACTTATCTATTCAGAACATTGCTTTTGTAATGCTTTATTGTTTAAAACAATGTAATGAAGGCAAAAATTCCCCAATTGAATTTTTATGTACATAAAAAAGGCTTAAAGTAAGAAAGCAAGCAGTGAAGGAACACAGTAGCAAATTTGATCCTCTGATTTTCAAATGAAAAGTGTATTTACAATTGATGTTCTCTCTCCAATAACACTAGATCTGTGCAAAAAAATATAAATGTACATGTATATCTGCATATTTACAAACGTACATTTGTTGGAAGAAGGAAAAAACTATTTATTACTGGAACCCATAGGTATCGGCTTCAGGATGGAGCCATGGCTCTTCTCCCAAGTATGGAGCCCATGTAAGAGGCTCAGGGGGGCCTATCCCCCCTCGTGGATTGGGCGGGATGAAGTCCACTGGCCCGTCTGGAGGCATAACTTCAGCGACCTCGATCAATTTCGCAATCGTTTCCTCCCTAAACATTTGGACGTCTAGGTCCACGTAGCGAGACATTGATGGAAACTGCCATCACAATTCATCAAGGCATAAATAAGATCAACATGACAATATATAAGAAGATAAACAAGAGCACGCATGCGTATGGGAGCTGAAAATGCTTACATCCTCTGAAGGGAGCTGAAAAATGCTTCGTAGCAGTAACATTGCATTAAGTGCAACCCTCCACCCACAGCTGTAGCCATCTTCTTGTTTGGGGACACTAACCCTTCGGATGGTCGATCGATCCAGGGTGTCGATGTCCATGCTGAGGCTCTCGTAAGCTGCCATTAGTTTCCTGACACCACTGTAAACAGAGACCAATCATTATCCTGATCAATCCGGACTTCTAACTCAAACAATAATATGTATCTTAACGATTTTTACTTACAGCAAAACATTTTCATGGACACCAGATGTCGAATTTGCAAGGTAAATGACATTTTCTTGCACGTCGACTAGTAGAAGACTCCAATGGGAACTGCACAATAGATTTCTATTAGTTTCAATCCAAAGGAAGCACTATATAACTCGTGTACGGTGTTTCCTATAAACATCATGCAAGAGAGATAGAGAGACAAACTCACTTTTCATGATATGCCAAAAAAAATACTCGGGCATCGTCCAGCTGGACCTAATGAAAATTTGTGGGAGGACAGAGAAAAGAGTATACCTTAAAACACATCTGAGCACTTTGTCGTTGACTTCAATTTTAGGATCAAACAAAATGTTGATTTCTTCAGCATGAATCGGGAAATAACATCTATGCCCTCTAATATTAAAGTGTACATAGAACTTCGGCAACAAAAATTGCAGCGCCTCCCGATTCATGGCATGGAGTGCGCGAACATTTTCCCTTTTTGTTTGCAATGCAAGCATTGCAGCTTGATGTTCCCTTTGAGCGCTTGTCATTAAATTTGCCCGAGTCTGATGTTCATGATCTGGACCTCCCTCGGTCACCTCTTCAATTCTCACTTTTTGTACAGGACGGACATCCAAAATTTGTAACATTCGTTCATCAGTAAACATAACTGGTCTAAGTAACTTATCATATCTGAAATGAAGGGCTACTAGGCTGAAAAAATCTTTGTTCATTACTGTCACCCTGTGTGCATGGGCAACAAGAACGTAACTATCCAAAAAAATTCGATCATCCAATCTTCTGTGGCCTCCTGCAACCAAAACAGGGCCGATGCCTTCCACCTAAACAAAATTCCATTCTGCTCACAAATTCTCCTGGCAAGCCTCTGGAAAGGAAATCTGGGAATAGCAGCTGTCGGGTGCTTCATAAACTTTGTGATTTCTCGCAGGGCTGCCGAATGCTCTGCGAAACGCCTTAGTCTAGGCTGCGTTTTGGACAATCGGGAAGGACTGCTTGATTTCCTGGATCTTGAGGCTTTCAGAACGCCCATCTTCTTCCCAGTAGATGAGGGAGCTGCATTGTCAATGGGTCTAGCTGTATGCCTTACACGAGCCATCTGAAAACGTAAGAAAAAGCAGAAAACTTAGCTATTCAGTAGTACACGATTAACAATTCACCATAAAGCGAGAGAGGGTGGCCAAGAAAGCAATATGCACTTCCTCGCATTATGGTGAATCCATTCACCATAACGCGAGATGAAGGCCCACAGAAACACAATAATCCTTCTCGCATTATGGTGAATTCATTGACACCAATAAGAGGCGGATTATCGTGCATCCTTTAAGCTTTGATCTTGCGTTATAGTGATTTGATTCACCATAACGCGAGACTAAGAGCCAGTCAAAGCAAAACAATCCTCCTCGCGTTATAGTGAATCGATCTACTACAACGGGAGGAGGGTTCTCCCGAATCTCTTACCATTCCGTCTTGCATTTTGGTGATTCGATTCACCATAACACATAGAGCAGTATTGAGATTCTAATGACTCGTCGTCTGCTTTACGGTGAATCGAATCACCATGATAGAGGGCAAACAGTCGAAGAGAAAACAATGGCAGAGGGCAAACAGTCGAAGGAAAAACAAAACAATCAAGGATTATACAAGAAACTCACAAAACAATCAAGTAATACACTTTCATCACATTCTATGAGTGGGAATGGATGGAGACTGTCGTGTAGGAGGTGAATTAATTGACACCAATAAGAGGTGGATTATCGTGAATCCTTTGCCCCTTGGTCTTGTGTTATGGTGAATCGATTCACCATAACGCGAGTCTAAGGGCCAGTCAAAGCAAAACAATCCTCCTCGCGTTATAGTGAATCGATTTTCTACAACGGGAGGAGGATTATCGCGAATCTCTTACGTTTGCCTTCTGCCATGGTGATTCGATTCACCATAAGACATGGAGCGTATTGAGATTCTAATGGCCCGTCGTGTGCTTTAAGGTGAATCGAATCACCACGGCAGAAGGCAAACAGTCGAAGAAAAAACAATGGCACAGGGCAAACAGTCGAAGAAAAAACAAAACAAACAAGCAATATACAAGAAACTTACAAAACAATCAAGTAGTATACAAAAACTTACATTTCTTGCGTGAGAATGGATGGAGACTGTCGTGCAGGAGGTGGAAAATCGGTTCAGTACTGTGGCGGTAGTCGGAAGTCACCTGGAGGCAAGCAGGAGGACGGACAAGGCAAAATCGATAAGAGGACGAAAAGGTGGCGTGATTAACGGCTTTGATTAGTCTTTAGAGCGAACACACGTGCTGGCGGGCTGCCAGGGCGACTAGGCGGCGCTGACATGTCGCATAGCATTAAAAAGGGCTTTGATTAAACTTTATAGCTTGTACACGTGCTAGGTACACGGCGGGCTGCCACGTGGCATTCATGGAATGGCGGGTGAAAACGCGGCGCTGACGTGTCGCGTAGCATTAAAAACGGATTTTCTAGGATACTCATCTCATTTATTGCCTCTCTTGGAGTTCGTATTCTCATTTATCTCCCCACCAACGGCCTTCATCTCCATCAACGACTGACTATCTCCTCCAACCCTCCTTCATCAATCATCCTCCTGTATCCAACGTCAAAGATAAACCTCCAACCTCCTTCATCTCCATCTCCTGCGACGTTTGTATACAATTTGTTTTCCTGGTATTTTTATCTCTTTTGTGCTTCCTTCTTCTTTTGTTATTTCGTTGTTTTGGTTTCAGTCGTGGAGAACTTCTTGCTTTGTCTTTTCATCGCGTTAAGGTGAATTGAAAACCTATGACTCCTCGCCTTATGGTGAATTGACTGCGAAGAAGAGTATTTTAATTCTTTTGACACCTCCTCTCTCAGTATGGGTACTGGAGAACTATCTTTATTTGTAATTCACCATAACGTAAGAGGCGTTGCCAAAGGATGATAAAGTCGTCATGTTGCGGTGAATCAATTCACCATAACGCGAGCGAAGGTCCCATAGGAAGCACAATATTCCTCCTCGCATTATGGTGAATCGATTCACCATAACACGAGAAGAGGTCCTTGACTTAGCTGCAATTTTATTTGCGTTAGGGAAAATAGATTCACTACAACGCGAGGAGGAATACCTGGATTCCTCTGATATCTCCTCTCGCGTTATGTTGAATCCATTCACACCACACAGAGATTTGTTGTTTAAGATCGACTGTCTCTTGATTCATTGCTTGAACTAATATTTTCCATGTCTTATCTACACCCTTGAATTCAGCCATGGCGCAAGTTCAAGTCGAGTTTGATGTGGACGAAGAGATTAAAGAAACACCTGCAACTCTGTTGTATGACTTCCTCTACAAATGTCGACATCATGATTTGCACCCTGCAATTTCGTTGATGTTCAATTGCAATTTTTCTCTGGAGGATACATTTTCTAGCCATCATGGATACTTTGAAGAGGCAAAGCAAGAGTTTGACGAGCTCACAAATGAAGAACCAATGATGATTGATGGAAAAAATCACATTCATTTTAATCTCAAGGTGTCGCCGGAGAAGAAGCAGAGGTTAAACAGGGATTGGCACAAGGTACCATGTGATAAGAAGAGAGCTTTGCTATGCCCTTTTCACAAAAGAAAATGCCGCTTGATGGAATACTCTTATGCCTTCTTATGCTTCTTGCACATGAACGTGCAATTAACAGATGAAGAATGTACAGAGCTGCATGCAACAAATGAAAGTGAAGACACGATTTCTCATCAGGCTAGTCCCACCGTCGAGGATGTTGCTGAAGAGGAGGACACTCCTCATGTGATTGAGGAGTTCAATGTTGAAGAAGAGAGGAAGCTCAGTTCGGCGGTTGATATTGAGGCAGTTAGAGAACAAAACAGTGATATAGGTCAGCTTGTGATTGAATCAGATGACTCCTCCTCCATTCCAACGCCATTACTCCCCTCCTACCAAGTAGGAGATTCAGAGTATATATTGCTGACAGACATACAACATGTATTTAACTTAAGGGAGGACCATTGCATAGCTTTCATAGCCCAAAATCTGGAGGTCGATGACAATTTTGTAGATGATGATGGGATAGATAAGTACTTACTAGTGGATAGCCATGTGAAAGACACCGAGTTCCTATCTGCTGCAGCAACACTAAAGATGATCTATGCTGATGCCCTTAGATATGAAGGAAAAGATGCCACAGAGGAAGAGCTACAAGAAGCAAGGGAAAGACTGAATATCACCAACATGGGAGGGTTTAGGGATGTGCCAAATAAGTCAGCGGAAACCGTTCCTAGTTCGGGCACTAATTTATGGCAAGACGCCTTGCTTGAAGCAGATGAGAACCAAGAGGTTAGTTTTTTTTTGTTGTGGATTTGGCTTTATCAACTTTGTCCTGAAATGTTTGGTGATGTTGTTTCTGGCTAATGCTCCTTTATTTTTTCAGTTGGAAATATATGAAGACACATTCCTCAAACGTGCTTCAGGCAAGCGTATGGCGGGATTGGGCCACGATTCGACACTAGGAACATATATACATCGCCTAAAATTCCCTCAAATTGTGATATTTCACGCTAGCTTCTCCAAGGACAATGCAAGTTTTCCTCTGATGGCGATAAAGACTCTATCCAGGTATTTAGGTGGCTATCACTTAAGGTTGAATGCAAACAAGGCAATACTTCTGGAGCGGCAAGCAGCTGTTCGAATTTTTGGAGAGGGACTTGGAGTATATTCGTTAAGATGTAAATATTTAACATATGCTGCTTACGGGTTGGCATGTGGAATCACAGATCCTAATCTGTTGAGTGATTGCGGGAAGAAGCATCTTCTTAGAACAGCAAGGCCAAAGGTCCCTGTTGTGCCATTGATAGAGGATGAAGAAGATGATGCAGAAACGTCATCAAAAAAGGCTCGGCTGGGGGAAGTCTCTGCTCCAGATTAACAAATTTAGATTGTTCCAATTGCTAAGAAGTTTCTTCATATTTCTCAATACTCTTCTTGCTTACCATTAAAAACTATGAAATGTATATATATTGGAAACATTTATATGGGACATAGATGAAAGCTCTTGTTCTTTTAAAATCTTTCACAGTTACATCATTGTTTTACAATATGTATTTCAATGATCAATTTTCTTCCACACTCTGCCCTGTCTTTGTCGTTGTCTTAGCCATTTAGCATGATTCTGCTTTCCCTGTGAGGAGACATATATTGAACGTCTCCGTTCAGCCTGAACCTTTCTTATTGCACATGACACAGCTGATTCAGCATGTTTGATCTTCACACGAGCCCTCACTTGAATCCGCCTATACCACCACTGACATAGTTGCTTCATGGGATTACTTTTCTTTATTCCTCCTCCATGTTGAGTGGCCCTTTGATAGGCACAACATGCTTGCCAATGAGATCTTTCCATGCCTTGGGTAGACCAAATCCCAAGGCTTCCAAACTCTTCCGCAAAAAAGGTTCCATGTGCATGCAAAATGTGCTACAAATGCTCAACAACAACAAGACATTTAGTATCGTATAATATTTTTTGAACAACAAAAAAAACTCAAAGCTGTAGGTTTTCAAGTAATAACCATGTATTATGTCAAGTTTGTCGCACCCCATGCCTTTTCATAGCTAGTGTAGAACTTTGTCACAACTGCCTCAAATTTCTCAACATCCCCATCTTCAAACCTTGCTTTTTGCAACAAAGGTGCTAGGCGATCAAGTGCCAACCACGCTTTGGCCTTTGCCACCCTTGCTTGTCCTGAAGAGCCTCGATCAGGTACAGCTGCATGAAGCTTCCTCCACACCTCAAAATCTGTACCTAGATGACCTCTCTGGGTATGATTAGATAAGAACTTTCTGGCTTTTGCACCTCCAAAACATGGTTTGCTAGGAATATTTCCGGTCTTCCCTGATCTTCTCAAGTCCTTCTCAATCTTCACTTGACCACAATGTAAACCTGCATCTGAAAGCACTTGCTCTATTTTTTTAATAGTTCTTTTACTCTCTACTGCTGGTTTCATATTCCATGAAAATTCGATGTACATGTAGACTAGTTTCTCAATTATTCTAACCAGCGCATGCAAAACACAAATATGAACTCTGATCAAAGGGATAGGAAGAATTGGATCCCAATTAGGATCCACTCCTGGAGCATCACGATTTGGGGGTTCACACCTATTACTGATTGCATTTAGGCATTTCCATTCTCTCTCTTTTCCTCCTTTGGAGACACCTCGTTCGGTCATGCAATACAGGCAAGGATACTTGGACATTGCTCCTTGGGAAATACCAAACATGCATTTCAAGGTTTTAAGATCTGCAGCCAGGTGCCATTCAACCTCATATTCACCATATCCTTCTACATAAAGCTTTTCGCCATTCGACTGCTGTGCTGGATAGTGGAAGGAAGCCTAGTCTGGTTGAAGTACCACTTTAGAATTTCATGGGTCTCTGTTGGAACCTGTTAACAACAACTGGTAGATTGTCTACAACATCATAACAAGAGGATAGCAACATAATATTCTTTTTTTAAAAATGAATAGCACGTCACCTCAAATGCAGCCAGCCACCAAATCTCATTTTCGGATTGTACACTAAAGTGCTTCTCATCAGCATTACTGATACTTGCATCCAAAGCTCTATTCATTAAAGTAATGCTAACCCTTTCCAGCTTCTGTCCTTTGATCACCTCACTCTCATCAAGTTTCAAAACAAATTTCAGCCTTCCATTGCACTCATGTACACTGATGTCATAAAATTTCACCATAGCCATTTGTAATTTCCGAACATCCATGATGAAATTGTTGAACTCTGTAAGCTCTATGATTTTCTGTTCCCCGCTCTTCTTAGTCACTGTCAATGTGCTAGACACGTGACAAGGCTCTCCAACAAGTTCGACCATTCCCAAGTTGAGAATATTTCGAGCTTTGTTCACGTGAAATGGTTTTGGAATGGGAATTACTGTTTTTTTTCCAAGCTTACAATTGAAACCCTCTTTAACTTTATTAAACAACATCCTGTAAGACTTTGTGCTTATACCAGCCATGTCACATATACCTTGTGCATCTGTGAATGCTTCACTCACCTCCTGCAAGGATTGCTTTGCTATGTCTGATCGAAGTCTTGCAAACTTAGGATGCTGTATTGCTGACTCCACGATGTCTTTTGTCAGAACTTTGCCAAATATATCAGAACCTTGCTCTTTTGGACCCACAACATCTGTGACCATCCTGAAGCAACAACGATAGCTATTTCAGTCCACCATTCATCTAACTATACCACCCCCACACCCAATCCCCCATCTCCAAAAAAGGAACTAAAGATGAAAATGAAAAGTGAGTGCTCAAAGAAATTTAAGCTCAAAGAAATTATAGATCCCAATACCTGCAAGCTTTTACACGACGCTTCCATTGGCCACCTCCAACATTGAGTTCTTCCAATGGTTTGATCTGTCTCTTGCGTAATCGAGCACCCAATGGCGTGTCTTTCAAATATTGCAATTTTCTGTTGAACTTTTCAAGTTGTTTTCGAAGGTGTGCATTCTCACTCTCCAATGTGAAATTGTTGATTTCTCGAACTGCCAAAATTTCATTCTTCTCCTTAATAGTGTCCTGCATCTTACAAATAGTCTGCTGCAAATGATCAAACTCTTTTTGTAACCTAGCACAAACTTTTTCTTTGTCCTCGTTTGAAGCTTGCAAAGCTGTTGTGATCGATGCCAAGTAAAAATTCGCACCTTCAAGCATTTTTATCCTGGCATCTCTATCACTCAAATGTCTTTCAAAGATACTTTGACATTGGCCAAACAGTCTTTTGCAATACCCAAGCAATCCATTTTCACCCTCACACACAAACTTGAAGAAACTTGTCAACCCAAAGAATGATGGAGATTGAGAGGAGGTTGGATCTGGTGGGTAAATACTACCATCCAACCATAGGTCCATATTTTTCTTTCCTTCATTTTGAAGCTCAGTAATGCGGGCTTCGCATGCTGGCCTAGACCAATTTCTCTTACAGCAAGGAGCATAATCGGGTTCTACTTGGAAGTGGATGTCCACCTTTTTCTTCTTTTGCTGCACAGGTTCCATTGCATTGTTCTGTGCTTTAACAACACAAAAAGCATCATGAACTCACACTTTAACAAAAAAAAACCAAAGATATTACACTTATCTCCCGTGAAGAAGATTGCTTCATTAAAACCAAAAGACAACATCACTAAATAATACCTCCTTGTCCATCAAACAAACTTGTTGGTATCCTGGATGAACCAAAATGTACAAAGTACTTGTAAGCACAACCCTCACTTGAAAAAGGTAAGAAATGGGATTGTTATTCATGCACAAGCAGGTATGGCGCATGAAGAACAAATACTTTTCCATCCTTTTTCAAAACTTGCCGCCTTGAGAAGAAGAGAGAATTAAAAACCTCCCGCTCAAAACAATTCGGATTTGGAGTGGTTGTGGTTGTGCAGTCAAGAAGACAATGAGAGAGACAATGCAAGATGATGGGTTGCAGGGACGAAGTTCGGTTCAAGTTTGGTTAGCAAAGTTGGCTTCGTTACATTCAAAAGTGTAATGAAGAAAGAGAGTGGTGTCTTTTTTCAATAAAATAAGGCACCATAGTGGGAATAAAAAACTATACTTAAGATGCATTGTTTTGAATTAAAAAACACCCTACATGTCAGTTAATGGAATAAAGAACTCAAAAATGACGCACGTACCCTCCAATATTATATGTGGATTTATTGGCTTGCTTTGTCCACATCACCATCCCAAGGGATCTCTTACAAGGCCCCTTTTTGAGTCCAAATTTTTCCTAATGACTTGAATTAAATTAATAATCCAATAACATAGCATAACACAAGGCAAAGGAAATAGAATAACATCACCATCACAAGACAAGATTGGGTGCAATCTCCCCCCCCAATGCTGTGTAGCTCCACTCCCACGACATGAGTATTTAGAGAATTTTTATTCATAAAAATAGCCCAAGGAGCTAAGAATAGACGAGCGTACAACTCGTGCGACACCAAAATTGGTGATCGTCACACTAATTATTATCAAATAAAAAATAATATGCACAAAGAGTCTAATACATGATTCACAAAAGAAAAAATGATCATCATCTTCACACCATCGCTCAATCCACCAGCCATACAACACCTCAATCGATACCCTCATATAGCTCAATCGGTACCCTCGCACATCTCATGCAGTGTGACGCAATCGGTACCCTTTGCACTTCTCGTTGCTATACTTAGACATTGTCCACGTTAGTTAAATAATTAACACATCAATTAATCCCAACATCATCTTGAGATATAGACAACCCATAAATATTCAAATAACAGCCACACACATGTTTGCCAGGCGTAAGTACCCCGGGAATCACCCCTCCATATACGAACCAACTGAAACAAACAATGGAGGCCCAAAAGCATACCATATACGAGCGTCCCCGATATACAATTTCACAAACGTATAAGAGGATGGCTTCATGATTAGTGTGGAAGACTAAATCTACAAAAGGCATATGCATTGAACCAATCAAATGAATGTATGTAAGACGAGTCTAAGTGTCCCATACCACATAGGCGCATTGTACATACACACATAGGATGGTAAAAAGATAGAAGACATAAATGTGTTTGGAGTAAGTATATGAAACCAATCTGATGTCCCATACCACCACATTAATTCCATATATTACTTCCTTCAGAGAATACAAGTTTGAGGCAGAGTGGCCAGTTCCCTCTGAAACTTAAATTCTGACACAAATTTTCTCTCTCTAGAAATTTTATTTAAGTTATTGAATTTGAACTAATCTTAAAGTTAAATCTAAGGTTTATTAATTAGGTTCTTAGGTTGTAAAAATATTATAAAAACTCATATGAAAAAGTCTTGTAAATAAAAGTGACTATATACATATACATACCTCCATCATTGGTGTCATAGAAATAATTTGTCAAAAATAATATTAACACTCAAAATAGATGTGAATCGTTATTACTTCTATGGATAGGGTATATATAAAGTTATTAATCAGAATCTTATGAGAAACTTATCATCATAAAAATAAAAGTTAAATTGGTTATGGATATAAGGATAGGAAAATGCTAACCTTGAGTTGGAAAGGCTGTTTGAGGGGATGTGAGATTATAAATTAAAAATGGATAAATTTAATAAAACACGAATAACTAGTAATGATTCTAACCATCTTGATTAAGTGAATAAGTCTGGATGATGAAAGATTAATTTACTTTTGAAGTTGAAATAAACTTGAATAATAAACATGAAACTTAGCAATTATAAGGTTGAGTTAAGCATAAGAGAGTCATACCTTTTATATATATTCGATATTGCAATGATGCTCTACATTGAGAAAAATGAGAAACAATGCGAATGGATTGAAATATAATTATTCTTCCAAACGTAACAAGGGTTATTTTTAATTATAACTTTATAAGAAACTTAAAGTAGTATGAATTGAAACTCTATGCATAATTATTTAAGCATGATCATTATTGTAAGGATGGAAATGAGAAACTTACTTGGAAGGTGGTTCAAATTACTGTCTGAAGATAAAACTTACATAGAAATATTGGAAAATTTATTTACTAATTTATAGAGGGCATCAACTTACTTGTAATAAGTGTCGAATAGCTTTGTTAGCTTTCACCTGCAATTCGTAAGAGATTGGAAGTTCATAGATAGCCTTGATTTAATCTGCAAAAATGAAGTCTTAACAAAAGTATGAGACATTGTTGATTTTATAAAGTTTTGATGTTGAGCCTTGGATAATGCTTTGAAGATCTTAAGTTTGCTCGACGTTGTGTTTCCTTGCAATCCGTGGTGTTGAATCCACTTGAAGCTTGTGTTTGAGTGATATGGGCCTCTTATACATATACTTTTAAGTTATAAATTTTTAAGCTTATAATAATTTAACCTTAATCAAGGCTTGATTAAGCATAAGGATCTCTCTCTTAAAAACACCCCAAAAATTTAAAGCTTGCTATAGCTTTAACTAAAGTTTTACATAAGGTTTAAAATAAGCTCTAAGCTTTAATCTCATCTTTCTTTATAAAGCTAAAAGCTTTAGCATAGCTTTTATTACAAAGCTTAATTTTAAAGCTATAAATATATATATATTTCTAAAGATTTTTATTAAGGCCTTCTTCACAGCTTGCTGCTCTACAGATGGCTAGAGATGGCAAGCCGGTAAGGTATTTTTAAAGAATATAAACACACACACACACACAAATATATATATATCTAGGCTTCAACTAAAGCCTTATATTTACGGCTTTGAATATAAAAGGGACATATGGCCCTATATATATATATATATATATATATATATATCATTAAGCTTTAATTAAAGCTTAAGTTAAGGCTCTCCAGACCGGCCAACAATGTATGAAAAAAAGATGAAGCATTATATATATATATATATATATATATATATATATATATATATATATATATCATTAAGCCTTAATAATTAAGGTGCCTCTATGCTGCAAATTTGTGTAGCGCGTAGTCGAAAACAAGAGGGAACAAAAAGGAAATTCGACGTTGCCCCTTAATTGAAATTGCTACCATCGTTACTATGCGTTCATCGACGGCCAACGCAAGGGAGAAAGGGAGATGAATTAGCCATGAATGTTGCCGAATTGGAGGGAGAGGAGATAAATAAAATAAAATAAAATTTGGGTTTTCAATAATTTTTATTGAAGAAAAGCAAATTGAAAGCTAGAAACTCTCGAGAGACCATCCATGATGGATTTCTTGTTGTTGTTGCAGCAGTTTAACAATCTGCTATGGCTCTCCATGCTCCTCTCCTTGCTGATTCAATCCGTACAGATGGATTATGAAGAGGATTAGTGAGATTAAAGGTGGTTTTATGGTTTTGCAAACCCACTAATGGTTTTCCACCTTGCTTTACCCTTTGGGCAATAGATTGATGGAGATTTGTTATCCAATGGTTAAAGACAAGCCTTCTTTTAACCATACATAAACATAAACGTATTCTTCTTCAATTTAAATTAAAAAATTACCAAATTAAATTAAAAATTTACCAAAATCACTTGTTCCTTTTTCTTTTTCACCTCTTTGTCCACAAGTCTTTGACCGCTTCAAGAAGATTAAATTAAACCAAAGCTTTGATACCACTGTCCACGGGACCTTTTTTGTACTTCTTGAAGAAATAATTAAAAACTCATAAAATATAACAAAAATTAAAACAAAGACTTGAATTAAATTGAAAATCCAATAACATAGTATAACACAAGGCAAAGGAAATAGAATAACATCACCATCAAGACAAGATTGGGTGCAATCTCCCCCCCCCCCCCATGCCATGTAGCTCCACTCCCATGACATGAGTATTTAGAGAATTTTTATTCATAAAAATAGCCCAAGGAGCTAAGAATAGATGAGCATACAAATTGGGCTTGCTTTTCCCACTTTTGGGGTATTGTTTTACATATTTTTAATCATATTAAAATCCCTAAGGCTTGTACATATAAAAACCTTTGCCCAAATATAATTGCTAATGGGCCTTGTTACATAAAATAACTTTGTGTACATTTGCGCATATATTAATTCTTGTGCTCACTTGCACATTCCATTAAGCTGAATCCTGCACAATTTAAATTAAACATATTTTTGTATGATTATTAATTCATCAAATATATGATAAAATATATACCTGTAATAACAGGTTAAGCACTTTCTCTCACAATGTTGAGCTTGGCCACTTCTTTTCGGCTTGCGTTTTCACGTCAGCCTCCTTTGAGGGTCACTCTAGTGGCCTTGCTACACTATTGCTAACACTCTTACTGTGCTCATCAACACTGTGCGCCTGCATGCTTCCTACCTTTGTCAACTACTACTATTGACAGTGACATGATTCTTGCGCTCTAACATGTCTCTATGTAATCTTCGCTTTGTTAATGCCTTGGACTTGCGCTAATGCGCTATGGTTTTTCTCATATACATACATACATATGTAATGGGCATCATTTATTAGAGTTTTTAGCCCATGATACAATATTAACTTGGAAAAGAAAATGTAGTGGTTGATGCTCTTAATAGGAGGCCTAACATTAAGAGTGAACCATTTGAAGTTATGAAAGAGATATACATGAATGATCCAAATTGTAAATAATTCTTAGTGATGAAGGAATGAGAATAATATATGAGAGAAGGCATGTCAACACAAGCTTGGAACCAGAGCGTCACTTGTTAAAGATCGTCGAAGTCAATACATCTGTCCAGCAGGAGCACCACCATGCAAAAGAACTCATCACTAAAACCTTAATCCAAAATAAGAAAACAAACTACAGTTATTTAATAAATACATCTCCTACTAGTTAGTTGCTTATGCTATAAAGTAGGAGAGAGAGAGAGAGAGAGCATTTAGAAAGCCTTAGGACATTGTCCAGCGTACAACAAATCAAGTGTACCATATGATGGTGGAAGATCAGTACTGGATCATTGAGAACACTAATAGGGCATGGAACATCAGGAAAAGTAGGGCCTGGTGGAAGGAAGTAATCTTACAGGGCTAGTGGTCTAAGATTCCATATCAAGGGAAGGTGTTCCTACGGTGCATGCTAGTTGGAGGCCTACCATTGGGGGACTAGTTGTGAAAGTGACGGATTGCTTTTGGTAATTGTGTGTTATGCTTGGAAACATGCCCGTATCTTTTCATTTGATGTCCAGCGGCAAAGAAGGTGTGGGATTTTCTTTCTTGCGTATGGATTCCATTTGGCAGATAGGCCTATAAAGGTTAAAGACTGGATTTTTAGGTGAACGTGGGGGGTTCACTTAAAAATATGTAAGTATACCACGTGAGTTCAAATGAAGGGGTTTTTTAATTTAAAATTTTAAGGTAAATTTACAAAAATATATTTACAGAAGGGGATTTTTAAATTGATTTTGAAAAAAAAAACCTGTAAGTCCATAAAGAGAAAGGGGTCGTTTTATTCATGAAAAATTCACAAGTAAGGATTTTTTAATACTCCTTGAATGCACGTGATACATAGGGTTTCTTAGTAGTGCACCCCCTAGATTCCGAATGGGCTGGATAACCCAGAACATTAAGTTTTCTTTCATTTTTTTAGGTGGACAGGTTTGTGGTATATCTAGTTAACTAGGAATGCCTTCATATTTGATGCAAAAGTGGGTGTTATAGCTCACATAGGTCGTATAAAAGGGCTACTATTGTGGCAAGTCTATTCCTTGCGATCAGCTCGTAATGACACGACTATATATTGGATGAGGGTACTCCGAGCTACACTTGTGGTTCGGAGTAATTAGTGAGGGAAAGTAAGTACATCACATGGCGGCCATGTGGCCATTTGTAAAGTAATTTTGGTAATATATCTTGTATTATTAAAAAAAGAGAGGGCATTTGTCCCTCAGACCTCCAGCACAGCAGCCAATCCTTCTTCTCCCTCCCTCCCTTCGTTCTCTAGGAATCGTTGGAGAACACTCTCCTTCTTGTCTCGTTTTCCAGCCATCCTTCCAATGTTAATCTCATCATCAACCCCTCCTCTTGTTGGGCCAACTTGTCGTTGTTACTTTTACTGAGAGCGAGAGAGAGAGCACACTGAGAGAGAGAAAGATCCATCGCATCATATAAAGCAAGGGGAGAGAGAGAGAGAGAGAGAGAGAGAGAGAGAGAGAGAGAGAGAAGCGCATACAGCAAAGGGCACATGGAGGTAGAGAGGGAGGAAAAACACACACAAGGCAACAAGTAGACGAGCAAGGAACAAATAGAAAGTAATGGAGGCTAACATAAATACAATGTGAGATCTAGACCCCAACACCTTTTCCATTTTAGACCTTTCAAAAAACTCTTAAACATAACAAATTTTTGGTACCATTTTGGGTACTTATTAATAAGATAATGAGTAGACATATTAATTAATTAAATGAAGGAAGGATAGGTTTTTGTTTTAAACATAATGAGGCCCGTTACACATACCACACAGCCCATGTGCGGGCGGGGGAGATTGCCTACCCATGAAGTATGGGCGGTGGTCACCCAAACCACAGCAGCATGGGCAGGCAGGGGTAATGACGATGTGTAATGGGCCTGAATGATAGGTTTTTGTGAGAGGGCCTTCCTCTCCGGTATGCTCCATCAGTACCATTAGCATTGTGCCGCATGTGGCCTTGGGTTTCGCCCACACACATGCCTCTCCTGCGAACTCCTCCTCACTTCGCCCCGCCTGCTCTCTTCGCTGTGGACAGACCCCTCCTCTTCTCCACCATCAGCACCAGCAGCCGGCACACGGTGTTCTTGTGCGCCAGAAATTCGCGTGCACACGCGCAGCAGCAGGACGGATGGAAAGGGCCAGACGTGGACCACTCCTCCGTCACCAGCATTCTGACGCGCCAAGTTGATGTCAAGGGTGAAGAAGCTCCGTCCAGGTAGAATTTCAGTGCTCTCTTTTGTTTTCCTTGAAGTAGGGTTTTCTTGGCTACCTCGGGTTCTGAAGCATTCGTTCGTTGCCTGTTGCTGCTGTTTTAGGGCATCAGAAATTTCTAGATTGTTTTTCTCCCTCTGCGTCCCTCAGAAATCACTGTTTGGGTTGAAAGGAGAAGCCGGAGATGGCGTGCACAACAACAGTATGGTCCTATGTCTTTTTCCAGTCTTGCTCACCCTTTCAAAGCGAATTAAATGCTTTCTTTTCGTTTCCAGGCAAGGAGAACTTTGCAACTCTATGCTCATCTAATTTAAGGGTACTCTTCTCCACATATTTCAATGCACAAACCCGGTAGTATGTTATATGACAATACTCAAGTACATTGATGTCTGCCTACGTTCTTGGGGTGCCTGAAAGGAGAAGAAGCTATGAACATTGTTTTGAATATGTTTGTTCCACAGCTTCTACCACTTTTGCTGCTCGGACTTGGTGCATTCTTTACTCTCCAGTTCCCAGCGCTTGCTGATTTTGGGAGGCATGGAGGTGCTGCAGCTGTTTTGCGGCGAACAACAGTTTCAGAGATTATAAACAGTGGGTGGGCAGGTTTGCTGGCTGGTTGTCTGCATACACTGACTGGACCAGATCACTTGGCAGCACTAGCTCCGTTGTGCATAGGACGAGCAAAACTGGAGAGTGCAATTGTAGGAGCATTGTGGGGATGTGGTCACGATGCTGGACAAATAATCTTTGGCTTAATTTTTCTGCTGCTCAAAGGAAGACTGAAGATTGAGCTACTCCAGGTATGGGCTTCCCGGGTCGTGGGAATAACATTACTTGCGATTGGTGCAGTGGGCTTGAAAGAAGCACAAGAGATCCCTGTATCTGTTTTGGCTGGGGAAGGTGCCAATACTGCAGATTCATCAGAGATTGTGGAGAATAAGAAAAGTACACACAGGTTAAGAACATTTGCTACAGGCATTGTCTATGGTTTGCAACCGGATGCTCTTATTATGATCTTGCCTGCATTGGCTCTACCTTCTCGGCTTGCTGGAGCAGCATATCTCAGCATGTTTTTGCTTGGGACAATAGTTGCCATGGGAAGCTACACTGCTTTTATTGGTTCTTGTGGTCAAGCACTGCAGAAACGGTTGCCATGGATCACAAAACGCCTCACATTAATATCATCCATAATCGCTATTGTATTTGGAATAGGTGTTCTGCTGGGAGAACTGTTTGGCATAAATTTTTTCGAGTAGTTTCTGCTAAGATACGGTGGACATTTTGCAGTCTTTGATGTTGTTTACAGGTCAATTAGCATACAAAGCGCTTCTGCAAGTCCCAAGGGTTGCTTTTGTTTCTCTATTGCAGGTTTTTCTCATACTTTATATGCAAGGTTCATTGGGGAATCTCTCTCTCTCTCTCTCTCTCTCTCTCTCTCTCTCTCTCTCTCATTGTGGGACATGAACAAAGGATCGAGGGCTACATTAGATGGTGTTCATGGCTCAATGCACCACCCGTGTTTCAATGGACGCAGGTTCAAATTCCATGGGTTGTAGGCCTGGGGAACCGTTGGGGTGTTTTCATCGTTGTATGTGATGTGTGCTGGGGGTGCAATGTCAGAGAACTTACTCTTCCCTTTGAGTTGTTTGTTTAAAACATCAGCGGGCTCTTTTGGAATAAAGGTAGTTGTTTGTTTGGGTTGAGGTCAATTGCGTATGCATGCATTGAGTTACATTTGAGGTTCTTTTGTGGTTACGTTTTGTGCCATCTTTTTGGCTTGCATTTGCTGTTCAGTTCTTCAATTTTTTCAGAGTTAGGGAACAATTGAAGTGATGAACTGGTTCTTTTTATTGCAACACTTATGGATGCTCTAGGAAGTATATCATTGCTTTCAACTGTTAACAGATGAAGCTTATACCATGCATTGAATTACATTTGTGGTTCTTTTGCAGTTACGACTTGTGCCATCTTTTTGGCTTGATGTTTCTGTTCAATCCTTCAATTTTTTCAGAGTTTGGGAACAAGTGAAGTCAAGAACTAGGTTCTTTTTATTGTTGACACTTAGCAAGTAGACAAATCATTGCTTTCAACCGTTAACAGATGAAGTTTATTTGAGAATCTTACCATCTTTAAGGATGTTATCGGGGGTCATATTTTTTTATTTGTTCTCCAAATTCAAAATCGGTGTTTTGTTTGTGTTGTATATGGGTCTGCAAGTGTGAATGTACACCTGAATGCGCTGGTCTGAATGCAACCTTGTTGGCCATCACCTCTGACTACCAAGCTGGTCCAGACACCACCTCGTTGATCATTTCACTCAACCTAACCATAGTTGTAAGGGTCAATTATAGTCAAGTACGGAATACTTTGCAAGTATCAGGAGGTAGTTAGTGTTGTAATTGAGTCTGAGAACACCAAGCAGTTTTGATCATTTTCATTCCTAGAATTATTCTGCTCTCGTGACAGTTGCGAGCCCTTTAACAGCTAGATTATTTTGTTTGCATGCTACTGTGGTGATCTGTGTTCACGGTCTCTCTTTTTTACACGACGTTATCATAATCTATATTTAGAATGTTGCTTATGAAAGAGGGCTTTACTACATGATAATGGTACCAAGGCACTTATCTTTGACCCTAGGCTAGGATTAGGGTTTGTGTAACATTTGGCTAGATCTTGACCTGATATGACCACTATGCAAAAACCCAGAACTGAGGGAAGCACAGATGCTGGCTGAATGCTGAAGAGGCTCTTCTCACAGAGGCCTTGTAGCACGATATGCTGACTGTATGCACAAGGCCGGAGGCTCTAGGCGCACACATCACTGGTCTTGACTGCTTGTAGAGTGATTTATGAGAAAGATTTATGCTGTGAATGAAGCGCTTGCTTTTATATGGATTTATACTGCTGGTCGGCTGGTTCATGTGCTGTCAGCTTGCTGTGGACAAATAAAATGTTTATTTTGCTAGCATTAAATGTTGTTCGTAAAGCCCTTGTTGATCTTTCAGGCTGGCCGCCCAACTGCATGCTTTTGCAAGATATTATGCTGGCTGACTGTAGCTTGTTTGCATGCCACGTTGCATAAGAGGGGCTCTTATAAAAAAGGAAATTATTAAATATAATAAAAAAATTTAAATTTTTTAAGAGTTATTTATTTTTATTCTATAAAAATATAAATATAAGTTATATTTTCAAGTTATAAATATAAGTTTAGAGTCTTTTGTTTTCATTCTATTTTTGTTTTATCTTCTTCAAGAACATGGCTCGCACGAAGTAGATTGCCAAGAGGGTTGATCCCATAAAGGTCAGGCCCCCACCACCACCCACACATCGCAAACATTGGTGGAGACCCAACGCCGTCGCTCTTCGAGAAATCAGAAAGTATCAGAAGACGGCAGACCTTCTGATCCCAAGGAGGCCTTTTCATTGCCTCGTTAGGGAGATTATGGATGATTTGAACACGAACCGGCTATCTCGATCGTCGGGTCGACAATAGTGAGGCTCCCACACGATGGATAACAGTAGCGTTGGAAGCTCTTCAAGAGGCTACTAAAGCTTTTTTGGTGGACATATATGGTGACACCGTGTACGTAGCCGTCGTCCATGCCAAGAGAGTCACCATCTCACTGACAAAGATATGCGGCTAGTCCTACGCATGCGGAAGTTGAGGGAAGATTATGGTGATGAAGAGCCGCAGTTTAGGGTTTAGGATAATCTCATGTATATTTCACAATGTAATCTCATGTGATCATGATGTAAATGCTTTACGTAATGAAAATAAATTTTTTTAATCCTTGCCAAGGGTCTACTTGTATTGTGATTTCAATTTCAAATTAATGATTAAATATTATTTGTTGATCACACGAATACAACAAAACTTCAAAAATATATTTTTATTAATATAGAAACTGTTACATCATGACATAGAAGCAAGTACAAAAATCCTAAACTCTGCGCCTCTTAGAACTAGGCTCAGCAGAGTCAGTAGGAGGTTTAAGCGAAGGAATTACAACAAAATTTCCTTCGAGCTCTAGCTGGATAGCATGAAGATTAATCTTCCCAATGGCAAGGCCTAGGCCAACTAGTGAATGAATCTCCCCTCCACGTTGAGCTTCGAACAAGTAAAGGAGCTTGCAACGCTTCACAAGCACCACCTTCTCTAAGCTTGATTTCACGTGCATAGGCTTGAATGCAGCACCCTTTGTTAAAGCCTTGATCTTCATTAGAGAGACTTGTCTATCAGGGGAGCATACTTTGTGAAAGACAATAATGTCTTGGAAGATTTTGCCAATGTACTCCTTCAAAGTTGCATCTTGGACTCTTCCTCCACCGCCCCTTGTTCCACCAGCTCTAGACGCAAACTCATCGACATAGACAATTTTCTGAAGAAAATATTTGCATGCAAAAATAAAATATCAAAAATTATTCCAAAATACAATTGCATGATAAAAAATTCAAATGAGATGAAATTGTCGGTGCGGGGTCTCAGGGGCCTGGGGACCCCACACATGTAATCTGGGGAGGATGGCCCTGAATCTACATGCGGGGCCTCAGGGGCCTGGGGACCCCACACATGTAATCTGGGAAGCGTTAGGGCCCTCCAGGCATGCTAGCTGAAGGTTGGCGAGGATGGCCCTGAATCTGCACCTCAGGGGCCTGGGGACACCACACATGTAATCTGGGAAGCATCAGGGCCCTCCAGGCATGCCAGCCGAAGGCTGGTGAGGATGGCCCTGAATCTGCAGGGGCCTGGGGATCCCACACATGTAATCTGGGAAGCATCAGGGCCATCCAGGGATGCCAGTCGAAGGCTCGCGATGAGGATGGCCCTGAATCTGCAGATTCAGGGCCATCCTCGCCAGCTTGCAGATTTAGGGCCATCCTCGCCAGCCTTCGACTGGCATGCCTGGATGGCCCTGATGCTTCCCAGATTACATGTGTGGGGTCCCAGGCCCCTAAGGCCCCGCATCGAAATTTTTAGGAAGATTTTTTTTTAATGTACCTTCTCAACCTCGTCATTCTATTTTCTGTCCGATGCATCTAAATCTTTACCAGGTACATGGTCGGAGAGGTCAATGTGTGGTCGAGGTCCAAAGAGCTCCTCCTGCAGCCTCTCAAATTCTGCATCTGAGATATCATACTCAGGAGCAGATTCTACAACACTTCTTTGGATGTGGATGGTTGCAGAGACATCATCCATGCTCGCGCCATCGTATCGGCCAATCTCAGTTACTTGTGGAGGGACATCCACAGTGTCAAAGTCGATGAGGTCTTCATCAACATCCCGGACAAGGTGGCAGTAGAGCTCTTCCTCCCTCAAATCCAAGACCTCAAGGACATCCTGCATGAGCAAGGACTCAACACCATCTATAGTGATGGCACTCAATGATGCAAGTTTTGCATTCTCAGTTGAATGGGCTGCCTCTTGGTGGATAGTCGACAAGTCCAGAGACAAGCTACGTGCCTCCTCCTCTTGCTTGTCCAGGACTGTCTCCTTTGGGTCCTTCTCTTCATAGGTGAGAAGAGGCACCACTGGCTCCTCATCATTCTCCTCTTCAAAATCAGATCACAATATATAAATAGCAAAGGCAATATCCCGCTTGATGAGATCGATCCGGTTTGCATCCTCAAAAGTGAGAGGCACAGAGGTAGATCGGAAGTGTGAGACCCCCGCCCCCTCCAAGAGCGCTGGCGGGCAGCAGAAGCAGCGTTAGTCTCTCACGCAGGGGGCAGGGATCCACACTCGGATATCCGGACAAGAGACTAGCCCGGTGGTTCCTCCAAAACCGAGCTCGAAAAAACTTCCATCACCCGGAAGGCACAGGCGATTCCACCAGGATAATCATCTAACGGGAGAATTGATCTAACGAGTCAAAGTCTTAACTATCCAAACTGATCCGACCGAACTCGAAAGTTGCAGTCAGATCAAAGAAGAGACTTGCGCTTGGTCCATAGAATCACTGCTTTTTTTCTCCTTTAGCGAGGCACAGCCCCGCTGATTCCCTCCCACAGAACAAGGGTCTTCTTAGGACTTAATCTAATTAACGTAACTTAATCGTAACTATTTGTATTGCAGGAATCCCCCGATCCAGCCTACTAGCCCCAACTGGCCCATGGGTTAGCCACTGTATTGGTGGGATTCCTTTATAAAAATTTGGTTATGTTTTGCTCGGGTATCGAGGAAAAGAGTTCCCAGGCCCCCTAGCCGGCGCTTCAAGCAAAATTTAGGGTAGGCATACCGCTTACACACCCAATATGAAATTACCATTATAATAGATTCGACTGTCTTTAAAACAATCTTTCAATGAAATCATAGTATTTATGATCATAATCCTCCAAAATATTGAGTCCATTGTTTTACAAAGTATATCATCCGGACTCTTTGTTGAAGATCAGCTGGTCAACCAACGAGATCTAATATCAAAATTCAGTTCACAAAAGTCATTCTTTTCAGTTCATTTGTATCTTCCTTGACGTACGCATGGGTGTACTAGCAACCGCGAGCCCGTGCATCACCTGGTCAGAACCCTCTAGGATCCCACTTAGGTGTCCTAGCACTTCACTCAGGGACCGCTTTGTCGTCGGTCCTCGCCCATCGTACCGGACGCACCATTTTAACCATACCGAGGCTGGTCAAGACCTCGGCAGGCTTTGCCGCCCGCCGCACGAGCGACTGTCCCTCTCGACAACTCCCCGCCAGCTGTTGTTGCAACGAATCTCTTCTTAGTTAAACAAATACCAAATGCTTCCTCCAACATTCTGGTGTAAAACAGTCCTTTAAAAGAAAACAGAGGTTCTATGCAAGTAGAATTCCCGGTTCGAGATTGGTTCTACAAAACCCTTTTTCCTTAATCCAGATTTTCTTAATAAGAATCATTGATCTCTTATCAAGGTAATCTACCCATCATTTGACTGAATTTCCAACTAGATTCTTGGTGATTTCGGTTAAGGAAAAACTATGCTAATTCAACGGTAGTCTATTCTTTGTGTCAAGAATTGGAATTGGTCACGAGGTTTTTTGCTTGATTCAGATTCGAGAGATGGGCAAGTAGTTTACTGGCCATTATTCTCACAGTCGTGGTTCAACCAAAATTATTCGGTTTACTTCTAACTTTGATTCCTAAGGATTTTCTTCAGATAAACATCTACTGAACTTCTAACCGTAAGGAAAATTCTAACTTTATGAATTTCATTACTTCCTAACCAATAATAAATAAAGAAATGGTTCCATATGAGAATATCGGGTTTTTATAAAAATACTCTTCTTCCATTAATCTAATTTTGGGTAAATATCAATTTGGTGATTTATCCACATAAAATATCTAAGAATATTATTTCTATCAATTTAATTATCAACCCTAATTTTCTAGATGGAATTATGGTGAAAATTTCTCTTTTGTCTCACCAAAATTTAATTTAAACCTTTCTCTACTTAAAATACCATAAAAATTCTTCTTTTAATTAAATATAAATATCCATCTTTTTGAATATGCTTAAAATCCCTCTTTTTATATTTAAACGATTTAATTTCGAATGTCATGGAAATTCCTCTTTTATCATTTAAAAATTTCTTATGCATAAAATAAATTTGTCTAAAATTTCTCTTTAAATTAAATAAAAATATTTATTATTTTAATATACCAAAAATTTCTCGTGAAACCTTAACCCATGAAACGTTGATTTTATTTTTTATTTTGGCCCCGCCGACATATCCTCTTTCATTACGTGAACCAGCAAGGTTTCACAACGTGAAATGGAACTCATTAAGAAAAAAAAAATTAATTAAATTAATTGAATTTTTTGGCATGAAATTGTTTAACCGCAAAACTCTTAAGCTGTGACCACTTAATCCATTAATCTCTTAAGCTATGAAGGATCTCAATAATCATGGAAATTCCTCTTTTCGCATAAAAATAAATTTACCAAAAATTTCTCTTTTTTTAATTAAATAATTATGCATAGATACTAAAAAATTATTTTTCCATGAATATGATGAAAATCATTCTTTTGCATAGGATGTCCAATCCTAGAATATGGTAGGAAGTCCTCTTTTAGCATTATGCATAAAAATAAGATATGTATTATTTTCTAAAAATTTTACCATAAGCGAACATTGTAATGAAAATATGATAGAAGATCTATTTTTAAGCTTAAATCTAAACTATGAATTTTAATCATAATTTTAACCATAATCATAAACTTAATTATGATTATCCCTCTAGATTAAGCTAATTTCATTTATTCTTCTTTTTTCAATTTGATAAGATATTCTATTTCTCATTTAGAATCAATCAAAGTAGTTTTTAACTACTTATAAATAATTTAAAAGAATTAACCATTATTTTGTTAACATAAAAGCATAAAAATACCATTTTCTTATTCTCTAGCTTAACAAGCCTAGAGTTTGGTTTTGAAATAAGAATTTATCAATGAGAAGCATTCTTTTTCTAAAGAATTAGTCATAGAGATGACTTTTCTTTTTTGGAGAGAGAGAGATATACATAAGAAAGCATTCTAAATAAGCATGAAGATTAACTTTTTCTTGATTACACATTAAAATTCTTAGTGAAAGCTTGATTTGAATTTAAAACAACCAATTAGAAAACTTTTCAAGCTTGAGAGGGGTTGAGAAGAGTAGTCATTTGAGAAAATTAACAAAAAACCATAAAATTCATTGTTACCTCAAGGTTTAGCTTGCTTCTTTTTCTAGAAGTGAAGCCCCCAACCAATCAATTGGATTAGCAAGTGGAGAAGAGAGCTCCAAGAGTTGTTGAAGAGAGAGAGAAACTCCAAGCTCCCCAAAAGTAGAGGAATTTTAAGGGATAATAGAAGATATGATTATTTTAATGTAATACTGGCATTGTATAGCTCTCACAAATGAGAATACAAAAGAATGAGGGTCTATTTATAGGTGAGGGAGGCCATCAACTGAGTCCAACTCGGTTCTAGAATTTTTGAGCTTCAGTTTGACTCAATTTGGACAAGATTTGGACCAGTTTACTCCCCTTTTGATCCAGTTTGATCCAGGAGAGAGGAGAGATAAAAATATCATAATTTTTTTGAATTAAAAACCCTTCCATACATGTGAAGGAGGCGCCTACCTCAAAGGTCCCCCTCTCCTTACCAAGGTGTCAGAAATTTATCATTTCTTCAAAATATCTCATTTTTTTAGTAACATCTCTTAATTTTTAACTAATAAACCTTGTTCTCAGTCAACTCTTCATCTTATGTGAGCATTTAATCATTTTTGGGTATTTTCTTTTATTCATTGGATTTATCTCATCCCAACACTTGGATTAATCCTATTGGCCTATTGGAACCTTAATTGGATCATAATCCAAAATTTTTTGAGAATCTAGACCCTTAGGCTAAGGTCCCTTATATCATTTTTAATTGATTCCCAAAGCACCTTGGAGAATTTATTTTGAACTTTTGTTTCAGGAAAATATATTTTTGATATTAGGAGAATTTTTATATCAAAAAATATCTCAATATCGAATTATCTCTCTCTAGATTTTTCTTCTCTCTAGGTAAAAACAAGGAAAAATAATATTTTCTTGTATTTTGAAATAGGGAATGATTACAGGGGATTGAGGTAAATGCTTAATCATTATTCAGGCTAAGGAGGAATCTTACATCCTCTCCCACTTGAAAAACACGAGATGTCCTCATCTCGCAAAGTGGGGGTAATCTTTTACCTTCTCTTCTTCTTTCTCCTAGGTGGCGTCTTCTAGAGGGAAGAACTTCCACTTGACTAAAAACTCTTTGAGGACTCTGCTCCTCCTGAGAACCTTCTCCCGAATGTCAAGGATTTCTTCAAGTTGAAGTACCATCTGGCCTTGAGTCGGAGAAATCAATTGTTCATCTTCAAGCACGTGACTCAGGCTGGGTACATATTTCTTAAGCAAACTGACATGGAATACATTATGTACCTTGAGATGGGGAGGCAGAAGAAGTTTATAAGCTAGGTCGCTTACTTTCTTTATAACAACATATGGTCCACAGTATCTGGGAGAGAGCTTCTTATACTTCCCTAAAGATAAGGAACTTCTTTTTGGTTGTATTAGAATGAAGACCATATCTGATTCTTCAAACTCTCTCTCTGATCTCTTTTTATCTGCATACTGCTTTTGCCTATCTTGGACTGCCTCAATATCTTTATTACTACGGATTGATTGCATTTGATGGTCCATGTCATCAAGCATTTGTCTGGACATCTCGACTCTGATCAATGGATCGGACCAAGTCAATGGTGTTAGGCAATCTTGTCCATACAGAGCTTTGAAAAGGCTCATCCCAATGCTTCGATGATAAGAAGCATTGTAAGAAAATTCAACCAGATGCAAATGGCTTAACCACTTCTTAGGTTCCCTGCCGCCGCAGCATGACCGAAGGATATCTTCTATTACCTGATTCACTCTTTCAGTCTAGCCATCTGTTTCGAGGTGATAGGCTGTACTGAGATCCAAGAAAGTTCCTACTGCTTCAAAGAATGCAGTCCATAATTTCGATGTGAACTTGGGATCTCTGTCACTTACTATCCTTCTGGTAAGCCATGCATGCAATCTAAAGATCTCTTTAAGAAAAACTCTGGCAACATCCACTGCAATGCATGTTTCTTTCACTGGAACTAGATGGGCAACTTTGGTTAGTCTGTCAAACAACTACCATAAAAATGGAGTTGTAACCTGATTGCACTGAAGGTAGTCCAGTGACAAAGTCCATATTGATACATTCCCACTTCATCTGTGGAATGTCTAGAGGCTGTAGTTTTCCTGGCATCTTGACTCTCTCTGCCTTGACTCTCTGACACATTAAGCATTGCCGCACATGATCAAGTACATCCTTTTTGAGTCTTGGCCAGAAGAAGCATTTCTTCACAGACATATAGGTTTTTATAAACCCTAGATGTCCAGCTATTAGGGTATCATGGGCTTCTCTCAGAATCCTTCCCTTTATTCCCTCATCAATGCATAGCCGATTATTATAATACATGCATCCTTCATCCAATTTGTACCCAAGAACTCGATTCATTTCCTGAGGAGTCTTGCTTTCCTGCATCAGAAGGGTAGCGATAGGGGCAAAGAATTTGTCCTGCATGATTCTCTCCCTTGCTTCACTGATTAATGGATTTGACACCACTGTAATTGCAAGCAAGGAGGCTTTTCTGCTGAGCGCATATGCCACCACATTTTCTTTCCCTGGCCGATACTTAATTTCAAAATCGAATCCCTGCAGGGTCTGCATCCATCTCCTTTGTGACGCATGTTGAGATCCCTTTGGGTGAAGATCCACTTCAGACTTTGATGATCTGTCATCAAGGTGAACCTCTGTCCTCCCAAAAGATAATGTCTCCACAACTTCAGAGCATAAACTACTGAGAGTAACTCCAAGTCATGGATGACATAATATCTCTCCTGTGTTCTGAGTTTTCTAGATTCATAGGCCAGTGCATGACCTTCCTGCATAAGAGCACTGCCTAAGGCAAACCCACTGGCATCAGTAACTACCTCAAAAGGTTTGGTAAAATCCGGCAATTTAAGGACAAGGTTGGTTACTAAGGCTATCTTCAGCTTATCAAAGGCACTGACACATTGCAGTCCATTGAAATAAGGTACTCTTATTGAGAAGGTTAGTTAAAGGGGATGCTATCTGAGCATACCTGGGTATAAAGATTCTATACCATCTGGTTAATCCTGACACATTGCAGTCCATTGAAATAGGGTACACTTATTGAGAAGGTTAGTTAAAGGGGATGCTATCTGAGCATACCTGGGTATAAAGATTCTATACCATCTGGTTAATCCTAGGAATCCTCTGACTTCCTTTACTGTCTTGGGTTCTGGCCATCTACGACTGCTTAGATCTTTGCGGGGTCAAGAGAAATCCCATCTTTTGACACTATGAATCCCAAGTATTCCACCTGGTCAACAGAGAAAGAACACTTGCTCTTTTTTGCAAAGAGTTGGTGCTTCCTTAGGATTTTTAGGACCTTGCGCACATGATCTTCATGATTTGCAGTATTCTTTAAGTATACCAAGATGTCATCAAAGAAGACGAGAACAAAATCATCTAAGTATTCTCTGAGAATATCCTGCATAAGACGATTAAACGTCGCTGGGGCATTCGTGAATCCAAACGGCATAACTGTGAACTCATAATGCCCATAGCGAGTATTGAATGGTGTCTTTCGGGATGTCTTGTTCCTTGATTCTGATTTGGTAGTACCCGGATTTGAGATCTATCTTTGTGAACATTTGGGTCCCACCACTTAACCAATCTAGAAGTTCATCAATCCTAGGGATAGGATACTTATTTTTAATTGTTAATTGATTCAATCCTCTATAGTCAATACAGAGTCTTAACGTTCCATCTTTCTTCTTTTGAAAGAGAACAGGCGCACCCCAAGGTGAGACACTGGGTCGTCTGACGAATCCCTGCTCACAGTTGTCTTCACTGCTCCTTAAGTTCTATGGCTTTAGGGACTGGCATTTTGTATGCACTTTGGGCTACTGGCTGAGCTCCAAGGGTTAACTCAATCTCATGATCTACTTTGCGAGTCGGAGGCATCTCAGTCAACTCTTCAGGAAACACATCTGCATACTCACTTAACCACTCTGGTTCTTTAGCCTTGCATTTATGTCTATCAGATTCATCTTAACGACATAAATAGCTTGCCTCTTTCTTTTTAATAATTTAGAAGCATTGACTAATTGCAACACACTCACTTTGGTTTCCCCAATTTTGGGAGGGAGTTCGGAGACTGCTTTGCATGGAGGCTGTAGGCTGAGCTGGCACTCTTTTGGAATTGTCGTGATTTTGGCATGGGGGACCCTGATTGGTGGACTGATATGAAGGAGTCTATCTCCGAACTCTGGGACCCTAGCTTCCTTGGCCCACAGAAGGAGATGGGAAATCCTTGAGCTGGTGCCCAAACCCGTGACATCCGAAGCACCTATTCTCACTTCGAAGCTCTTCCCTTTGCATTCTTGAAAGAGCTGGAGTTCCTGAGAAAGAGCTTCGAGGAAAAGGTCTTCCTTCATTCTTGAAACTTCTTGTCTCTAGATTCTGATTGGGACCTTGGTGTCTCTTTGGAGGCGGAAGGTTGGAAGATGGCTTTGGGGGCATGACTTTAACGACGATGAAGGCTTTGGCGAAGTCCTTTGCCATTCTTACAGCTTCAGCCATGGTTGGAAGGGTTCTGTGAAGGGCCTTGCGAACATTGGGGTCAAGCTCTTCCTCATCAGTGAGCATCTGATTGTCAGCGGTTCCGCTCGCCACATGATTCTGCAAAAAATGATACATTATTAAATTTTTTTTATTTTGTCAACGAGATCCTAAGACTTAAGAGGTTCAGAAAATAATTGCTTAAACAAGATAAACGATCTTATTGAAGATCTATGACATATGTGCGAGTAATAGATCTTGCTTCTTCAATTCGTCATATAATAAACAATCACTTATATAACATGGAATTTTCCACAAAACATTTCTTTATTTATATAAAGGTTGTAATATATGTACATAGAGCATCTCGGCTCCAGAAAGTCAAAACCTCCTCGGGAAATGCATAAGACGGTGATACTGGGGCTACAGACATGCCCCGATACAAACGTTCCCTTACTACCAAGGGAGCTACTATCTTATCCTTTGGAATAAAGCGGCTAAGAAGTCTGTAGATATGGCAGGAAAGTCTGAAATCTTGAGGCGTAGGGTGATAAAAAATAACACGATGAATCACTTTTAGCCTCATCAAAATCATGGCCAACGAGATATTTTCCCTTAGCATCACGCGCTGGTCGCAAGAGGCGTGGACATACTACCTTGCAAACCACTTGTGCTGCCGTCTCTTTGCTGTGTCTGGGAAATATAAATCCTCAAAATGGCTTGCGAGTCTGGCTCGGCTCGTTTGAGTTGTAGCAGAAGAGATGATATGCTCAAAGGCGAAAGCAGTCATATCTTGTGGCTGGGTGAGATCGGGAATACCGGATAAGCATGGAACTTCCATCTATAAAACCAAATTCTTTGATTAAAATCTTCATTAATGACGCTTAAGGAATGAAAATACAATACGTAAATGCCCTTTCTGAGTTCTTATTATAAATTTCTAATAAGAATTCATTTTTCCTTATTAGGTTTTTATAAAAATACTCTTCTTTCATTTATCTAATTTTGGGTAAATATTAATTTAGTGATTTATCCACATAAAATATCCAAGATATTCTTTCTACCAATTTAATTATCAACCCTTATTTTCTAGGTGGAATTATGGTGAAAATTTCTCTCTTGTCACCAAAATTTAATTTAAACCTTTCTCTACTTAAAATACCATAAAAATTCTTCTTTTAATTAAATACAAATATTTATTTTTTTAATATGCTTAAAATTTATCTTTTTATATTTAAATGATTGAATTCTGAATGTCATGCGAATTCCTCTTTTATCATGTAAAAATTTCTTATACATAAAATAAATTTGTCTAAAATTCTTCTTTAAATTAAATAAAAATATCCATTATTTTAATATACCAAAAATTTCTCTTTTACCATTTAATTACTTGGATCTCAATTACCATGGGAATTTCTCTTTTTGCATAAAAATAAATTTACCAAAAATTTCTCTTTTCTTTTAATTAAATAATTATGCATAAATAATAAAAATTTATTTCCCATGAATATGATGAAAATCATTCTTTTTGCATAGGATGTCCAATCCTAGAATATGGTAGGAAGTCCTCTTTTAGAATTATGCATAAAAATAAGATATGTATTATTTTCTGAAAATTTTACCATAGCTTCGCTGCTGCTGATAATTTTTAATTTTTCTAAAAGAATAAAACATTGTAATGAAAATATGATAGAAGATCTATTTTTAAGCTTAAATCTAAACTATAAATTTTAATCATAATTTTAACTATAATCATAAACTTAATTATGATTATCCCTCTAGATTAAGCTAATTTCATTTATTCTTCTTTTCCCAATTTGATAAGATAATCTATTTCTCATTTAGAATCAATCAAAGTAGTTTTTAACTACTTATAAATAATCTAAAAGAATTAACCATTATTTTGTTAACATAAAAGCATAAAAATACCATTTTCTTATTCTCTAGCTTAACAAGCCTAGAGTTTGGTTTTGAAATAAGAATTTATCAATGAGAAGCATTCTTTTGCTAAAGAACTAGTCATAGAGATGACTTTTCTTTTTTGGAGAGAGAGAGATATACATGAGAAAGCATTCTAAATAAGCATAAAGATTAACTTTTTCTTGATTACACATTAAAATTCTTAGGAAAAGCTTGATTTGAATTTAAAACAACCAATTAGAAAACTTCTCAAGCTTGAGAGGGGTTGAGAAGAGTAGTCATTTGAGAAAATTAACAAAAAATCATAAAATTCATTGTTACCTCAAGGTTTAGCTTGCTTCTTTTTCTAGAAGTGAAGCCCCCAACCAATCAATTGGTTTAGCAAATGGAGAAGAGAGCTCCAAGAGTTGTTGAAGAGAGAGAGAAGCTTGGGAGGGCGGAACATGTGCAAGTGCTCTTTGCACAACCTTTCTATGGTTGTCACCACTCTTCATGGAGAAGAGGAACTCTAGGGGTATCCACTGAGCAGTTTTTAGTGTATTCACTTGAAAGAATAAGAATTACATGGACTCTACAATTTCAAGGATGTGTGGAGCAACACACTGTTTGCATGTTTTGCAATGTTCACTTCGACTCCCAACCTTCCTATCATCCAACTTAAAATAAAAATTACAAGGGGGATCATTGGACATGAGTTGGATTTCCTGTCTCAGAAAACTAAGGAGCCAATGACTTTCTACATTAACGCTAAAAGGGTCATGACCCTCCCAACAAATATTCACATCAATGAGTGCTGAATGTGTGCCATCTCACATGTCTTGGTCCAAGCTGAGCCACTCCCCTCGTAGAAGTTGCCACCTCCTATACTTGAAGCGAATGCACAAAGTTTGTCGTCTTGCAACAATGAAGTACCTGTCAAAAAAAAAACAAACAACCAACATAAAAATATAAAATCAACAATCAACATTCAACAATCAACAATCAACAATCAACAACAATCAGTATCTTACAATGAAGTACTTATGAATAAAAACTATCAACAATTAACAAACACAATAATTCTGCAATCTTACCTAAAGGTAACATCTGACACAGTAATTCTGCACTCAATGATATCATCATGGTGAGTTCTCTTGAGATGCCATGACTCACCCAGTAAAACTGAGTCATCCAATCCTCAGATGGGTACTTGCCATTGATAAGTAATCTTAGTTTTCTTAACTTCTTCACAAGATCCAAACAAATGTGCAAACAAACCAAATGGTACAAATCAACTTAGATGCACATCTCTAGAGCCTGTGGATGGTTTCATGGCAGCATGAACATCAGCTTTTATCTTTACCCTACATCCTTTTGACATGTCTAAGCTAGGATTATACCATTCTTGGCCAGACAACAGTGGTAGTGGAATATACTCCAAACTATGTCTCTCCACATCATACACTGAATCATAAAAGTAAACATTCTGAGATGCCAATTTGCTTACACTCTTGTTGTCATAGATCAAGGCACCTATCTCTGCATGTAAAACATTTAGATTTCCACTAAAACATTTAGCTTTCCACTAAAACATTCTACATTCTGCCATTCATGTAGAGTGGATGGATATAAAGCTGCAAACAACAAACATGCTTGTATTATAACATGCAGAGTGGATGGATATAAAGCTATAAACAACAAATATGCTTGTATTATAACATGCAGAGTGGATGGACTCAGATATATAAATTTACTGTTAGGCTTATGTCTTTCACTGAAGTTATCATGATGCACTTGAATCTCTTTGTGCATATAAACATGTTGAATGAAAGCCTATGTTATTGTACTCATACCATTTGTGCGTCTCCTGAACTCTATGATTCTACCTTTCCATTGCTTGTTGGGGTCTGTGACATCTTTGAGCTTGACCTTGAAATTGCCTTGAAATTGCCACGAGTACTTGGTCGCATTAAAATCCAATTTAACTTACTGTACCTTCATCATCTCTCTTGTTAAACACCTCCACTATGTGAATATTACTGATATTCCTCCTCCTTGAAGACATCTAAATTAATAAAGCTAGACTGTATGATTAATAAATATATATGTTAGATTGTAAGCAACAAATAAAGATTAAAACAATAAGAAATAAACAGCAACCTTGTTGCTCCTATGAAAATAAACATAAACACATCAATACAAAACATTGACAAACCCGAAACCTATGATCATTACTCACATTAAGATAAAACATACACAAACCCTAAACCTATGATCATTAATGTTATATTTTATGCCACTTGAAATCATTACTGTGCAGAGAAGATTGTAATAATCAAATAAAGAAAAAAAACAAGAAATAAATAGCAACTTACTGCTCACAACCTTGTAGCTCCTGTGAAAATAAACAGTAACATATCAAGAGAAAACATAAACAAATCCTAAACCTATGATCATTACTGTGGTATTTTATGCCACTTCAAATCAATACTGTGTAAAGAAGATTGAAAACAACAAATAAAGATTAAAACAACAAGAAATAAATAGCAACTTACTGCTTTGATTTACACAACCTTGTTACTCACAACCTTGCTCCTGAGAAAATAAACAGCAACACATCAAGACAAAACATAAACAAATTCTAAACCTATGATTATTACTCACATCCAGACAAAACATAAACAAACCCTAAACATATGATAATTACTCACAAGAATTTGAAGCCGCTTCACATCAAGATAGCTATATGTGGTGTGGAGAAGAGAAAGTTCATGTGAGAAAACAGGCATAACTCACAGAAGTTTTGTCCAAATGAGATGAAATTTTAAGAGGAGAGAGCTATGGTGTAGAACAACATGACTGTAAATTTTCGTGAAGAAAGAACCAGAGTTGCAGAAGATATGGCGAAATTGAATTCCACCACAAAAAAGGAGAAAATGAAAAGGTAATGAAATACAAAAGGAGGAAAAGTAAAAAGTTAAACATAAAAATAAAATTTGGTTTTCAAACTTCCATGTACATCTGACATGAAAGATATGGAATCTGACATGAAATCTGACATTTCTCTATTTTTTTAAGATATGGGCTCTATTATTTTATTGTCTTAAGAGATTTGGGCAAAGATATGACAAAAAGATCCATGTTACATGGATCTAGAATTCCAGCTCTCTCATTGGTAAGGCCAATCTTTTTTTATTCACTCCTTAAGGGAAAAAATAGAGAGTCTATATTTCTCCTAATGTGATGTACAAGTGAAAGGGTGAGAGAAAGAGGTCATGTAGGTGTGAACACACGCCAAATAAACTGGGCATGTGGGTGGAAAAGGGATCTAGGGGGGTTGGCCCAACCCTAGCCCGTAGTGAACCCAAAAAAAGGGCAGGAGGCTTCACTTTTTGTAACACAACATGTGACACAACACTTGAGAGTGAAGGTTAAGCCAACTTTGGACTGGCTGAAATAGAAGGTAATATAGAAGCTTTCTATACATCTTGTATTCTTGCTCTCTCTCATATATGTTGCTCTATCTTGCCATCAACTATTGCTTCCGTTGTGCATACTCCCCATTATTTTGACATTGTTGTCCCTTCACAATGCCATAAGCAAGAATGAGAGATTTCTTTTGCCCCTCAAAAAAACCCTCTTGCTTATCGTTAAATAACACTGGGTGTACTGCTTTTAAGGTCTCTTTCATTGAGCTATGAGATTCACTTTGAGCCCTTTCGCACGGTAAGTGTCTAAAAAAGGATGGCTTGCCAGAGTCACTCTCCTTCCAACAACTGGATCTCGTGGAAGGTGGTTTCATGGCCACCTTCAATGAGATCGTGGCCTCAAGACACATGCTAGAGAGAGACTCTCAAAGGATCTAATTCACTTGATTTTGACCATTTGGAGATTTGACACTGACGTCCCATCATCCTCTTAAGAAATGTCTGCCAAATCCATCAGCTAATGATGTAGCCTCATCTCCTTGACCTGATCCATGGTGCCCAAACAGGCTTCATCTAGGATACGAGCATCTTGTATAGCATCTTCACCTTTTCAGAGGCAATAGTGTCAACCAAGTTTTGCACATGGATAATATAACAGTTCTACTTTTGGACTTTAAAAAAGCATATGGCAGAGTTGATTGGGCTTTCCTAGAGGGCATCATGCTTAGGATAGGCTTTTCGGTTGGAGGATTAGATATTTCTCCGTCCTGTATTCCACAGCTCATAGCCCGGGGGGCCAAGGGGGACAAGTTTCTGATCTCAAGATCAATGAGATAGGGATGCCCTCTCACCCCTTTCCTCTTCCTCTTTGTGGCGAAGACTATGAGCTGCTTTTTCTTTGTGTAGGAGACATGACTCCAAGGTCCCATGAGGAGCTTCTTGACTCAAAGTTTGTGATGACACAGTCACTTACCTCTTATGAGAGGAGGGGAACCTTCAAAGATCCCCCCCCCCCAATCGAGACTTTCTGCTTAGCCTTTGGAGCTTAAATCACTAGGTATGAGTCGTGCAGTTTTTTGGTAGGATCTTCAACCATCCCGACTTGGTGCCCAGTCGAGTCATTTCAGCCACATTGATCAGATACCTCAGGTGTAACGTTGGGATTGACATCTCAACCAAGCAAGCAGCTAGTCCCCCTTCTTCTGAGCATTTGGAAGAAGCTTTTGTATTGGAGCACCACCTACCTCTCCCTCGCGCTGGCCACGTGATCATGGCCACCATGTGGTACATCTCTCTTGCTGGGCATTTTCTAAAGCATGCATGGGTCAGATTGATCCAGAACTTTCTGTGGGCTGGGTCTCACAACCGGTTGGCTTGGGCCAACCTTGGCTTGGAGGGCGATCACTCAGCCTCAGACACACGGAGGATCATTTACCCAGCTATGTAGAGAAGAGCCCTGCTAGGCGAGTATATTGTCGGTAGCAGCCGTCTGCTTGGTAGGCTTTTCTAATTTGAAAAAGCCTGGTGATTGATCATATCTCAACTTGGACCCCCTTGCTTGGTGGCCCCTACACTCCCAGTGTACGATGGATCTTCAACGGAGGTCCGATCCTAAGGATTGGGTACCAGTTTCGAGGCTAGATTTGCAGCTAGCTTGATGAGAGCTTGATTCTCCCAACTAGGGTTCGGGAAAACAATTTTAGGGAAAACAACCTTGGGAACGATTTTGCCAGCCCCGGCTGATTTGGTACCACCTCTTTAGGATGCCCTTTAGGCACATTCTCACATAGCCTGGCCCCCCCTCAACTCAGGCCCTGCCGAGTCTCTTGGTGAGTGGATTAGTTTTAGGCGATTTTCTCAAGTGGCCCATAACAGGTATCTTGTTGAGATCTAAAGCAGTCCTCACCATCGACTCGGCCCATTACCCCGGCTGGTAGATCCCCTTACAGGACTGCTCCCCTCCCCAGTGGCTAGGAGCTTTCACACGCCATGACATCCCTCTGGCAGTTCTGGGATCACACGAGGAACCAGCTCGCATTTTCTCAATCATGGCATGGTGTTTGACTCTCTCCCCACCAAAGGTCGTTAGCGGTGGCTTTGGATCATCAGCTTCCATGAGCATGGCTGGTACATGATCCCCCTCCTTCCAGGTGGCCTAAGACAGGTCTTGGAGACTCTGGCTTTGGACCTTTGACGTGGATCCAGTGGGTTCCCAAACGACTAGTGGAGACGGGTCTTGGAGACTCTGGCTTTGGGAGAGCCGACCTTTGACGTGGATCACGTGGGCTGGGAGTGGATAGACCCCTTTTTCCGTGAGAGCCCACCACCCCCTTTTTTCACTAGTTAGGCCACCGGATATAGATGCATGAGACTTATGATACTCCCGTTTCAATAGACAATTGGTCCTCCCAAGACATCTCAACTAGCTTCCCTCACAGCTAAGTGCTATGGGGTCTTAAAGACCCTTGTCACGTGATATCAATGGATGGCATTGGATGACATTGATCAAAATTCGCGACGTTTTTTTTAGACCATTGGATAAAGTAAACTAGGGTCAGTAAACTGGGGCTAGTAAACTAGCGTCAGTAAACTAGGTTACTAAGCGATCATAGTTCACTTCCTAGTTTACTAAACAGGTATAGTTTACTTCTTAGTTTACTAAGCGATCCTAGTTTACTTTCTAGTTTACTTTTTAGTTTACTAAGCGGACATAGTTTACTTCCTAGTTTACATCATGGAATGAGGGTGAATTTAGATTTGAGACTTAGAAAATTTTGGAGCAAAATGTTATGTGCAAAAGAGGATTTGAACCCGAGGCCTCGCATCACCATTGGAAACATCTTACCACTACACTATACGTTCAAGCAATAAAACCATGTGGTTTCAAGCCATTATATTCTATGTTTTTCACCCCTAGTTTACTTTATCCGACGGTCCAAAAAAGGCATCGCGATTTTGATCAATGCCATCCATTGATATCACCTGACAAGGGTCTTTAAGACCCCATGGCACTTAGCTTCCTCAGAGCCTACTGGAAGCAACTCTGGGATAACCTTTTCCAACATCAAAAACTCACTCTGTTCCTCTGGAGTAGGTAGCTCACAAGAGTTTAGTAGTTGACTGTGGCTGGTCATTGGTGAGACAGAGTCAGGTTTCGCCCTCCACTATGAGGAGACCAACTGATAGCCAAGCCCTCAGGCTCACACATTGCAAGATTGAGTCTATCCCCACCCATAACTCTCCAATAGAGGCATGGTCTCCCAACATTTGTCAGAGGTGGGAGATCATCAAACAACATAGTAGCATGGCACATTTGGTATGGACACGATGCATTGAGACCATGAGGGTGCCCTCAAAACCCCCCACTAGCGGAGTCCATCCATGTCATATGGATAAATATCATTCATACCCTTAGCTTCCCTCACAGTTGGGGGAACTTACAAGGAGATTCAGACTGCACGCGAAAACATCGAGAGTCCTTTCTATGCATCTAGCAGTAGGGCCCTTTCCTCTTGGACAGTGCTGATGACCTTACTTGGCACTACACGCCCACCAATTCGGCTCCCCACCCCCCTCCTTGTATATGAGGTAGTTCCCTTTGAGAGAGTAGTGACTCATGGAGGGGACTACCCTCCCCGGTGTTTTTCCTCTTTTGGAGGATCTGAGCATGTAACTTAACCTATTGGTGGGGCTGGTATTTCATATAACTAATAGAAGGATATTCGGACAAGAGACTAATCCGTCGGTTTTTCCAAAACCGAACCCGGAAAAAACTTCCCTTACCCAGAAAGCACGGGCGATTCCACCAGGATAATTTTTTACTCTAACGTAGTCAAGATCATTACTGATCACGCTGATCCAACTGCACCTATAAAGATACTCAGTCGGATCAAGGAAGAAACTTGCACTTGGATCATTGGGATCAACGCTTTTTTCCCCATCAAGAGGCACAGCCGTTGATTCCTATCCATAGAACAATTACTATCCAGGACTTACTTCATCTATCGTAATAACAGAAATTGAGTCTCGGTTTACGGATCCATCAGTCCAGCCTAACCCCATCCGATCCCATGGGTTAGCCAACCGCCCAACCACTGTAGTGATGGGATCCAATTTGGAATTTGGTTAGGTTTTGTCCCGGGTACCAAGGAAAAGAGTTCCAAGGCCCCCTAGCCGAAATTTCATGCAAACATAAAACTAGCCGCACCACTTACACACCCAATATGAAAATTGCCTTTTTCTTAACATCAGCTAACTTTAAAACAATCTTTTAATGAAACCATAGTACCACTGATCACAATCTCCCAATTTATCCAGTTGATTCATAATTTCCCATCATTCCTTCATCAGAGTATCTATGGCATCATTGGCAACTAGAACGCTCACCACCTGTCCACACAGAGGCCGTTTCCATAGTTCCTAGCCCATAATACTCGGCAATATAATCACTTATCAAGATGGACTCTCGTTGAAGATCAGCAAGATCAACCAACAGATCCATATAAAAGAGCCATGGACTCATCCGTTGAGGACCAGCAAGGTCAGTCAACCAGATCCATGCCCGGTTTCACAAAACAACTCTTACTCCTTGTTCCAATATCTTCCTCGACGCACGCGTGGGTATCCTGGGCGACCCAGAGCCCGAGCACCGTATGGTCAGCACCCTCTAGGATCCTTCGCAGGTGACCTAGCGCTTCACTCATAGGCCGCTTCCTTGGTCCCTCATCCACCGTACCGGAAGCTCACCATTTAAATCGAACCGAGGCTGGTCAAGACCTCGGTCGACCTTGCTACGCGAGACGTCCTCCATTGACTCTCCGTCAGCAGTTGCAACTTTAACAGTTAGGTCTTCATGACCTTAATCCACAAGATGGTCAAAATGCTTCCCCAGCATTCTTGACATAAAACAGTCATTTACAAACAGTCACAAAATACAGTTTCTAAATCAAACTCTCGTCTTTCCACATTATCCCTCCTTAGTCCACATTACTTATTCCACATTCCCTTCAATGTGTACTCATTCTCATCCATTTCCTCATATCGACGACACATTAATTCCCATTCACATTCATACATCCACATTTACATGGATACATCCATTTTCACATCCTCATTTATACATCCACATCCCATATCCACATTCATACATACACATCCATATCCACATCCATACATCCACATTCACATCCACATTCACATTCACATCCTCATTTATACATCCACATCCACATCCATATTCACATCCATACATCCACATCTACTTGCATACCTCCATTTTCACATCCTCATTTATACATCCACATCCCTTATCTACATATTCATACATACACATCCATATATCCACATCTACATGCATACATCCATTATCACGTCCTCATTCATACATCCACATCCACATACATACATACATCTACATCCACATACATACATACATCCACATCCACATTCCCATTCACATCTATACATCCACATCTACATCCACATACATACATACATCCACATCCACATTCCCATTCACATCTATACATCCACATCTACATTCACATTCATATACATCCACATCCACATTCCCATTCACATCTATACATTCACATCTACATCCACATACATACATACATCCACATCCACATTCCCATTCACATCTATATATCCACATCTACATCCACATTCATATACATCCACATCCACATTCCCATTCACATCTATACATTCACATCTACATCCTCATACATACATACATCCACATCCACATTCCCATTCACATCTATACATTCACATCTACATCCTCATACATACATACATCCACATCCACATTCCCATTCACATCTATACATCCACATCTACATCCACATTCACATCTATGCATATACATCTTCATGCATACATCCATTTTCACATTCATACATCCACTTTCACATTCATACATCCATACTCCCATCTCCACATCCACACATCCACATACATACATCCATTTCCACATTCCCATTCATGTAACCCCATATGTCTTCACATCTAATCTTTTACATCACATCCATTCTCGCCCTATCACAACCCATATACATCCTATTCTATCACATACACTTCTTACCTCATCCCATACACATCTTATCACATCTTAATTCATCTTATCACCTCTTATCACCTCTTATACACCTCTTATCACATCCTATCACATCTCATATCTTATTTATAGAATACAAGAGAATTCTTATATTTGATATAAGATTTCTTTACACATTTACTTATGCATAAATTCCATTTAAGGAGATTAATACTTCCGAAGAAAAATCAATCTTTTATGCATCTTCCTATACATAAATTCATGAAAATGACACTTTTGAATTAAAATTCAATCTTTTATGTATCTTCCTATGCATAAATTCAATTTAGATGAGAATGACACTTTTGAATTAAAAATCATTTTTTTAATGCATCTTCTTATGCATAAAGTCAATTTGGTAGGAATTACACTTTTAGAATAAAAGAATTTCTCTTATGCATCTAAGTTATGCATAAAATCCATTTATGATGAAAATCACACTTTTAGTATAAAAAGAATATCTTTTATGCATACCTCCATGCATGAAATAAAAATGGTAAAAATAACACTTTTGATATAAAAACTTATCCTTTATGCATGATATTAAATTTTAATTTCTCCATGATTATAATGAAATTCTTTCAATTAATCTAGGATGATAATTCCTAGAATATGGTAGGAAGTCCTCTTTTTATACTTTGAATGAAATTATTTTATGCATAATTTTTATAAAAATTTTGCCATAGCTCCGATGCTATGACTGATAAATCTCAATTTTTCTAAGGGATAAAGCTTATCATTAAGGAAATAATTAAAATAATCTCTAATTGGATCCTTAATCCGTAATGGATTGAATCATCAATCTACATAAACTAAAAGCATAGAAAAAAGCCATTAATTTGGCCTCAAGCATAGCTTAATCTTGGGTTAAGGAAAAGCTTTATGAAAAGCTTGATTTGGATTGAGAATGGGTCATGAGTATGACCATTTCTTGAGTGAGAGAGAGAATTTACATAAAAATCATTAGAATTTAAACATAAATGAAAATTAACCTCAATAGCATTTATTAAATTATGTAACTCTTCACTACTATTCACCAATAAACTTCAATAGCATTTAAAAACAACATACCAATTAAGCTTCTCAAGCTTGAGAGGGGTTGAGAAGAGAGAAACATTAAGAAATTATAGAAAGATCAATATTCACTAATTACCTTACAACTTGCTTGATTCTTTGTTCACGGTAGAGGCCCCCAACCAATCAATTGGTTAAGTATGTTGATGGAGCCACTAATGGGGATTGAAGAAAGAGGGAAGCTCCAAAAACTAGTGAATTATTAAATGAATTCACAGTTCTTGGCTTAGGTGGAGTAGAGTAACGATGCATAAACACTATCTATTTTTCAACAAGGGGGAGGCTTCTATTTATAGGAAAAATTGAGCTCCTAACCAAACAAACTGATTCTAGAATTTTCTAAATCAGTTTGGTCAATATTTGACCATTTTTAGGTCAGTTAAGCTAACTTTTTGGAACTAGACTTAAATGAGGAGAGAGGAGAGATGAAATATCTCAATTTTTATGAGTTTAAAACTCATTCAAGCATGTGAAATATGCACCTCCTTTAAAGAACTCCCCTTCCTTACATATGTGTCATAATGGAATCATTTTAATATTGCTCATAGTTTTTTTTACTAATAAACCTTGTACATTTTCAACTCTTCATCTTATGTGAAATATGCACCTCCTTTAAAGAATTCCCCTTCCTTACATATGTCATACTTTTAATATTGCTCATAATTTTTTTACTAATAAACCTTGTACATTTTCAACTCTTCATCTTATGTGAAATATGCACCTCCTTTAAAGAACTCCTCTTCCTTACATATGTCATACTTTTAATATTGCTCATAATTTTTTACTAATAAACCTTGTACATTTTCAACTCTTCACCTCATGTGAGCATTTACTCATTTTTGGGTATTTTCTTTTTACAAGTTGGATTTATCTCCTCCCTACACATGGATTGATGCTATTGGTCCATAGGAACCTTAATTGGACCATAGTCTAAAGATTTCTGAAAATCTAGACCCTTAGACTAAGGTTCTTTATAGCTATTTTCAATTAATTCCAATTGCACATTGGAAAATTCTTTTTGAATTTCTGTTTCAGGGGAACTCATCTGAATTAGAAGAGATATTTTTCTATCCAAAAATATTCAAAATCTGAATATTCTCTCTCTAGAATATTTTTCTCTCTCTAGGCTAAAACAGATAGAAACAAGGTCTTTATATTTCTGAAGAGGGATTGATTACAGGGAAAGATACTAGACATCAAAAAGGGGGTGGGGGAGGAATCTTACATTCTACCCCACTTAAAAAACGCGAGATGTCCTCATCTCGCAACTTGTGATAATTTCGCAAGATTCACGAATATGAGACTTAGAGAAAAATTTTAATCAAGATTAACCACCAAGATAAGTCTTAAAGAGAGCAAGATTCAAAATACGAACAAGATTTAAACTTTATTCATTCTCGGAACTTATACAGTAAAGATAGAGGAACTCTTTACACTTCCATAAGCCCGTCCATCATATGGTCACAAAAGCAATCCTCACAAGCTGCACAAGTATAAGGTAACTCATCTATGGGAATGATTTTGTGGGTTATTGCTACGCCTATCTCAGTGGTATGAGGTGTTCTAACAAAAGGACCTCTGAGAGGCAAGCCAAAAACGGGGTAAAGGCATATCTTCTCATGAGGAAGAAAACACGCCAGTAAGAAGACCCGCTCAGAAAACCGAGGATGTCTTGATCTCATGACGCAGTAGTATCGGGGACCCAAACCCAAAGCTTCAATAACCATGGCCAAGCGGACATTGTTACGGAAGTGCTGCTGACCCCAGGGTGTTACCCTAGTTATATCTTGATAGGTCCGCCATTTGGTCTGCGCTACAGAAGTTCCCAAGTGAGGGAAAAGTGAGCGCTCATACTGTTCTATAAAATCCTTCTTCACAGACTCACTTGCGTCTTGAAGGTGAGGAATCATTATGGATAAAACTAATTCTTGTTGCCAAGCCATGAAGGAGATTAGGAAGAAAGGAGATCGATGGGAGTAAGATTACTGTGAGCGACAAGTAAAAGTTACGACTTATATAAAGGAAGGAGCTAGCGTAACTTAGAAGCCAACGGTAGCTTGCCACTGAAGTTTTACCGTCTTTCCATGATTTGGGTTTGGCACAATTTTCTATAGAAGGCATTAAGAACTTTGAGATGAGGAGATAAAAGAAGCTCGTAAGCTAAGTCACTTACTTTCTTTGAAGTCAGATAAGGCTCACAATATCTGGGGGATAACTTCTTAAACTCCCCAATAGATAAAGAACTTCTTTTGTGCCGTACTCGAATGAAGACCAAAACCTTGGTATCCAAAACACCGATTTTCACTTCTGAACTTATTGTTCTGAATCCTTAAAACAGCGTGACTCCTGAGAAGTATTCTAGGGAAAGGGTCTTCCTTTTTTTAAACAGAATCTTTCTTTTATTTTTGAGAGGGAATAATTTTAAGATCAAAAAGGGAGATTCTTACTCCTGTATACCTCAAAGGCAGGGGAGGAATCTTACATTCTACCCCACTTAAAAAAGTGCGAGATGTCCTCATCTCGCCAAGTAGAGGACAACTCTTTTTCTTAAGATCCAATTTATTCTAGGGTTCCTTATATTCTGGTCAACTCAACAGAATACGGGGATAAATATCCCTTATATAGAACTCATCATTAAATAACAATTCATTTCAGATCATATCATTCATATCTTTAACACGATAATGGTCCATCAGATCGAAAATTTTTCTTTCTGAACATTCCGCCACGGGAATTTCAGTCAAGCAAGTTTTCAATTTGTCATCCCTTAACTTGATATACCAAGTCAAGTGTTAACAGTAGCACTTTGACAGCACAATCCACTAATCTCATAGTGATTTGCTGAAATCACTATCATCATTCCAGTTATGAATATCATCACAGGGACTCGTCCCATTCATCCTCATTGAGGTTTCACTCAGCTTATTACACTTCAACCAATTTTGAGGGATCATCATTTTTCAATCAGAATCCAAATCAATTCATCAATTCTCAAACAGAATTAAAAATCATATCAACCACATTCGCATTCATCATCTGGATAGCATTAACGCTTATAATTTCAAGTCTTAGATTTACTCGTATATACTGTCAGTAAAGAGCTGCAGTTATACTCTCGGTATATACGGATAGTCACGGCCCTTGGAATTATAAGGTAAATACCATCATGTCTAGGCCTCAAGCAAGTCAAGGATTCTATATAATTGCGGTACTTCCATCTAAAGACCCAATTACCAAATTATGAATTTCAGTTTGAATATCAAATTGTATGAATTATATCACACAATTACAACCTTTTTTGTGCTTCTTGATAAATTTTTGACATAATTGGTTTCTCAGTTGATCTTTATTAACCAAATGCTCTGATACCAACTGTGAGATCCCCCTGTTCCCACCGCGCAACGGATTCGGGGACTAGCAGCGGAAGTAGCACTTCTCACACGGGACAAGGGTCCCACATTCGGGGCCTCGTCCACGGATATCCGGACAAGAGACTAATCCGTCGGTTTTTCCAAAACCGAACCCGGAAAAAACTTCCCTTACCCAGAAAGCACGGGCGATTCCACCAGGATAATTTTTTACTCTAACGTAGTCAAGATCATTACTGATCACGCTGATCCAACTGCACCTATAAAGATACTCAGTCGGATCAAGGAAGAAACTTGCACTTGGATCATTGGGATCAACGCTTTTTTCCCCATCAAGAGGCACAGCCGTTGATTCCTATCCATAGAACAATTACTATCCAGGACTTACTTCATCTATCGTAATAACAGAAATTGAGTCTCGGTTTACGGATCCATCAGTCCAGCCTAACCCCATCCGATCCCATGGGTTAGCCAACCGCCCAACCACTGTAGTGATGGGATCCAATTTGGAATTTGGTTAGGTTTTGTCCCGGGTACCAAGGAAAAGAGTTCCAAGGCCCCCTAGCCGGAATTTCATGCAAACATAAAACTAGCCACACCACTTACACACCCAATATGAAAATTGCCTTTTTCTTAACATCAGCTAACTTTAAAACAATCTTTTAATGAAACCATAGTACCACTGATCACAATCTCCCAATTTATCCAGTTGATTCATAATTTCCCATCATTCCTTCATCAGAGTATCTATGGCATCATTGGCAACTAGAACGCTCACCACCTGTCCACACAGAGGCCGTTTCCATAGTTCCTAGCCCATAATACTCGGCAATATAATCACTTATCAAGATGGACTCTCGTTGAAGATCAGCAAGATCAACCAACAGATCCATATAAAAGAGCCATGGACTCATCCGTTGAGGACCAGCAAGGTCAGTCAACCAGATCCATGCCCGGTTTCACAAAACAACTCTTACTCCTTGTTCCAATATCTTCCTCGACGCACGCGTGGGTATCCTGGGCGACCCAGAGCCCGAGCACCGTATGGTCAGCACCCTCTAGGATCCTTCGCAGGTGACCTAGCGCTTCACTCATAGGCCGCTTCCTTGGTCCCTCATCCACCGTACCGGAAGCTCACCATTTAAATCGAACCGAGGCTGGTCAAGACCTCGGTCGACCTTGCTACGCGAGACGTCCTCCATTGACTCTCCGTCAGCAGTTGCAACTTTAACAGTTAGGTCTTCATGACCTTAATCCACAAGATGGTCAAAATGCTTCCCCAGCATTCTTGACATAAAACAGTCATTTACAAACAGTCACAAAATACAGTTTCTAAATCAAACTCTCGTCTTTCCACATTATCCCTCCTTAGTCCACATTACTTATTCCACATTCCCTTCAATGTGTACTCATTCTCATCCATTTCCTCATATCGACGACACATTAATTCCCATTCACATTCATACATCCACATTTACATGGATACATCCATTTTCACATCCTCATTTATACATCCACATCCCATATCCACATTCATACATACACATCCATATCCACATCCATACATCCACATTCACATCCACATTCACATTCACATCCTCATTTATACATCCACATCCACATCCATATTCACATCCATACATCCACATCTACTTGCATACCTCCATTTTCACATCCTCATTTATACATCCACATCCCTTATCTACATATTCATACATACACATCCATATATCCACATCTACATGCATACATCCATTATCACGTCCTCATTCATACATCCACATCCACATACATACATACATCTACATCCACATACATACATACATCCACATCCACATTCCCATTCACATCTATACATCCACATCTACATCCACATACATACATACATCCACATCCACATTCCCATTCACATCTATACATCCACATCTACATTCACATTCATATACATCCACATCCACATTCCCATTCACATCTATACATTCACATCTACATCCACATACATACATACATCCACATCCACATTCCCATTCACATCTATACATCCACATCTACATCCACATTCATATACATCCACATCCACATTCCCATTCACATCTATACATTCACATCTACATCCTCATACATACATACATCCACATCCACATTCTCATTCACATCTATACATTCACATCTACATCCTCATACATACATACATCCACATCCACATTCCCATTCACATCTATACATCCACATCTACATCCACATTCACATCTATGCATATACATCTTCATGCATACATCCATTTTCACATTCATACATCCACTTTCACATTCATACATCCATACTCCCATCTCCACATCCACACATCCACATACATACATCCATTTCCACATTCCCATTCATGTAACCCCATATGTCTTCACATCTAATCTTTTACATCACATCCATTCTCGCCCTATCACAACCCATATACATCCTATTCTATCACATACACTTCTTACCTCATCCCATACACATCTTATCACATCTTAATTCATCTTATCACCTCTTATCACCTCTTATACACCTCTTATCACATCCTATCACATCTCATATCTTATTTATAGAATACAAGAGAATTCTTATATTTGATATAAGATTTCTTTACACATTTACTTATGCATAAATTCCATTTAAGGAGATTAATACTTCCGAAGAAAAATCAATCTTTTATGCATCTTCCTATGCATAAATTCATGAAAATGACACTTTTGAATTAAAATTCAATCTTTTATGTATCTTCCTATGCATAAATTCAATTTAGATGAGAATGACACTTTTGAATTAAAAATCATTTTTTTAATGCATCTTCTTATGCATAAAGTCAATTTGGTAGGAATTACACTTTTAGAATAAAAGAATTTCTCTTATGCATCTAAGTTATGCATAAAATCCATTTATGATGAAAATCACACTTTTAGTATAAAAAGAATATCTTTTATGCATACCTCCATGCATGAAATAAAAATGGTAAAAATAACACTTTTGATATAAAAACTTATCCTTTATGCATGATATTAAATTTTAATTTCTCCATGATTATAATGAAATTCTTTCAATTAATCTAGGATGATAATTCCTAGAATATGGTAGGAAGTCCTCTTTTTATACTTTGAATGAAATTATTTTATGCATAATTTTTATAAAAATTTTGCCATAGCTCCGCTGCTATGACTGATAAATCTCAATTTTTCTAAGGGATAAAGCTTATCATTAAGAAAATAATTAAAATAATCTCTAATTGGATCCTTAATCCGTAATGGATTGAATCATCAATCTACATAAACTAAAAGCATAGAAAAAAGCCATTAATTTGGCCTCAAGCATAGCTTAATCTTGGGTTAAGGAAAAGCTTTATGAAAAGCTTGATTTGGATTGAGAATGGGTCATGAGTATGACCATTTCTTGAGTGAGAGAGAGAATTTACATAAAAATCATTAGAATTTAAACATAAATGAAAATTAACCTCAATAGCATTTATTAAATTATGTAACTCTTCACTACTATTCACCAATAAACTTCAATAGCATTTAAAAACAACATACCAATTAAGCTTCTCAAGCTTGAGAGGGGTTGAGAAGAGAGAAACATTAAGAAATTATAGAAAGATCAATATTCACTAATTACCTTACAACTTGCTTGATTCTTTGTTCACGGTAGAGGCCCCCAACCAATCAATTGGTTAAGTATGTTGATGGAGCCACTAATGGGGATTGAAGAAAGAGGGAAGCTCCAAAAACTAGTGAATTATTAAATGAATTCACAGTTCTTGGCTTAGGTGGAGTAGAGTAACGATGCATAAACACTATCTATTTTTCAACAAGGGGGAGGCTTCTATTTATAGGAAAAATTGAGCTCCTAACCAAACAAACTGATTCTAGAATTTTCTAAATCAGTTTGGTCAATATTTGACCATTTTTAGGTCAGTTAAGCTAACTTTTTGGAACTAGACTTAAATGAGGAGAGAGGAGAGATGAAATATCTCAATTTTTATGAGTTTAAAACTCATTCAAGCATGTGAAATATGCACCTCCTTTAAAGAACTCCCCTTCCTTACATATGTGTCATAATGGAATCATTTTAATATTGCTCATAGTTTTTTTTACTAATAAACCTTGTACATTTTCAACTCTTCATCTTATGTGAAATATGCACCTCCTTTAAAGAATTCCCCTTCCTTACATATGTCATACTTTTAATATTGCTCATAATTTTTTTACTAATAAACCTTGTACATTTTCAACTCTTCATCTTATGTGAAATATGCACCTCCTTTAAAGAACTCCTCTTCCTTACATATGTCATACTTTTAATATTGCTCATAATTTTTTACTAATAAACCTTGTACATTTTCAACTCTTCACCTCATGTGAGCATTTACTCATTTTTGGGTATTTTCTTTTTACAAGTTGGATTTATCTCCTCCCTACACATGGATTGATGCTATTGGTCCATAGGAACCTTAATTGGACCATAGTCTAAAGATTTCTGAAAATCTAGACCCTTAGACTAAGGTTCTTTATAGCTATTTTCAATTAATTCCAATTGCACATTGAAAAATTCTTTTTGAATTTCTGTTTCAGGGGAACTCATCTGAATTAGAAGAGATATTTTTCTATCCAAAAATATTCAAAATCTGAATATTCTCTCTCTAGAATATTTTTCTCTCTCTAGGCTAAAACAGATAGAAACAAGGTCTTTATATTTCTGAAGAGGGATTGATTACAGGGAAAGATACTAGACATCAAAAAGGGGGTGGGGGAGGAATCTTACAAGTGACTCATGGAGGGGACTACCCTCCCCGGTGTTTTTCCTCTTTTGGAGGATCTGAGCATGTAACTTAACCTATTGGTGGGGCTGGTATTTCATATAACTAATAGAAGGATATTTTTCCAAAAAAAGAAAGATTTATTAAGTATGAGAGAATCAATACAAAATCATTTCTAGGAGTCGGGAATCCTCATCATAGAGTGTATCACATGGTCTAATGTAATTGTAGTCAATCAGGGGTGTGGTGATGCCAAAAGAAATTAGTGGGAGTCAAAGAGAAGAAAGACAACAAGCTGGATTTGCACCAAAGATAGCTCTCCACTAGTTAAGAGGGAGACCTCCATGTAGCAGCTCCTTGGCCATCCCATTTGGATATGTCAAAGCATGAAATGATACCTCCCCAAACAAAGATGAAGAGGTAGACTCTCCAAAAAGTGTAAGCCTAGAGTGCTATGGTCCATTAAATAAGGGTGAACCTTGAGAGTTTAGAGACAGAGTAAAAACGGATTAGAACATCGGCTCAAATTTATTACAACTCCACATGGTTTCCAAGGCAATACATAGGTTCTTCTCACGTTAGCATCATGAACATGGTGAAGAAACAAGAGGCGGGTACCAACAAAAGAGAATTATGTGTTGCAACCTAGGTGGAGGAAGCCTAACCTTAACGACTACAAAAATTAGATGCCTTATTATAGTGCTCCATTTTACATGAGAATCAACCCCACCTTCTTATGTTGGGATTGGAAGAGTTTAGTGAGCTCAAGGTGAAAGAGCCAAAGTGTGTTATTCAACTTCTCATACTTTCTAAACCCACAAGAAATGGAAGAGTACAAGTAGATATCAAAGTTCATCAATGGCTTCAAGCTTGTACCATAGCCATCAATGCAAGAGACCATCAGAATTTTTAAGTTGATTTGCATCTTGCTCAAAATCGCTCGAGACATCTTAGCAAGAAAGCTAGCAACAACTAAATACATGGTGCTCGACCTCAACACCGAGCCAAATATTCAATAAGTGTTATCTTACTTCCACAAGTTGCAATTCCTAGCTTAACATCATCACTTATCGCATTTGAAGACATGTTTGTTAAGACACACTTTTGGGTGCCAATTCATTACTTTAAGTGGAAGCCACACAACCTCTTGATCCATCATACCTTATGTTTCAACCACTTTAACTCTTGTTATTAATCAATTCTAAGGATAGAAACCAATCTTAAAAGGGGAGTATGTTAATCGCCATGTGTCACATTACAATAGCGAAAACATATCTCGACAGAGGAGGAGAGCTGTGGATCACCACCTAGCCATAGAGGGAGAACTATCTGACAAATCAAGTTTGTACGCTAACCCACCAACCTTCTTAAGGATTTTAAAGGGACCGTAGTATCTAGGTGAAAGCTTTTCACAGTTTACCATCTTTAAAGTCTCGGACTTCATAGGGACTTTCAAATACATGAAGTCTTCCAAGGCTACTTCTCTACGACCCTTGTCTGCATACGTCTTTGCACGATCTTGTGCACTACATATGCTATCTTTTTCTACTTGTAGAATATCTTGCATGTCTTCAAGGAAGTCCTTGATAGGCCACAACTTCTCCTTCTCTAGCCTATGACTATAGGAGATCTCGGCTGGAAGCCATACATCAACATAAATGGACTAAATCCAAATCGCGAAATCTTACAAACTATTATAAGCAAACTCCAAATGTGGCAGGTACTCCTCCCAAATGGATTTTTTTTTGCTGACATACGCACGAAGCATATCTTCTAACACTTGGTTGACTCTTTGTGTCTGACCATCAGACTGCAAAGATGATCAGCCTCTCATACTCAGAGTAGTGTCTAATTTTTTGAATACTTCCCTCTAAAAGTAACTATCAAGCTTCCTATCTCTATCAGAGACTATATCTACACACATGCCATATAGTTTGTAGAGATGTTTGATGAACAACCTAGCTAACTCAGGTGTTTCACTGTCTTTTTAGTAGGTATAAACTTGACCATCTTGGTCAATCGGTCAACCACTACCCAAACCAAATCATTCCCTCAATTTGTTCTAGGTAAACCAGTGATGAAATCCATGGAAATACTTTCCCATTTCCCTTTGGGAATATTCAATGGATGCAGCAAACCTCTAATCTTGAGGCGCTCATGTTTATTGACCTAACACTTCTTGCATTTCAGCATGAAGTCGTGGACGTCCTTAAATAAACTAGACCAATAAAATTATCTTTTGACTAGTGCATAGGTCTTTTGTATCCTGGGATGACTAGCACTCACACTATCATAACTTTCTATAAGAATTTAGGCCCGAAAATCACCAATAGTATAGCTGGTATGCAGACTCTACCCTTGTAGAGCAGGTACTCATCGTCTATGGAATAGTGTCTATACTTTTTCCCCCGACAAGCTTTATCACCCCCAAGTGAACTAGTGTCAAATGGTTGTGGAGGATCCACCCTTAAGCTCTCCGTCTTGGTACATAACCCAAGAGACTTGTCTAGTTGTTTCGGACTAGCACTCCCTCCTCTTCTCGTCACACAGAAACCTTGACTAATCTCTCCAGACTAGTAGTCCTTTTTGACAAGGGAGGTGGCTACTACTGTTGTATATAAGTGCGGATGCGTGCATCTCACCATTCCTCTGAAAAAGATGAATCATGCTCACATAAACCATGTAGTGACTCCAAGAGTTCAATCTTGAAGGTGATGAAACTCAACTTGTTCACCATTGGCATGCAGCTCAGCGCATCTGCTACTACGTTAAATTTACCTCTTATTAATCCCATTTTGGATTAACAACATGATCCTCAATTGAGGACATTAATGAGTGTCATGAAAAGGCACTATAAAGGTTGTAGATTATGAGATATTGGCTACCCAAGGCCTAGTAAGTAAGTTTTGGATGCCTAAGTGTGAATAAGGGCCAAATGTATATAAGGCATTTTCTCATAAATGAAAAGACACAATCCCCTTTATGCTATTGAGAGCTCTCCCCTTATGACTTGAGAGAGAGTGAGGAGTGAGAGAATTCTAGCATTGTGCCTCTTTCATGTTTGTGTACTTATGCTTGTGTGAGAGAGTGAGAAAGGGAGTGATCGGTCTATGTGATGGTGTGAGCGACTCCACGGTGACAATGTGGAGATGGACCTTGGAGTTTGGAGCTTGAAACAAGCGAGCTTGGAGGCCTCAAGGGACTCGAGATTGAAGCATTGGTAAGTATCCCATGACAGTTGTGATCTATTGCTCATCCATTAGGTGAATGTGTAGAGTTCCCTCTTGGGGGTGTGGTAGCCCATAACATTTTTGGTGCCACTACCGGGGAAACACCTTTGTTTCTTCCATCCTCTTTGAGTTTTCCCATTGCATAGGATTCATTATTGCCTTTGCATTTTGGTAGTGCATTGTGTGGAAAATTAAGGGATAAGGTATGTGTGGTAGAAAAAAAAGGTATGGTTTTGATGCTGCTGTGAATGTTGTGGAGTAGTTTAGGAAAGGATTCATTGGTTATTCTTGATAATTTTGATTTTCACATCACTGAAAACACCAACGTGAAGGAGCAAGTTGGGTATTTTTTTCTTCTTTTTTAAAAAAAAACATAAAAATAAAAAACATAAAGGACCATTGATTGAGCCCAGGAACTTGCATTTCATTCCTTAGGAGTGGCACAATCTAATTTTCATCATTTGGATAAGTATTATGCACCCAAAATCACAGACTGCCGACGCGGGAAGTTCCACGTGAAAGTGCAGCAAAGTCGTTCACGTCGTGAACCATTTTTTGCAGTTTCACGCCACAAATCACTCACGTAATCACAGTGCTGAGATTATCACCGAAAATCACGGGATTACCTTCCAAAAATAGAAACTGTTATCCTGACACCTCTGACACGGTGCAATTCGTCAAAATTTTGAGCACGTGAAAGTTCAGTAAACCTTTCACGACGTGAACCATTTTGAAGCGGTTCATGGCATGAAACACTTACTGTTTCACGACGTGAAAAAATTCTTGCAGATTCACGTGTAGGCCAAACCAACAAATAGACAATACCAAGGCTGTGAGGGTCGGTTAAGGAAAGTGACTTTGACTAAAAGGAGGAATTTAACCCCAAGGTGGAAAAATTTTGAGCACGTGAAAGTGCAGGAAAACCGTTCATGCCATGAACCATTTCCTGCAGTTTCACGTTGTGAAACATATCCTACAGTTTCATGACGTGAAACATTCTCTGCTGTTTCACGGCTCCTGAACAGAGCAATATAATCAGAAGTGCAATCAATTTGGGTTGATTAATAGCTTATCAAATCGTACATACATGCACTTAAGATTTGGAAAACTCATCGGAGACGATCTTACGCCTGACGATAGTGCATCAAATCACCCAGGAACTTCCTACCAAAGAAGTGTGGGATCAGGACATTCCGTAAGCACACACTTAAGTGTTTTGAGAAACTTGACCACCGTCGCTAAAACTAGTAGAGCGAAGAATCCATGGAAGAAGGGCTGGGTTTGGGGAAGAGGATAAACCACACTCCCCAACCAAGTCTAGTGGAATCATTGACATCGCCAAGGATTTTTTGATCTCCAAACCAGTCATGGATGAAGAAGCCCAATCTGCGAGCATGGATCCATCAACGAGCGCTGGACTTGGTCCAAGACAAGAAGTGCCATTCCAAACGTTCAATTCTAGGCTGTCCAATACTAGCACTCCTCAAATTAGACGAGATGTGGAAAGTGCGACTAGGATGGGTCAAATATTCTTTCCCACCACCGAGGAAGTGGAATTAGACCTCCAACGAAGTGAGGTAGAATAACAACTCCGAGAATTGAGCTTAAGGAAACAAGAGCTTGATACTCGTAGGACAAGAGCTAAGAGAAAGGAGACAAGAAGTGTTAACCCACTCCAATCACAAGAAAAAGAACGTGAAATTGTTATAGGTAGAAGTGAGGGAGAAATTTCAAACTTGGAACCCATCAACGAGGAATCCATAATGGAGGAAAGGTTTACAACCAGAGAAGATGAGGGTAACGTAGCTAACATGGGAGTAGAAGTAAAGTATCGACTCTATACCAAAAAGGATATTGAACTAATGATCAATAACCCTACATTTCTACAAGACATGGAGCTCTTAATTACACAAAGGCGCGCAGAGGCGATCAATGGAGAATCCCACCAGGGTACCGCAACTGGACCATTCCATGAACCAAGATACCTAGAAGAGCCAATATAGGCAGGGGACGAGGTCTAGGAAGGGGGGAGCAATTTCCCAAAGGCCTAGAAATGATCCAGCCATGGACCTTAATGTAGCCACAAGGGCAGACCTGTTAAATATGGCAGTAGAGATGGGTCGAGGGATGGTCAGGGAACTAGGCACTACTTTAGAACCCGCACCCTCTCCCATATGAAACCCCATATCATCTCAAAACTTGTCCAAAAGTTCTCTGAGGACGGGGATCCTATCCAACATGTAGAAAATTTTGAATCCACATGTAAAACTTGTGGGCCGGTTAGTGATGTGACAATGATATATGCCTTCTCGCTGACCTTAGAGGGAAAAGCTCATCAGTGGTTCTTGTAAGATCCCTGTTCCCACCGAGCAACAGATTCGGGATACTAGCAGCGGAAGTAGCACTTCTCACGCGGGACAGGGGTCCCACACTCGTCGGGGCCTCGCCCACGGATATCCGGATAAGAGACTAATCCGTCGGTTGTTCCAAAACTGAACCCGGAAAAACTTCCTCTACCGGAAAGCACAGGCGATTCCACCAGGATAACTTTTTACTCTAACGTAGTCAAGATCATTTCTGATCGAGATGATCCGATTACATCTATAAGATACTTAGTCAGTTCAAGGAAGAAACTTGCACTTGGATCATTGGGATCAACGCTTTTTTCCCCATTCAAGAGGCACAGCCGTTGATTCCTATCCATAGAACAGTTTCTGTCCGGGATTTATTTTTTTTTTCTATCGTAAAAACAAAAGTTTGAGTCTCGATTTACGGATCCATCAGTCCAGCCTAACCCCATCCAATCCCATGGGTTAGCCAACCGCCCAACCACTGTAGTGATGGGATCCAATTAAAAATTTGGTTAGGTTTTGTCCCGGGTACCAAGGAAAAGAGTTCCAAGGCCCCCTAGCCGGATGTTCATGCAAAATAAAACTAGTCACACCACTCACACACCCAATATGAAATTGCCTTTTTCAACCAGATTCAACCAGTTTAAAACAATTCCTTTAATAAAACCATAGTATCATTGATCACCATCCTCCAATTTATCCAATTGATTCTTAATTTCCCATCATTCCTTCATCAGAGTATCTATGGCATCATTGGCAACTAGAACGCTCAGGAGCCGTTTCGATAGTTCCTAGCCCATAATACTTGGCAATATAATCACTTAACATGATGGACTCTCGTTGAAGATCAGCAAGATCAACCAACAGATCCATATAAGGAGCCATGGACTCATCCATTGAAGACCAGCAAGGTCAATCAACCAGATCCATGCTCGATTTCAGAAAAACAACTCCAACTCTGTTCCAATATCTTCCTCGACGCACGCGTGGGTATCCTAGGCGACCCAGAGCCCGAGCACCGTATGGTCAGCACCCTCTAGGATCCTTCGCAGGTAACCTAGCGCTTCACGCATAGGCCGCTTCCTTGGCCCCTCATCCACCGTATCGGAAGCTCACCATTTTAATCGCACCGAGGCTGGTCAAGACCTCGGCCGACCTTGCTACGCGAGACGTCCTTCATTGACTCCCCATCAGCAGTTGCAACTTTCTCATCACGACCTTAATCACAAGACGGTCAAAATGCTCCCCCCAGCATTCTTGACATAAAACAATCATTTACAAACAGCATTTACAAACAGTTTACAATACAATTTCTATTTTAACTTTCATTTTTCCACATTATCCCTCCTCAATCTACATTACTTATTCCATATTCCATTTATATGTATACTCATCCCATCACATCATTTCCATCTCATCATTTCAGATTCCCTCACATCACAATCGTATATTCACATCCATACATCCACAACTATATGCGTACATTCACATCTACATGCATACATCTACATCCCTATGCATACATCCACATCCACATTCACATTCACCTCCATACATCTACATCTACATGCATACATCCACTCCACATTCACATCCACATCTATACATCTACATCTACATGCATACATCCACCTCTACATCCACATCTACGTCTATACACCTACATCTACATGCATACATCCCCATCCACATCCACATCTACATCTATACATCTACATCTACATGTATACATATACATCTCCATTCACAACTACATCTACATGCATACATCCATATCTCCATTCCCATCTACATCTATACATCTACATCTACATGCATCCATCCACCTCCACATCCACATCTACATCTATACATCTACATCTACATGTATACATCCACATCTCCATTCACATCTACATCTATACCTCTACATCTACATGCATCCATCCACATCTCCATTTACATCCTCATCTACACATCTATTTCTACATGCATACATCCACGTCCCATGCATACATCCACCTCCACATTCACACTCACATCCATACATCTACATCTACATGCAACATCCACATCTCCATGCATAATAAAATTCTTTTAATTAATCTAGGATGATAGTTCCTAGAATATGGTAGGAATTCCTCTTTTTATACTTTGAATGAATTTATTTTATGCGTAATTTCTATAAAAATTTTGCCATAGCTCCGCTACTATGACTGATAAATCTCAATTTTTTTCTAAGGGATAAAGCTCATTATTAAAGAAATAATTAGAATGGTCTCTAATTGGATCATCAATCCATAATGGTCTCTAATTGGATCATTAAGAAAACAATTAGAATGGTCTCTAATTGGGCCATCAATCCATAATGGATTGAATCATCAATGTGCATAAACTAAAAGCATAGCAAAAAGCCATTAATTTGGCCTCAAACATAGCTTGATTAAGGAAAAGCTTTATGAAAAGCTTCATTTGGATTGAGAATGAGTCATGAGTATGACCATTTCTTGAGGGAGAGAGAGAAATTACATAAAAACCATTAGAATTTAAACATAAATGAAAATTAACTTCTATAGCATTTATTAAATTATGTAACTCTTCACTACTATTCACCAATTAACTTCAATAGCATTTAAAAACCATACCAATTAAACTTCTCAAGCTTGAGAGGGGTTGAGAAGAGAGAATCATTGAGTAATTATAGAAAAGATCAAAATTCAATATACTTACCTTATAATTTGCTTGATTCTTTATTCACGGTAGAGGCCCCCAACCAATCAATTGGTTTAGTATGTTGATGGAGCCACCAATGGGGATTGAAGAAAGAGAGAAGTATCAAAAACTAGTGAATTATTAAAGAATTCACAACTCTTGGCTTAGGTAGAGTAGAGTAACAATGCATAAGACACTCTATATTTTGGCTTAGGTGGAGTAGAGTAACAAGGCATAAGACTCTATATATTTTGGCTTAGGTGGAGTAGAGTAACAAAGCATAAGACACTATATATTTTGGCTTAGGTGGAGTAGAGTGACAAAGCATAAGACACTATATATTTTTCAATAAAGGGAGGCTTCTATTTATAGGAAAATTTGAGCTCCTAACAAAACAAACTGATTCTAGAGTTTTCCAAGTCAGTTTGGTTGAATTTGGACTAGATTTGGACCTAGTTTGGTTACTTTTTGATTCGGTTTGGTTCCATTTTGATTTGGTTTGGTTCAAGAGAGATGAGAGATAAAAATATCACATTATTTTTGAGTTTAAAACTCATTCAAGCATGTGAAATATGCACCTCCTTTAAAGAATTCCCCTTGCTTACATATGTGTCAAAATTTTATTGCTCATAGTTTTTTACTAATAAACCTTGTACATTTTCAACTCTTCATCTTATGTGAAATATGCACCTCCTTTAAAGAACTCCTCTTCCTTACATATGTGTCATAGTTTTTTTTACTAATAAACCTTGTACATTTTCAACTCTTCATCTTATGTGAAATATGCACCTCCTTTAAAGAACTCCCCTTCCTTACATATGTGTTTATTTACTAATAAACCTTGTACATTTTCAACTCTTCATCTTATGTGAGCATTTACTCATTTTTGGGTATCTTCTTTTACAAATTGGATTTATCTCCTCCCTACACATGGATTGATGCTATTGGCCCATAGGAACCTTAATTGGACCATAATCTAAAAATTTCGGAAAATCTAGACCCTTAGACTAAGGTTCTTTATACTTATTTCCAATTAATTCCAATTGCACATTGGAAAATTCTTTTTGAATTTCTATTTCAGGGGAACTTATTTTAATAAGATGAGTTAATTTTCTATCCAAAAATATTCATAATCTGAATATTCTCTCTCTAGCATATTTTTCTCTCTCTAGGCTAAAACAGTTAGAACAAGGCCTTTATATTTCTGAAGAGGGATTGATTACAGGGGAAGATACTAGACATCAAAAAGGGGTTGGGGGAGGAATCTTACATTCTACCCCACTTAAAAAATGCGAGATGTCCTCATCTCGCAAACTGGGATAATTTTACAAGATGCACGAATATGAGATTTAGAGAAAAATTTTAATCAAGATTAACCACCAAGAAAAATCTTAAAGAGAGCAAGATTCAAAATAAGAACAAGATTTAAACTTTATTCATTCACGGAACTTATACAGTAAAGATAGAAGAACTCTTTACACTTCCATAAGCCCGTCCATCATATGGTCACAAAAGCAGTCCTCACAAGCTGCACAAGTATAGGGTAACTCATCTATGGGAATGATTCTGCCGGTTATTGCCGCACCTATCTCAGTGGTATGAGGTGATCTAACAAAAGGACCTCTGAGAGGTAAGCCAAAAACGGGGTAAAGGCATATCTTCTCATGAGGAAGAAAACATGCCAGTAAGAAGACCCGCTCAGAAAACCCAAGATGCCTTGATCTCATGACACAGTAGTATCGGGGACCCAAACCCAAAGCTTCAATAACCATGGCCAAGCGGACATTGTTACGAAAGTGTTGCTGACCCCAGGGTGTTACCCTAGTTATGTTTTGATAGGTCCGCCATTTGGTCTGCGCTACAGAAGTTCCTAGGTGAGGAAAAAGTGAGCGCTCATACTGTTCTATAAAGTCTTTCTTCACAGACTCTCTTGCGTCTTGAAGGTGAGAAATCATCAGGGATAAAACTAATTCCTGTTGCCAAGCCATGAAGGAGATTAAGAAAGAAAGGAGATTGATGGGAATAAGATTACTGTGAACGACAAGTAAAAGTTACGACTTATATAAAGGAAGGAGCTAGCGTAACCTAGAAGCCAACGGTAACTTGCCACTGAAGTTTTATCGTCTTTCCATGATTTGTGTTTGACACATTTTTCTATAGAAGGCATTAAGAATTTTGAGATGAGGAGATAAAAGAAACTTGTAGGCTAAGTCACCTACTTTCTTTGAATTCAGATATAAGGATCATAATATCTGGGGGATAACTTCTTATACTCCCCAAGAGATAAAGAACTTCTTTTGGGCCATACTCGAATGAAAACCAAAACCTTGGTATCCAAAACACCGATTCTCACTTCTAAACTCATTGTTCTAAATCCTTAAAATAGGCGTGACTCCTGAGAAGTATTTTAGGAAAAGGGTATTCCTTTTTTAAACAGAAACTTTCTTTTATTTTAGAGAGGGAATAATTATAAGATCCGAAAGGGAGATTCTTACTCCTATATACCTCGAAGGCCGGGGAGGAATCTTACATTAACTGTAAGATCCCTGTTCCCACCGAGCAACAGATTCGGGATACTAGCAGCGGAAGTAGCACTTCTCGCGTGGGACAGGGGTCCCACACTCGTCGGGGCCTCGCCCACGGATATCCGGATAAGAGACTAATCCGTCGGTTGTTCCAAAACCGAACCCGGAAAAACTTCCTCTACCGGAAAGCACGGGCGATTCCACCAGGATAACTTTTTACTCTAACGTAGTCAAGATCATTTCTGATCGAGATGATCCGATTACATCTATAAGATACTTAGTTAGTTCAAGGAAGAAACTTGCACTTGGATCATTGGAATCAACGCTTTTTTCCCCATTCAAGAGGCACAGCCGTTGATTCCTATCCATAGAACAGTTTCTGTCCGGGATTTATTTTTTTTTCTATCGTAAAAACAAAAGTTTGAGTCTCGATTTACGGATCCATCAGTCCAGCCTAACCCCATCCAATCCCATGGGTTAGCCAACCGCCCAACCACTGTAGTGATGGGATCCAATTAAAAATTTGGTTAGGTTTTGTCCCGGGTACCAAGGAAAAGAGTTCCAAGGCCCCCTAGCCGGATGTTCATGCAAAATAAAACTAGTCACACCACTCACACACCCAATATGAAATTGCCTTTTTCAACCAGATTCAACCGGTTTAAAACAATTCCTTTAATAAAACCATAGTATCATTGATCACCATCCTCCAATTTATCCAATTGATTCTTAATTTCCCATCATTCCTTCATCAGAGTATCTATGGCATCATTGGCAACTAGAACGCTCAGGAGCCGTTTCGATAGTTCCTAGCCCATAATACTTGGCAATATAATCACTTAACATGATGGACTCTCGTTGAAGATCAGCAAGATCAACCAACAGATCCATATAAGGAGCCATGGACTCATCCATTGAAGACCAGCAAGGTCAATCAACCAGATCCATGCTCGATTTCAGAAAAACAACTCCAACTCTGTTCCAATATCTTCCTCGACGCACGCGTGGGTATCCTAGGCGACCCAGAGCCCGAGCACCGTATGGTCAGCACCCTCTAGGATCCTTCGCAGGTAACCTAGCGCTTCACGCATAGGCCGCTTCCTTGGCCCCTCATCCACCGTACCGGAAGCTCACCATTTTAATCGCACCGAGGCTGGTCAAGACCTCGGCCGACCTTGCTACGCGAGACGTCCTTCATTGACTCCCCATCAGCAGTTGCAACTTTCTCATCACGACCTTAATCACAAGACGGTCAAAATGCTCCCCCCAGCATTCTTGACATAAAACAATCATTTACAAACAGCATTTACAAACAGTTTACAATACAATTTCTATTTTAACTTTCATTTTTCCACATTATCCCTCCTCAATCTACATTACTTATTCCATATTCCATTTATATGTATACTCATCCCATCACATCATTTCCATCTCATCACTTCAGATTCCCTCACATCACAATCGTATATTCACATCCATACATCCACAACTATATGCGTACATTCACATCTACATGCATACATCTATATCCCTATGCATACATCCACATCCACATTCACATTCACATTCACATCCACATTCACATTCACCTCCATACATCTACATCTACATGCATACATCCACTCCACATTCACATCCACATCTATACATCTACATCTACATGCATACATCCACCTCTACATCCACATCTACGTCTATACACCTACATCTACATGCATACATCCCCATCCACATCCACATCCACATCTATACATCTACATCTACATGTATACATATACATCTCCATTCACAACTACATCTACATGCATACATCCATATCTCCATTCCCATCTACATCTATACATCTACATCTACATGCATCCATCCACCTCCACATCCACATCTACATCTATACATCTACATCTACATGTATACATCCACATCTCCATTCACATCTACATCTATACCTCTACATCTACATGCATCCATCCACATCTCCATTTACATCCTCATCTACACATCTATTTCTACATGCATACATCCACGTCCCATGCATACATCCACCTCCACATTCACACTCACATCCATACATCTACATCTACATGCAACATCCACATCTCCATGCATAATAAAATTCTTTTAATTAATCTAGGATGATAGTTCCTAGAATATGGTAGGAATTCCTCTTTTTATACTTTGAATGAATTTATTTTATGCGTAATTTCTATAAAAATTTTGCCATAGCTCCGCTACTATGACTGATAAATCTCAATTTTTTTCTAAGGGATAAAGCTCATTATTAAAGAAATAATTAGAATGGTCTCTAATTGGATCATCAATCCATAATGGTCTCTAATTGGATCATTAAGAAAACAATTAGAATGGTCTCTAATTGGGCCATCAATCCATAATGGATTGAATCATCAATGTGCATAAACTAAAAGCATAGCAAAAAGCCATTAATTTGGCCTCAAACATAGCTTGATTAAGGAAAAGCTTTATGAAAAGCTTCATTTGGATTGAGAATGAGTCATGAGTATGACCATTTCTTGAGGGAGAGAGAGAAATTACATAAAAACCATTAGAATTTAAACATAAATGAAAATTAACTTCTATAGCATTTATTAAATTATGTAACTCTTCACTACTATTCACCAATTAACTTCAATAGCATTTAAAAACCATACCAATTAAACTTCTCAAGCTTGAGAGGGGTTGAGAAGAGAGAATCATTGAGTAATTATAGAAAAGATCAAAATTCAATATACTTACCTTATAATTTGCTTGATTCTTTATTCACGGTAGAGGCCCCCAACCAATCAATTGGTTTAGTATGTTGATGGAGCCACCAATGGGGATTGAAGAAAGAGAGAAGTATCAAAAACTAGTGAATTATTAAAGAATTCACAACTCTTGGCTTAGGTAGAGTAGAGTAACAATGCATAAGACACTCTATATTTTGGCTTAGGTGGAGTAGAGTAACAAGGCATAAGACTCTATATATTTTGGCTTAGGTGGAGTAGAGTAACAAAGCATAAGACACTATATATTTTGGCTTAGGTGGAGTAGAGTGACAAAGCATAAGACACTATATATTTTTCAACAAAGGGAGGGTTCTATTTATAGGAAAATTTGAGCTCCTAACAAAACAAACTGATTCTAGAGTTTTCCAAGTCAGTTTGGTTGAATTTGGACTAGATTTGGACCTAGTTTGGTTACTTTTTGATTCGGTTTGGTTCCATTTTGATTTGGTTTGGTTCAAGAGAGATGAGAGATAAAAATATCACATTATTTTTGAGTTTAAAACTCATTCAAGCATGTGAAATATGCACCTCCTTTAAAGAATTCCCCTTGCTTACATATGTGTCAAAATTTTATTGCTCATAGTTTTTTACTAATAAACCTTGTACATTTTCAACTCTTCATCTTATGTGAAATATGCACCTCCTTTAAAGAACTCCTCTTCCTTACATATGTGTCATAGTTTTTTTTACTAATAAACCTTGTACATTTTCAACTCTTCATCTTATGTGAAATATGCACCTCCTTTAAAGAACTCCCCTTCCTTACATATGTGTTTATTTACTAATAAACCTTGTACATTTTCAACTCTTCATCTTATGTGAGCATTTACTCATTTTTGGGTATCTTCTTTTACAAATTGGATTTATCTCCTCCCTACACATGGATTGATGCTATTGGCCCATAGGAACCTTAATTGGACCATAATCTAAAAATTTCGGAAAATCTAGACCCTTAGACTAAGGTTCTTTATACTTATTTCCAATTAATTCCAATTGCACATTGGAAAATTCTTTTTGAATTTCTATTTCAGGGGAACTTATTTTAATAAGATGAGTTAATTTTCTATCCAAAAATATTCATAATCTGAATATTCTCTCTCTAGCATATTTTTCTCTCTCTAGGCTAAAACAGTTAGAACAAGGCCTTTATATTTCTGAAGAGGGATTGATTACAGGGGAAGATACTAGACATCAAAAAGGGGTTGGGGGAGGAATCTTACATTCTACCCCACTTAAAAAATGCGAGATGTCCTCATCTCGCAAACTGGGATAATTTTACAAGATGCACGAATATGAGATTTAGAGAAAAATTTTAATCAAGATTAACCACCAAGAAAAATCTTAAAGAGAGCAAGATTCAAAATAAGAACAAGATTTAAACTTTATTCATTCACGGAACTTATACAGTAAAGATAGAAGAACTCTTTACACTTCCATAAGCCCGTCCATCATATGGTCACAAAAGCAGTCCTCACAAGCTGCACAAGTATAGGGTAACTCATCTATGGGAATGATTCTGCCGGTTATCGCCGCACCTATCTCAGTGGTATGAGGTGATCTAACAAAAGGACCTCTGAGAGGTAAGCCAAAAACGGGGTAAAGGCATATCTTCTCATGAGGAAGAAAACATGCCAGTAAGAAGACCCGCTCAGAAAACCCAAGATGCCTTGATCTCATGACACAGTAGTATCGGGGACCCAAACCCAAAGCTTCAATAACCATGGCCAAGCGGACATTGTTACGAAAGTGTTGCTGACCCCAGGGTGTTACCCTAGTTATGTTTTGATAGGTCCGCCATTTGGTCTGCGCTACAGAAGTTCCTAGGTGAGGAAAAAGTGAGCGCTCATACTGTTCTATAAAGTCTTTCTTCACAGACTCTCTTGCGTCTTGAAGGTGAGAAATCATCAGGGATAAAACTAATTCCTGTTGCCAAGCCATGAAGGAGATTAAGAAAGAAAGGAGATTGATGGGAATAAGATTACTGTGAACGACAAGTAAAAGTTACGACTTATATAAAGGAAGGAGCTAGCGTAACCTAGAAGTCAACGGTAACTTGCCACCACTGAAGTTTTACCGTCTTTCCATGATTTGTGTTTGACACATTTTTCTATAGAAGGCATTAAGAATTTTGAGATGAGGAGATAAAAGAAACTTGTAGGCTAAGTCACCTACTTTCTTTGAATTCAGATATAAGGATCATAATATCTGGGGGATAACTTCTTATACTCCCCAAGAGATAAAGAACTTCTTTTGGGCCATACTCGAATGAAAACCAAAACCTTGGTATCCAAAACACCGATTCTCACTTCTAAACTCATTGTTCTAAATCCTTAAAATAGGCGTGACTCCTGAGAAGTATTTTAGGAAAAGGGTATTCCTTTTTTAAACAGAAACTTTCTTTTATTTTAGAGAGGGAATAATTATAAGATCCGAAAGGGAGATTCTTACTCTTATATACCTCGAAGGCCGGGGAGGAATCTTACATTAACTGTAAGATCCCTGTTCCCACCGAGCAACAGATTCGGGATACTAGCAGCGAAAGTAGCACTTCTCGCGCGGGACAGGGGTCCCACACTCGTCGGGGCCTCGCCCACGGATATCCGGATAAGAGACTAATCCGTCGGTTGTTCCAAAACCGAACCCGGAAAAACTTCCTCTACCGGAAAGCACGGGCGATTCCACCAGGATAACTTTTTACTCTAACGTAGTCAAGATCATTTCTGATCGAGATGATCCGATTACATCTATAAGATACTTAGTTAGTTCAAGGAAGAAACTTGCACTTGGATCATTGGAATCAACGCTTTTTTCCCCATTCAAGAGGCACATCCGTTGATTCCTATCCATAGAACAGTTTCTGTCCGGGATTTATTTTTTTTTCTATCGTAAAAACAAAAGTTTGAGTCTTGATTTACGGATCCATCAGTCCAGCCTAACCCCATCCAATCCCATGGGTTAGCCAACCGCCCAACCACTGTAGTGATGGGATCCAATTAAAAATTTGGTTAGGTTTTGTCCCGGGTACCAAGGAAAAGAGTTCCAAGGCCCCCTAGCCGGATGTTCATGCAAAATAAAACTAGTCACACCACTCACACACCCAATATGAAATTGCCTTTTTCAACCAGATTCAACCGGTTTAAAACAATTCCTTTAATAAAACCATAGTATCATTGATCACCATCCTCCAATTTATCCAATTGATTCTTAATTTCCCATCATTCCTTCATCAGAGTATCTATGGCATCATTGGCAACTAGAACGCTCAGGAGCCGTTTCGATAGTTCCTAGCCCATAATACTTGGCAATATAATCACTTAACATGATGGACTCTCGTTGAAGATCAGCAAGATCAACCAACAGATCCATATAAGGAGCCATGGACTCATCCATTGAAGACCAGCAAGGTCAATCAACCAGATCCATGCTCGATTTCAGAAAAACAACTCCAACTCTGTTCCAATATCTTCCTCGACGCACGCGTGGGTATCCTAGGCGACCCAGAGCCCGAGCACCGTATGGTCAGCACCCTCTAGGATCCTTCGCAGGTAACCTAGCGCTTCACGCATAGGCCGCTTCCTTGGCCCCTCATCCACCGTACCGGAAGCTCACCATTTTAATCGCACCGAGGCTGGTCAAGACCTCGGCCGACCTTGCTACGCGAGACGTCCTTCATTGACTCCCCATCAGCAGTTGCAACTTTCTCATCACGACCTTAATCACAAGACGGTCAAAATGCTCCCCCCAGCATTCTTGACATAAAACAATCATTTACAAACAGCATTTACAAACAGTTTACAATACAATTTCTATTTTAACTTTCATTTTTCCACATTATCCCTCCTCAATCTACATTACTTATTCCATATTCCATTTATATGTATACTCATCCCATCACATCATTTCCATCTCATCACTTCAGATTCCCTCACATCACAATCGTATATTCACATCCATACATCCACAACTATATGCGTACATTCACATCTACATGCATACATCTATATCCCTATGCATACATCCACATCCACATTCACATTCACATTCACATCCACATTCACATTCACCTCCATACATCTACATCTACATGCATACATCCACTCCACATTCACATCCACATCTATACATCTACATCTACATGCATACATCCACCTCTACATCCACATCTACGTCTATACACCTACATCTACATGCATACATCCCCATCCACATCCACATCCACATCTATACATCTACATCTACATGTATACATATACATCTCCATTCACAACTACATCTACATGCATACATCCATATCTCCATTCCCATCTACATCTATACATCTACATCTACATGCATCCATCCACCTCCACATCCACATCTACATCTATACATCTACATCTACATGTATACATCCACATCTCCATTCACATCTACATCTATACCTCTACATCTACATGCATCCATCCACATCTCCATTTACATCCTCATCTACACATCTATTTCTACATGCATACATCCACGTCCCATGCATACATCCACCTCCACATTCACACTCACATCCATACATCTACATCTACATGCAACATCCACATCTCCATGCATAATAAAATTCTTTTAATTAATCTAGGATGATAGTTCCTAGAATATGGTAGGAATTCCTCTTTTTATACTTTGAATGAATTTATTTTATGCGTAATTTCTATAAAAATTTTGCCATAGCTTCGCTACTATGACTGATAAATCTCAATTTTTTTCTAAGGGATAAAGCTCATTATTAAAGAAATAATTAGAATGGTCTCTAATTGGATCATCAATCCATAATGGTCTCTAATTGGATCATTAAGAAAACAATTAGAATGGTCTCTAATTGGGCCATCAATCCATAATGGATTGAATCATCAATGTGCATAAACTAAAAGCATAGCAAAAAGCCATTAATTTGGCCTCAAACATAGCTTGATTAAGGAAAAGCTTTATGAAAAGCTTCATTTGGATTGAGAATGAGTCATGAGTATGACCATTTCTTGAGGGAGGGAGAGAAATTACATAAAAACCATTAAAATTTAAACATAAATGAAAATTAACTTCTATAGCATTTATTAAATTATGTAACTCTTCACTACTATTCACCAATTAACTTCAATAGCATTTAAAAACCATACCAATTAAACTTCTCAAGCTTGAGAGGGGTTGAGAAGAGAGAATCATTGAGTAATTATAGAAAAGATCAAAATTCAATATACTTACCTTATAATTTGCTTGATTCTTTATTCACGGTAGAGGCCCCCAACCAATCAATTGGTTTAGTATGTTGATGGAGCCACCAATGGGGATTGAAGAAAGAGAGAAGTATCAAAAACTAGTGAATTATTAAAGAATTCACAACTCTTGGCTTAGGTAGAGTAGAGTAACAATGCATAAGACACTCTATATTTTGGCTTAGGTGGAGTAGAGTAACAAGCATAAGACTCTATCTCATTTGGCTTAGGTGGAGTAGAGTAACAAGGCATAAGACTCTATATATTTTGGCTTAGGTGGAGTAGAGTAACAAAGCATAAGACACTATATATTTTGGCTTAGGTGGAGTAGAGTGACAAAGCATAAGACACTATATATTTTTCAACAAAGGGAGGCTTCTATTTATAGGAAAATTTGAGCTCCTAACAAAACAAACTGATTCTAGAGTTTTCCAAGTCAGTTTGGTTGAATTTGGACTAGATTTGGACCTAGTTTGGTTACTTTTTGATTCGGTTTGGTTCCATTTTGATTTGGTTTGGTTCAAGAGAGATGAGAGATAAAAATATCACATTATTTTTGAGTTTAAAACTCATTCAAGCATGTGAAATATGCACCTCCTTTAAAGAATTCCCCTTGCTTACATATGTGTCAAAATTTTATTGCTCATAGTTTTTTACTAATAAACCTTGTACATTTTCAACTCTTCATCTTATGTGAAATATGCACCTCCTTTAAAGAACTCCTCTTCCTTACATATGTGTCATAGTTTTTTTTACTAATAAACCTTGTACATTTTCAACTCTTCATCTTATGTGAAATATGCACCTCCTTTAAAGAACTCCCCTTCCTTACATATGTGTTTATTTACTAATAAACCTTGTACATTTTCAACTCTTCATCTTATGTGAGCATTTACTCATTTTTGGGTATCTTCTTTTACAAATTGGATTTATCTCCTCCCTACACATGGATTGATGCTATTGGCCCATAGGAACCTTAATTGGACCATAATCTAAAAATTTCAGAAAATCTAGACCCTTAGACTAAGGTTCTTTATACTTATTTCCAATTAATTCCAATTGCACATTGGAAAATTCTTTTTGAATTTCTATTTCAGGGGAACTTATTTTAATAAGATGAGTTAATTTTCTATCCAAAAATATTCATAATCTGAATATTCTCTCTCTAGCATATTTTTCTCTCTCTAGGCTAAAACAGTTAGAACAAGGTCTTTATATTTCTGAAGAGGGATTGATTACAGGGGAAGATACTAGACATCAAAAAGGGGTTGGGGGAGGAATCTTACAGTTCTGAACCCTTAAGCCTTAGGATAAGGTTAACTTCACAAGGTTAAAGAATATTTTTGTACCCAGTTTTGCCCGCAGTGGTGATAGATGGAGCCCTGTGGCACAGTTACATAACATCAAACAAAAGGAGGGGAGGTTAGGGACCATAAAATGCATGATTACCTAGGACTAGCCCGACCAACTACTCTTGATGCATGCTGCAAATTGGCAATCGAATATGAAGATAATGTGTTAGAATTGCCACAACCCGAAGATGTTAAAACATCTGCCAACAACCACCACGACTTCACGTGTTTCGAGTCACCAAGAAATTGGAGCTCGAAGTAAGCAAGTCGGAAACATGACTGTGGTGGATGAGCTCAGTAATGCCATATTAGAAAAATTAAAAGTCAGGGAGGGAAGAGAAACATCTGGGCATGGGCATAACCACCTTTACCCCCCGCAAGGAATTGGTGTGGTGCTCTATGTGCAGATTAAATCATACCACCACCAAATGTCCATAGTTAAGAGAAAGGCCATTACTTTATTGTGCTCACTGTGTAAAATTGGAAAATCATGACACTTCAATGTGCAGATATCCAAGGTTTCAAAATGTGGCATAGCTAATTAGAGCCCCTTTGGCTTTGCCGGCACCACTATGCAGATCACCACCACTGCTAGACAACCCAACTGTTCCTACTTACCTAGGGGGATGTTCCGGTTATTACAAGACGCTTCACCCGCCACCACCGTTCCACCGCCACAACCACCACAGGCGAAGATCAATCAAGTAGTGATTGAAGAGCCATCAAAAGATGTTGACATGGTGCGGGAATTAGAACTTAGGGGGAATACTACGAGGACACGGCTGAGGTTATGCCACCAAAATACTACGTCCTACAGAATAACACGCCAATACCTGTGTTTCAAACCACAGTACAGTGGAAGGGAAAGGAAATAAACTCAAATTTGAGAAGAGGACCATTACAATGCTTTGGCTGCAGTGGGCCACATCGAGTAGCCGAGTGCCCAAACCAGAATATGAATCATACACACCAACCACAACAAGTGGTGGGGCCATGCCCAATGACATGCCAATGCTCACCTGCACTAAATGTGGAATTGATCACTTAATTAAGGATTGTCCCTACCAAGCAAGTGGCTCTGCTTCTACTGCTAATCAGGCCACCCTCCGGACTATTAGTGTACAATCTGGGAAGATCACATCGTTAAATGTCCTAACAAGAGCTCAAGCTCAATTAGGAGAAAAGGGAAGAAACCGGGCAGATGCGACTATGTCCAAATCTGGTTGGTGGAGAAGAGTGAAGAAAGTAGGAAAGGGGGGCACACGGGTTATAATCCAAGACGGATCCGAGGAAGAGACAATTGATACCGTATCCACCCAATCAAAGGAAGAAGGGGGTCAAGGGATCATCTTGGAGGCTTAGACTAGGGAAAGCAAAGAGAACAACCAGCAACTCCTAAGGGGGTTGGTGAATATCCCCGACGAAGAAATAAGAAAGCTTGAAGATGCCAAGGCCTTACTCGAAGAGTACCAATGACTTCATGAAACTAAGCTAAGGACCAGCCAAGTAAGGGATACCATCTATCCAGGAGACGAACCAACCCGGAATAGGGTATTGAACATGCCAGCCCCAATTTCGGAAGGAACAAAAGAGGACTCCCAAACAAACACAATGTCTAGAATGTTTGAGGAAAATGAGTTGGGGGGGTCTATCCATTCCTTCCCCATTAAAGAATACGGGACACCTATACATGGAAAGAACCCTCCATATCCAAAGAACCCAGGGATATAGGAAGCCTCGTGGTGGCTGTACTTTCCATGCCTGTCCAGATGCCATTAGGAAAGCTGTTACCGCAATTCACCAACCTTATGGATAGATGTAAAAGAATGGGTCGAGGGCGGTCTAAGGCCAGCCGATACTATAGATGAGACTCTGCCACCCTTGGCAGAAAGAACCTTGAAGTATACAAAGGAAACCTGAGTTGTTAAGATACCAGTTAACCAACTGGGACGCTACTATGAAAGCGACAACACGAATGCTACCATCCCGATTCATCATAATGGATACCAAGCATTGGCTATCCTGGATGGTGGGGCAGGGGTTAGCATCATTACCAAACATTGTTTGGAAAACCTGGGGAAAACTTGATCTAAAAAAATCAGATTTAATCTTCGTTAAAATGGCTGATGGAACATCTTCAAGCTCCATCGGGCTCTTGGAAAATGTTAAATTTAGACTTTTTTATGTTTTGCTATCATCATACATTTGTGGTCATGGACTTCCTACGCCAACCTGATACATATGACATAATATTGGAAAGACCTTTCATCAGGGAATCCAAATTGGTGCATGATTGGGCCTTGGATCACGTGTATGTACACAGGGATTCACAAATCTTGAAGATTGATCTGAGAGCATGGAAAGCACACCCCATGGAAGGGCAGTTGTTTGGTAATGATTTGGTCACAAAACGGAACGAACCACATCCATACAGATACGCCAACCTGCAAAAAGGGAATCTAAGAATGAGGAGGAAACGAGAATGTATGTGTCACTACCTCCTCTGGACTTCAGTGAAACTGGATGCATGTGTTGGCTACCATTGATGTAATACAGCCTAGGGGAACACAGTATTTGAAATCTAGAACCGTCCCCATGACTTCTATCTGCATGGTTAATTGGCCGACCATGGATGAGGAATCAAGAGGGGAGACATCAAGTACAGAAGGTACTATGGCATGAAGCCATACACTAGTGCTCAACGCCTTAGAAGATGGCGGAGACAGAAACGGTATATAGCCCGACGAAACGCCCTGCTAACGAAGCAGACCTATGGACGCCCAATGGCTGAGATACCTTGAGGCTACTAAGGTACATGATGAATTCTCAAAGGATTGGGGCGAGGAGTTGAGTAAAATATCGTTAGAAGGAAGGCAAAAAGAGAAAATCATCCTTTAAGAACCCGATGCACCCAAGCTTACAAAAGCTGGGCACCGAAAATGCAACAAAGCCCTAGCAGAGGCAGAGCGTGAGGCAAAAAAGATCATGACAAAAGCCAAAAGTGACAATGAGGACAAGCCAGACTTGCTTTCAGTTTTTTACCATTTCAAGAACTATATGGTTGGTACATGACTCTGGCACACACGGACTATTTCACGAAGTGGGCGGAAGCCAGAGCTTCAAATAAAGCTGATGCGTGAACAACTGTAAAATTTGTATATGAGCAAATCATATCAAGGTTTGGCTACCCATTAGAATTAGTGAGTGATCGTGGCTCACATTTTATCAATGAGGTGATTAATCATTTACTTGCAGGATTCTTAGTGATCCATCGAAAATCATCACCTTACTATCTACAAGCCAATGGTCAAGCAGAAAGTACCAACAAGATTTTGTGTACTATCTTGACAAAAACGTTGGACGAAAATCGAACAGATTGGGAGCATAAGCTGACAGTAGCTCTTTGGGCCTACCGCACATAATATAAGGTAGCGACGTGAGATATTCCTTTTCGTCTAGCTTGTGGTATTGAAGCGGTTATGCCCATGGAATACCTTGTCCCAAGCTTAAGTATTGCCATACAGGAGTGTCTAATTGAGAATGCATTAGCTGAAAGGCTAATTGACTTGGAAAAACTGGATGAGACCAAGTTGATAGCATCACATGGGCTCATGGTCAAAAAGTTACGCATGAAACATTGGTTTGATAAAAACCTTAAGCAAAAAGAACTCAAAACGGGAGACCTTGTCCTCATGTATGGTGTGAAAAATGCTAGGAAAAATAAACTTAAATACCGAGGCGTGGGACCATTCCAAGTATCGAAAATAACACCACAGGGGTCTGCCCGAATAGAAACAATTGACGGCATCCAAATGGAGGGCTATGTCAATGGAAGCAAAATAAAAAAATATTTTGGGCCATTGACCCAAGAGAAGCTCTTGCAAGAGCGCCTCTTCAAACAACAGAAACAGCTTGCCAAAGAAAAAATCCAGCAAGTGCAAGAAGAAGCTAAGGCTAGGCAAGTCAAAGCTAAAATGCATAAAGGCCTGATACATGTCAACATGGCATCCGTAACCCTTGTGGACGAAGGGGATCTAAACATTGAGCCAGGACGACTCAAGTTGGGACTCACAATAGCTAAAGGCGTTGCACAACAAGTATTTCATTAATAGATACAGGTCCAGTCATAACTTGATCTGATATGATACTTGGGTAGCTTTAGAAAAAACACACCTTGAACCCACGATGCGCAAGTTCGTAGTGTGCACCTGACAACCACAAAGGCCGAGAGGTATTTAAATGTTAATATTTTCATCAGTATAATAATTTCTTGGTCAGAAAGGTGTTTCTGATGCTTGCAGGTATAATGGAGGAAGAGATGATCCTAGGACGATCTGGATCTATGCCAACAAATGCAATATCCAATGGGAAGAAAGAACAGCATCGTTATACATCGGTGAGACGGTCATGTCCGTACCCTTATCGAACTCGGCAAACCAAGTGTAATATTCCTCCCTCCAGCTTTTGAGGTATATAGGTGTAAGAACCTCCCCTTCTGTTCTTGTAATCATTCCCCTCTCTGAAATAGAAGAAAGATCTTGCTTTACCTTGTTTTGGCAGAGAGAGAGAAAATGTCTAGAGAGAGATAATTCAAAATTGAGACATCTTTGGGTACAAAAATTCTCCCTCCCTCACATAGTACATCTCCAAGAGAGATTGTGTTGAAATTAAAGGGAATCGATGAATTCCATACTTTACACGGATTCTTGAGAGACTTACACCCAGAATTATGAGGCTTTTGTAGAGCCTAAGCAGCCGCCGCCGCCGATAGATTTCGATAAGCCGCCGCCGCCGATAGATTTCGGTAAATCCATAAAGTATGCACAAATTTATGATGACATTTCACGTCGATCTAAATATGGGCTTAGCAAGACAACTAAGGGTAAAGACAGCTTCAGCTTTAAGAGAAAATTCTTTCGGGGCGACAAGGGGCAAGGGGGCCAGAGTGAGTAGTAGAGAGAGAGAAGTGGACGCTGGGTGAAGAAACCGTACCGTTTTTAAAAGAAAGAAAAATCTAAATCCACTAAGAAGTAACCGTACAAGAAAGATAGAAAGGAAAATCTAAATCCACTAAGAAGGAACCGTACGAGAAAGATAGAAAGGAAAATCTATGCTTTAATTGTTTTGAGGCTGGACATAGCAAAGCAGCATGTCCAAAGTTGGGAGCTAAAGGTAGTTCCAGCGATGTCAGCAAGAATGGTAAATCCTCTTGGTAGTTTCATACTATCCATCGGTTACCTCTTAGTTCCGCAGCCACTCACAACTTCCTTAACTATGTGTTAGTTAAGAAGTTGCGATTGCCAAAGACTAAGAGCAACCATAAGTACACTATATCATTGGCTAATGGGGGTACCTTGAGCTATGTAGGGCTATGAGGCTAGTTTGGATTCTCAGGTCATGCACTTAGCCACGACCGATATATATCTAGGCAGAGAGTGGTTGTATAACCTCGGTCCTACCTTGATTCGTAGTAGCTATACCAGGATAACAACCTAGAGTATGTCGATGAGTTGTTTGATCAACTCAATGGTGTGAAGTATTTTCCTAACAACGTAGATTCCATTGTCAGATTGCTTGAACCTAGAAATCTCGAGGAACTATAGATGTTTCTAGGTATGTCGGGGTTCTACCGACAGTATATCTTTAAAGGACTACGTAGAGATCACAATCCCCTTAACCGATGAGTTGAGGAGAAAGATAAAACTATTTGTTGTTGCAAGGATCCTCAACAAAGACGTTTTGAGAAGCTCAAGGTGGCCATCGCAAACGATGACACCAATATTGAGGATTGTGGACCCAATTAGCCATTTGTTTTGGAGATATATGCTAGTGGGGAGGCCAATAGGGAAGTTTTATTACAAAGGGAATGCCCTATAGCATTTGAAAGCAAGAAGCTTGACAGTGCCCACTAACGTAACTACTCGGCTTATGACCGAGAGTTACTTGCTATTGTTTATGCTCTAAAAAAGTGGCAACATTAGTTGTATTGCGCTATGTTTGAGGTCCGGACGGATCATGAAAGTCTCAAATGGCTTTCAAGTTAGAGTGAATAAAAGGGTAGAAAAGCTTGGTGGGATGAGATCCTAAACAGGAGTTTGACCTTATACTCCATTACCAGAGAGGTGTTATGGGTTACCACACCCTCAAGAGGGAACTCTACACATTCACCTAATGGATGAGCAATAGATCACAACCATCATGGGGTACTTACCAATGCTTCGATCTCGAGTCCCTTGAGGCCTCCAAGCTCGCTTGTCAAGCTCCAAACTCCAAGCTACATCTCCACACTATCACCATGGAGTCGCTCACACCATCACATAGACCAATCACTCCCTCTCTCACTCTCTCACACAAGCATAAGTACACAAACATGAAAGAGGCACAATGCTAGAATGCTCTCACTCCTCACTCTCTCTCAAGTCACAAGGGGAGAGCTCTCAATAGCACAAAGGGGATTGTGTCTTTTCATTATGAGAAAATGCCTTATATACATTTGGCCCTTATTCACACTTGGGCACCCAAAACTTACTTACTAGGCCTTGGGTGGCCAATATCTCATAATGTACAACCTTTATAGTGCCTTTTCATGACACTTATTAATGTCCTCAATTGAGGATCATGTTATTAATCCAAAATGGGATTAACATCTCTCCCTTCATGATGTAGGTTATGTCCGTAGAACCTGTTACCGAGGTCGGAAGACTTGGTCACCGAACTCATGTCGGTAGAAATTTCGTTTGGACTGGAGCTTCCGAAGAGTGCGATGGAATGCTGAGTGTGACTTCCAAAATCCAGTGTCCACCATGTCTTCGAATGTAACATGCATGTAGGCTAGAAGACATCGTAGTCGATGGTAGTACATCATTATGCCTCTGTCTGAAGGCCCTTGATTCATGTCGAACTTCAGGTGCTCTGCTTCAAAGCCATCATAGGCTTCTTTGGGTTGATCTATTAGCATCACCAATAATTTCATAAACTTGACACTTGCCACAATGGCGGGATCGAGTATTCTTCACCATGCTCTGATCCATGTCAACATCTGTTGTCTTTGTTCTTGAATATGGCCAAAAGTTGTTGGTGTGAAGATAGGGAAGTTGTAACATACATGTGAGTCCTTGTTTTTGGCCTCTTGGAATTCCAGCGGTGTCCACCTTCTCTTGATAGGCATGTACAATGGATCTACCCTCATTGTTGGTGGCACACTCATGTATACTTGGCTGTATTCTGAAACTGACAAGAACTCCTTTCTCCAGTCGGGTTGGATTTCAAAATTGGTCAATTGTGGGTGTTCTTCATTAGTGATGATGGTGGCACAGCCACCTCTCGTGTGCATAGGATGTGTCCTTCTCCATCTCCTAAAATAGTAGCTGGTCATGAATGTGACAATGCAAATTTCTAGCAAATCAGCCAATTGAGGATTGGTGAGCCGTGTGTGTTTTGCTACATTTGCCCACAATGTACTCTCTCCAGCCAAAGGAAGTAATTCTTCTAAGTCGGGGAATGGAGAACGGAGAGGGTATGGTACATAATGCTACCTTGTTGGTGTGATTATTGAGTATGCTTCTGGCATGATGTGGCAGGTAGGATCGAATGGAGTAATCTGCATGAAAACTTTGAACATGATATTTGGCTTTAAGAGTGGATTGCCTGCTCGAATAAATTCCTTGTACTCTACAGCTGTCAAAGAATCCAAGACATTATTTTCAGGGAAAGCGCAAGGTCATCTTATGGAGTGAGATTGCATACCTCCTAAGGTTGCCGTGGTGGGGATGGGTTAGGTGCCAGTACCTCCTCGGGGGTGAGAGTGTTAGTAGGAAACTCTATCTCGGGAGGAGAGAAAGAAGAGTAAATACAATCAGCTTGGGAGGAGTTAGTAGGTGGCACGCTAGGATAGGGGTTAAGAAGCTTACTGGCTATATTAGAATATATAGGGTAAGTGGATTTTGAAAGTGAAGATGAACTTTCTTCTTGACCTTGACTAGCGCTAGGGGGTGGGTGGTTAGGCTTATGGGCTTTAAAAAAGTTTTACATTTCGGGAATTTCCTCATTATTGATATCAGGTAGTTTATGTGAGTGTCATCAAAATTATATCATACATTGGTGAGCATAGCTTCTAAATGCTCATGGATATTAACATAGAGTTTAAGTATGCCGACAGGGTGATATAATGTAGACTCACAGAGATTCAAATGTTGGTGAGTGTTATATACCTCCAGCCACCCATGACTGATAACCCATTGGTAAGTATTTGCTACCACCTCGTAGTTGGCTAGCGTCTCTAGTATGCCATCTGGAACAAACACGTCGAGTTTTTCGATACTGTTGTCCAATATTTTTGAATTTTGAAGCACACGACACTAACTACGGAGGTTTAGCACTATAGGATGTAAGGGGTAGAAGAATATGTCTTGTGGGTTAGTTAATACAAGGTCTCCCCTCAAAATGCCCATGATTATGGTTGGGTCAACATCTCTTTCAGTATTTTGTTTAATTAGTGTTAATTCTCCTAGGCCTATATCTTCAGCTAGGTTTATATCATACTGAAGTAACGAGAGGGTTAGTGTAGATAAAAACAAGGAAAGAGTGTGAGGAGGGGCCTAAGGAGTTACTGGCAGATAGCCCAACTCCGAGGCACGCTCAAGGAGGATACGTAGATCGTCGTTCAGCTTCGGGCGTTGACTTCTTTCTTGTGCCACTAGCTGACGCGCGAGATCTTGTAGGCGAGAGTTGGTATTGCTGAGGTGGTTGGAAATTATCGTTTCCCTGATCATCCTTTCAGCATCCAACTCTTCAAATCTCCTAGTTGCATCTTCTTGGGCTCATCGGGCAGTTGCTTCCCTTTCTTGTGCTTCAGTAATTTGATGGAGCCTTTGCACTGCCAACCCCTAAATTTCTTGTAGTTGCATTGTAAGCTATGTCACGATTTCTTGATGCTCCAATTCTTTCCTATGTGCATCTACCTGGTTCACACTTATTGTTTCATTGAGGGATTTGATGTTCTCTGCATGTGCTTTGTTTGCAGTTCCCTTTCTTGTTGCAAATTATGCGCTCTTTCTTGCTCTCCCTTGAGCTGTGCTATTAGTTGCTCAATTTGCTGGTGAAGCACATCTTCATTAGCCTTTGCATTGTCTTGGCACTCCTTGATTTGTTGTGCCTGCAGTGTTATGTGGTTCTGTGTGTGGGTGACCTCTTTCTGGAGTTGGTCTTTTGCTTGCTCTAGCTTGGCGTTTAGGTTAGCATTATCATAGATCTTTTGTACAATTGTTTTGGCTTAAGACAAGGTTATTATTTTCCAAGGAATTGTACCTTTGTTCTTGCTCCTCTGCAGCCTTTAAGCTCTTCATGAGGATGACCTCCCCGTGAGTTGACTCTGTTGCTTCAAGGTTTGCCTTTAAGCTTTGCACTCATGTATTTGCATCCTTTAGCTGCTTCGAGAGGGTGGCGTTCTTGTAATGGAGCATGTGTGTCGTTAGTAGGTGGCAACGCCATACTTTTTGCTCTTGTTCCCAATTTTCACTTGACTCAGCTTCCAGTGCTTTATGTGGATTGTGAAGGAGCGCATCTAGGCCTTCCATTGATTCCTGCATGAATTGTTGATAATCAATGTCCTGGAAGGAGGCTAGCTGGGGCAGTTGCTCTTTATCTTCTAATTTCCTTATTTTGCCTAGACTTGAAGGCTCTGGCATTCGTTGTCTTTTACTTGATTCTGGGGGAGCCTCCAATTCTTGTACTGGAATTGTTGCTTCTTCCACTTCTCGTTCCTCTGGGCAGCTTGTTGTCTCATTGCTTGTTCCTGAGTTATGTCTCTTGGTGTATCTGCTGTTAGGCTTGAATCCTTGAGAGGAGAGAGGTCTTTAAAAATAAGCTATGCGGGACTTGTTGGAGGGGTGCTTTGTTGCAGGGGTTCCTGCACAATAGGGCTGGGTATCTTTTCTTGAAGAGCCTCTTGGTACATGCGGATTTCTGTTGCCACCGCCTCTTCCAGTTGTTGTGATTCGGCTGCTACATCAATGAGTAATCCTCTCATCTTTTTATCTATTTTCTTTCGTTGGTCCTTTTTGATCTGCTTAATGAGATCTTGGGTATCCATCAATACAGCTTGCCCTTCCTCTACCTTGCTAGTTTCTTCTATAGGTTGGTCTAGAATGAGTGCTAACTGCATATGCTCTTCAGGTTCAGGTTCTTTCAAAGGTCTCCTTGCTACATGATCGAGGACCTGTGTCAGGAGGTATAGATTTCTGATCTTTGATTGATGGGCCTTCAAGTAGCCTGTTTAAGCCCACTCGATTGTATCTGTCTATAAGCTTTATTTGAATTATGAGGGACATTGCTTTGCATGCCTTTTCTGTAGCTTCATCTCGGATATTATCGTATTCTGCTCTATTTGAATTATAAGCATCCTTCTTAAGCATATCGTTGATGGTTTCTCCATGCCACTCTGGCTGTATCTACTATCTTCAGCCTTGCAAGAGCCATTTTACTCTTCTCGTTGTACCCGGTGACATCAAAGTATTCTTCCATTGCTTCGATCCACTTCTCCACAGCCTCTCCCAAGTTTTCCCCTTCGCCCTTGAAAGGTCCAGGATGCGATCTATGAAGAGTTTTACGAACATCCGGGTCGAGCTCTTCCTCATCGAGTTGGGGGTTAACATTCCCATCACGACGACCTTGATCCATGATCCTATCAATACGAAAATTCTTGTTAAATCTCTTTTCTTTTTGCAAATTAACCAAGACACTCAGATGAAAAGACCACTTTATTTATAATTCAAATCTGACTTTAGATCCAACTGATTCTGGGGTTCTTTATAGTTTGGTCAGTCCTCCTAAGAATCCTGGGATAAAGATCCCTTCTATAAGAAGAACATATAGAACTCATTACCAGAGAATAATTCATTCATATTCTTAACACAATAATGGTCCGTTAAACTGAAAATTCCATCTGAACATTCCTCACAGGGATTTCAATTATGCAAGTTTTCAATTTGTCATTCCTTAATTAGATCCACTGGGTCAAAGATCAAACAGCAACAATCTGTCAGCATAATCCACTAATCTCATAGTGATCTACTGAAGTCATAATCGTCATTCCAGTTACTAACACCATCACTTGGATTCTCCCCATTCATCCTCATTGTGGCTTTATTCAACTTATCTTCTTTCAACCAGAATTCAAAAATCATCATCATCTTTCAATCAAAATCCAAATCAATTAATCAATTCTCAACCAGAATTCTAAAATCATATCAACCAGCATTTGAATTTGTCATCTGGATAGCATTTTTGCTTATAATTTCAAGGTCTTAGATTTACTCGTATATATTGTCAATATTAAAGAGCTTCAGATATACCCACGGTATGAAAGATCCATGTCCCCACTACACAACGAATTCAGGGGTGCTAGCAGCGGAAGTAGCACTTCTTACATGAGGGGCAGGGTCCCTCACTCGGGGCCTCACCCACCCACGGATATCCGGACAAGAGACTAATCCATCGGTTCTTCCAAAACCGAACCCGGAAAAACTTCCCTTGTCCGAAAAGCACGGGCGATTCCTCCAGGATAATTTTACTCTAACATAGGCAAAAACCTTAACTAACTAAACTGATTTGACCGAACCCGTAAGTCCCATAATCAGATCAAGAAAAAGATTGCACTTGGATTATATTTCCTCATTTGAGAGGCACAGCCCGTTGATTCTTTTCCATAGAATAATTTTTTTATCTGGGATTTACTTCATCTATCGTACCATAACAGAATTGAGTCTCATTTTAGGGATCTATCAGTCTAGCCTAACTGTCTTTAAAACAATCATTCAATGAAACCATAGTGTCACTGACCATAATCCTCCAAAATATCCGGTTGAATCCTAATTTCTAATTTTTCCTTCATCGGTGTACCTATGGCATCATTGGCAACCAGAACGCTTTTCATACATTCATATCTATCACTTCACATCCACATATATTCATGTCACATCACATCTCTTTACATCACATCACATTCTTTCACATACACATCCACATCACATTCTTTCACATACACATCCACATACATCCACATCCATTCTTCACATACAGATCCACATCCATTCTTTCACATACATCCACATCCATTCTTCACTTATACATTCACATCCATTTTCATCATATATCATCCACTCATATCCCATATCATTCATTTACATCCTGATTTATATGACATCACATCTCATCCATTCATTCACATCTATCTGATTCACATCACATCTATTCACCTCACATCTCATCACCTCTATTCACATCACACCCATCCATCCATCCATCCATTCACACCCACCCATTTATCCATTCATTCACACCTATCTGATTCTCATCACATCTCATTACATCTATTCACCTCACATCTCATCACCTCTATTCACATCACATCCATCCATCCATTCATTCACACCTATCTGACTCTCATCACGTCTCATTACATCTATTCACCTCACATCTCATCACCTCTATTCACATCACATCCATCCATCCATTCATTCACACCTATTTGATTCTCATCACGTCTCATTACATCTATTCACCTCACATCTCATCACCTCTATTCACATCACATCCATCCATCCATTCATTCTTCACACCTATCTGATTCTTAACACATCTCATTACATCTATTCACCTCACATCTCATCACCTCTATTCACATCACATCCATTCATCCATTCATTCACACCTATCTGATTCTCATCACCTCTATTCACATCAGATCCATTCATCCATTCATTCACACCTATCTGATTCTCATCACATCTCATTACATCTATTCCTAGAATTTAAACATAGAATTTAAGAGAATTCTGATTTTGATATAAAGATTCTTTACGCATCTATTTATGCATAAAAATCAACTTCAGTGGGAATAACACTTTTATAAAAATCCTTTTATGCATCTATTTATAAAATTAAATTCAATGAAAATAACACTTTTATAATAAAAAAATTTCCATTATTCATCTTTCTATGCATAGAACTTAAATTCAATGAAAACAACACTTTTATAAAAAAAATTCCATTATGCATCTTTCTATGCATAGAAATTAAATTCAATGAAAACAACACTTTTATAATAAAAAATTTCCATTATGCATCTTTCTATGCATAGAAATTAAATTCAATAAAAACAACACTTTTATAATAAAAAAATTTCCATTATGCATCTTTCTATGCATAGAAATTAATTTTAATAATTAATATCAGTGATATCCATGCATATTCATAGGTGAATATGTACATGGAGTAAATTAGAATATTTCTTTTAGAATGCACAAATGCTGGGAATTACTCTTTTTTGGAATAACATAAAAATAAAAATTCTTTTCCATAAAATTCTAGAAAATATTGCCATAACCTCCTTTGTATAGCTGACCATTTCTCATTTTTTATGTTTCTATTTTCAATTTAAATTAACCCCAATTAGATGTAAAGGACTCTAATCTACACAATTTTTAAATTTCCAAAAGAGTAAACAATAAGAAAAGTTTAATTAATCTTTTTGTTAATAATTCTAGAATAAAGAAGGGCTGAATTGTAAAGAAGAGAAGGGGGTGGCCTTTTCATCAAGGCATAGCATTAGAATTTACTTCAATCAACTATGAAACAAGAAGAAAACCATAGATTTAAAATTAAACAGTAAGAAAAATTTAGCTTACATGGAGTTGTAAGCTTTCCTTTGGCTTGAGGGATTGAGGGTTCTACTCTTGTTTAAAGCAAGAGTGGCCACCAATTACTTTGGAGAGGATTAAGCCAAAAACAATTGAATTATCAAGAAAATTCAATGTAGGAGTAAAGTAACAGTGCATAAACACAATTAAGCTTTTACAAAGGGAGAGGCTTCTATTTATAGGAAAAAGTGAGCCTCTAACCAAGCAAACTGATTCTAGAATTTTTCAGATCAATTTGGTCAATTTTTGACCATTTTTGGGTGAGTTTAGCTTACTTTTTGGATCTAGTTGAAACAGGAGAGAGGAGAGATAAAAATATCTCATTATTTTTTAGTTTAAAACTCCTCCACACATGTGAAATAGGCGCCTCCTTCATGAGGGGAGATCCCCACACTGAGGTGTCAAAAATGCATCATTTCCTCTAAATATCTCTTAATTTTTAACTAATAAACCTTGTACTCAGTCAACTCTTCATCTTATGTGAGCATTTACTCATTTTTTGTGGTTTTTCTTTTATTCTTCAATTTATCTCCTCCCTATATTTGGACTAATCTTATTGGTCCATAGGAACCTTAATTGGAGTATAATTCAAAAAAAATTAAAAATCTGGACCCTTGGGTTAAGGTCCTTTCTACCTATTTTTAATTAATTCCAATTACACATTGGAAAGTTCTTTTTGAATTTTTGTTTCAATGGAAATCATTTTAGACACTAGGAGGATTTTTATATCCAAAAATATCTCAATTTTGAATTACCTCCCTCTAGACATTTTCTCTCACCAGGCCGAAACAGGGTAAAACAGGATCTTTCTTTTATTTCTAGAGGAGAATAATTATAAGATCAGAAGGGGAGGTTCTTACACCTGCACATCTCAAAAGTTGGAGAGAGGAATCTTACACGGTATATACAGGTAGTCACGGTCCTTGGAGGTATAAGGTAAATACCATCATATCTAGGCCTCAAGCAAGTCAGGGATTCCACATAATTGCGGTGCTTCCATCTGAAGACCCAATTTCTAATTTATGAATCCTCATTCTGAATATCAATTTGTATGAATTTCATCACACAATTACAATCTTTTATTGGTATTTCATAAAATTTTGACATTTCTTGCTTCTCAGTTGATCCACTTTAGCCAATTCGCTCTGATACCAGCTGAAAGATCCATGCCCCCTCCACACAACGAATTTCAGGGTGCTAGCAGCAGAAGTAGCACTTCTTGGGCAAGGCAGAGTCTCCCACTGGGGGCCTCGCCCACGGATATCCGGACAAGAGACTAATCCCTTGGTTCTTCCAAAACCGAGTTCGGAAAAACTTCCCTCACCCAGTAGACATAGGCGATTCCACCAGAAAAAATCTATTCTAACGTAGTCAAGAGCCTTAACTAACCAAACTGATCCGACCGAACCTGTAAGTCACATGGTCAGATCAAGGAAGAGACTTTCACTTGGATCATAGAGACCAACGCTTTTTTCCTCATCAAGAGGCATAGCTGTTAATTCTTTTCCATAGAATAAGGGTTATCCGGGACTTTACTTCAACTATCATAGCATAACAGAATTAAATCTCATTTTAGGGATCCATCAGTCCAGTCTAACCCCATCCAACAATCCCATGGGTTAGCCAACCACTGTAGAGATAGGATCTATTTAGCCTGTTTCATAGATTCAGCTTTGTCTTTAAAATAATCTTTTAATAAAGTCATAGTATCACTGATCATAATCCTCCAAAATATCTAGCTTGAATTCTAATTTACATTCATTCCTTCTCACAGCGTTGTACCTATGGCATCATTCGCAACCAGAACACTCACCACCTGTTCACTCAGGGGCCTTTTCAATAGTTCTTAGCTCATAGTACTCGAAAATATAATCACATAAGAAAAATCCAGATGGACTCTCTGTTGAAGATCAGCAATATAATCACATAAGAAAAATCCAAATGGACTCTCCGTTGAAGATCAGCAATATAATCACATAAGAAAAATCTAGATGGACTCTCCGTTGAAGATCAGCAAGATCAACCAAAAGTTCCATATAAAAGAGCCATGGACTCATCCATTGAGGACCAGCAAGGTCAATCAACCAGATCCATGCTCGAGTTCAGAAAACAAATCTAACTCCTTGTTCCATTTTCTTCCCCGACGCACGCGTGGGTATCTTCGACGACCCAGAGCCCGAGCACTGTATGGTCAGCACCCTTTAAGCTCCTCCTTTGCAGGTCACCTAGCGCTTCACTCATAGGCCGCTTCCTTGGTCCCTCATCCACCGTACCGGAAGCTCACCATTTAAATCGAATCGAGGGCTGGTCAAGACCCCGGCTGACCTTGCTACGCGAGATATTCTCCATTGACTCTCTGTCAGCTGTTGCAACTTTATCACTTAGGTCTCCAGGACCTCATTCACAAAATGGTCAAAATGCTTTGCCAGCATTCTTGACATAAAACTGTCATTTAAAAATAGGTTTCATAAATACAGTTTCTAACAAACTCTCATCTTTCCACATTGTTCCACATCATTTCTCGTTATTCCACATTCTTCTACCTCAATTCACATTGCTTATTCCATAGCCAGTCATATGTTTTCCCATCGTCCTTCATCCATTCTCATCATATTACATCTCATCACATCTATCCACATCTATCCTCATCACATCATGTCACATCACATCTCATCCATTCACATTTATCTAGGTCCACATCACATTACATCACATCTATCCACATCACAACATATCCACATCACATCTCATCCATTCATATCACATCACATCCATCTACATTCATTCATATCCACATCACATCCACATATCATCACATCACATTCACATCTATTTATATCACTTCACATCCATTCACATCCACCGAGATCCACATCTCATCTATCCACATCATATCTCATCCATTCATATCTAACCTGATCCACATCACATCTCATACATTCACATCTCATCACATCTCATTCACATCTCACCACATCCATTCAAGATCTAGAAACATCTCTCTTTGACTTCCCCTATTCTGAGGTGGAGGTCTTGCATTACTTTGCATTGAAGCTGTGGGTTGGTTAGAGGATGTTCCTTTGGGATTTCCTTGATTTTGACGAAAAGGAACTTGATTACTCTAGAAGGAAAGAGCTAGAGTCTGGAATCTTGGTCCTTGACTTCCCTGCCCTGAAAACCTTGATCCAAAACGAGTTGGGCAATCCATACTGCTGCGATGTCCAAATCCTTGACAATTATAGCATTTCACTTCTTTATTTAAGGCTAAAACTCTTGAAGTTGAATTCCAGGGGATTGAATTCTGGGAAAAGGACCTTTCTTCCATTCTGAAACTTCCTATATCCTGAGATTGACCTTGTTGTCTCTTAGGCCGTGGAAAGTTGGAATCACCTTCCAGAGCTAGAAATCTTTTGAAAGATGATGGGACTGGCTTCGGCGGGACCTTGACAACAAAGGCCTTGGCGAAACCCTTCACCACATACTTATAGCTTCAGCCATAAAAACTGGCTTGCCATTCTTCACCAGGGTATTCAAGGGTCGTTCATTCCCCCCGAATGAACCTGGCCATCAGCTGTTCTTCATCCAACGGTGGCGACGAGTACTTGAGGAGGAGAGCAAACGCTTGGTGATACACTTCAATAGTTCTTCTCCCCAGGTTTAACTTTAAAAATTCATTCATCTTTGTTTTTAAAAAAACCGAGAGGACAGAATCTCTTCCTTAGGTAATTCTTGAGGTCATTCCATGTCTGGGTGTTTGGATCCAGACGGTTTGTCTCGCAGTGGTTTTTCCATGCCACTCTGGTTGTATCTACTATCTTCAGTGTTGGCAAGAGCCATTTTACTCTTCTCGTTGTACCCGGTGACATCGAAGTATTATTCCATTGCTTCGATCCACTTCTCCATGGCCTCTCCCAAGTTTTCCCCTTCGGCCTTGAAAAGTCCACGCTACGATCTATGAAGAGTTTTATGAACATCCGGGTCAAGCTCTTCCTCATCGAGTTGGGGGTTAACATTCCCACCAAGACGACCTCGATCCATGATCCTATCAATACGAAAATTCTTGTTAAGTCTCTTTTTTTTCCAAATTAACCAAGACGCTCAGGTGAAAAGACCACTTCATTTATAATTCAAATCCGACTTTAGATCCAACTGATTTGGGGTTCTTTATAGTTTGGTCAGCCCCCCACAGAATCCTGGGATAAAGATCCCTTCTACAAGAAGAACATACAGAACTCATTACCAGAGAATAACTCATTCATATTCTTAACACAATAATGGTCCATTAGACCAAAAATTCCATCTGAACATTCCTCACACAAGAGAGATGAAGAGATAGATTTTGTCTTGTTTTCAGCTTATGGCTGCTCCTCTCCTCCACACAGTTGCTCAAAGATAAGGTGATCCTCTTCCATCTCACAAAAAAAATAAAAATGTTGTTAAGATTGATTAACCTTTGTGGGCCTGGCCCCCATTCATGTGACAAAGATGAGAACCAAGGCTTTGATACCAATGTCATGTTAGGGTAGTGGAAACGCACCAATGATAGAGGAGGAGAACTCTAGATCACCACCTAACCATAGAGGGGATGAGAATAGGGATCCTTATCGTCGGACATATATAGTGGCCTGCCTACCCACACATGCCTGGCTGGTCCTCGTGGGACTATGCTCAATTGCCCTCTCCCCTAAACCCCGGCTTGCTTGTCATCGATGCTCCAATGGATGGTCTCGGAGGCTGGTTGAGCTCCCCGTAGATACTACGAGCTACGTAACACCATGGTTAATGTTACATATTCTTTGTTGTTATAGCCATATTTTTTGTAAGTGTTACTACCATATTCTTTGGTGTTATGACCATATTTTTTATAAGTATGATAGCACACTCTTACATTAAGTGCTTCATGAAGAAGAGAGAATAGGTATTTAGGATTAAGTGCCTAAATCTATGAGCTAGGACCACCTTTTAAAGATTATTTTGGACCTCAGGCACCTTAGACACATAGTCTTGAGTGGACACGTGTAAAAAGGTACTCATGGATTTATTACAATGGACACAATCTCAGTATCCAAAATAGGGTGTACTCTCTTGCTCTCTTGTGTTTATGAGATTACTAATATGTGCTACATGTGGTTATGTGCAAGTTAATAGAGGGATTTCTTGCATGATTATGTGGAGAGTCTTCTTCTTCTCTTCTCTATCGCAAGAGTGTGTAAGGTTAGCAGCGTTGTACAAGCTTTGCTAACTCCACTAGCAAGACCAATGATTAGAAATGCACCCTACCATGGGTAGAATGTACCCCAACAAGGGATCTTAATAAGGGTACCAAACATGCCCGTACAATTGTCAGTGTGCTATTTCCTTGATCCTCATCTCCACAAGTAACTTTGATGAACCAATTGACCCTCGTTGAATTCCCAAAGGGAGAGGAGGAAGAACAAGAATGCACTTACATGGACCCAATCGAGGCTCAAAGCTCTCTAGCTCAAATCCTAAGTCATCATGGTATGAAAAGCAAGAATGTCTACCAAGATACAACCAACAAAGGAGTAGAGACCTCAATTCATTGGCTAAGAGGAAGCTATTATTACAGTGTTTCCACCATTACCAGCAGGGACATCACCGAGTTGCTAGCTTTCCTATTAGAAAGATGATAGCTAACATGCTATCAAATTTGCATCTGCTAACCCCACTTTGATTGTGGATTTGAAGATATATATATATATATATATATATATATATATATATAAGGACTACCCATGAAAGTGTCCTCATCCAACCCTGCACCAAACTAGAAGCCTATGGGGTAGGCCTCAACTTGCTAAGTGTGAGGGACAGCTACATCTAGTCCATCCCCATTGCATGCTATCACATAAATGTAATCCAAGAGGACAACAACACAGGCATAGACCTCTAGAAACATAAGAGTTCCTAGATAAGTGTGAGTATTATCTCTAAAAGAGTTACCATTAGATATGAGACTGTCTCCATCGAGATAAAGATGTGAAACCACAAAGATGCTAAAGATGCAAAACCACAAAGATCGAAAAAGGGGGAAAATAGAGTAAAGGACACAACCACAAATGCTTGATTTTTATCCTCCAAGGAGTAGATAGTTTTGACACCAACCACCAACCACCAAGCACAAGGAAGCCCAAATTGTCCCACATAACATGTCAAAGAAATTAGTCGAATATTCAAACCCTATTGAGGAGAACAACTGACTCAAAGTCACTCAAGAGTTGGTATACGAGAATGCCACGTGCGGCAGAGCGCCTTTTGCAGTTCCTACTACGCGAATCTCTCCCATCATAAGCACCATTCCCACTAAGCCCAACCATTAACCTAGAAATATGGGCTCCTTACTTCAAGGCAACCCAAGCTTATGAAAAGACTTGAAGGATTGTGTGGATGGAAGACGACGAGCAAGAATGGAGGAAAAACCACCAATCAAGGGCAACCCCAGCTTATGAAAATACTTGAAGGATTGCGCGGATAGAAGACTAAGAGCAAGAATGGAGGAATAACCACCATCAGACTCCTCATACTAATCCCAAGCTCAAGAACCCGCTTACCTAGAAAAGAAACCTAAGACAATTCCCAAGGTGCCCGTAAATAAGCTCGGTCATTACTTTGAGAGAGAAAACGTGAACGTGGCATGTACAATGGACTTTAAATCACACCAATCTAAGATGCAAGTATTGGTGTCAACATTATCACTAAGAAACAAGCTTCTCATGGATGATATAAGATTACCAGTTTAGGACAGTGCCACCAAAACGCCTATAGGTCGCTCGTAAAACATAAGAATTAAAACATTTGGCGTGAGTTTTTGTCACATTTTTATTGTGATGAACTTCACTCAACAGCCCATCTTCTCCAACATTATCCTAGCACATCCTATATGAGAGAAGCTATATCGGTCCACGATTGAGACATGGACCATATCTATACAAGATAAAGCAAGGGTGCCTACCCTTTTACATGGAGAAAGGAGAGGGAGAATTTTTTAAAAGGAGAAAGGATAAGAGAAGAGTCTTTGGGGGTTTCTTTCCCACATGCCTAGATGCATTGTGGCTCACAATTAATTGAGGATAAAATGTCACCATGAACTCATTTGCTCATCGAATGAGTTTCTTATATATATATATATATATATATATATATATATATATATATATATATATATATAACATTAGAAAGCAAATTGCCCACCCCTCCACATACACACATATATAGATTTTAATATTATAAGAGGGAGAATATACACACCTATGCATACATAGATAAATACATACATACACACACACACATATATATTATGTATGTATGTATGTATCTTAGGTATGTAAGCATATATATATATAAATAGATCTATATATATATATATAATACATTAGAAAGTAATCCCCCCTCCTCCACATAAACACACACACACACACATATCTTATAATATTATATTATGTGCATGTATAAGAGAGGAGATATACATACCTATACATACATAGAAAAATACATACATACACTATGAATCTATAGGTATGTAAGCATGTATATATAAATATATCTACACACACACACGTACACCACATAGATACATGCACATGATATGCATACACACACACACAAACACACACGTGTGCACACTCGCACGTATTGACACACATGCACACACATAGAGATACGCACACACTCGCACGTATGGACACACGTTGTCGTGCCATGGCACGTCTATGGTGTGAAACCGTGCATGTGAGGCCATCAAATACACATCCAGATGCATGGGGTTAAGTGCCATGACGAGTCATTATATGATGCCATGTACATATGTTCATATTGTATATGAGGTTCAATAAGACAAGCTGAGGCTGAGCCAGATCTAGGAGTTTTTGTATATGAGTGTGGAGGGTGATGGTTCTGCTGTTACTCAGAGCTCATGGGTAAGTTAGAAACATCCAGTTATATATGATGGTATGAGTGGCACGCCAAAGGGATAAGTTAATGACGTTAATGGCTTCCCATGTGCATAATGTGTGGTAGCTTTTAAATGGTATCGATTGGGAAAAAATCAGTGAATACCTCTTATGGAATGCAAACATGAGGGCATGCCAATGCACAAAGGAATGTATTTATGAAGACATGGGAAAATACTTGAATGAACAATTGGGGATTCTATAAATCACATGGCCGATATGATGATTTATAAACTACGGAGGCATCAAGAGTAATGGAGATTCAATGGACATTATAGTGCCGAAGAATTTATTGAATGCCGGGGAATAAAATTAGATGAACTACCTTGCATTGAGAACCTTACCTTAATGCTAAGGTTAGGAGTATTACACTAAGGGGGCAGATTGCCTGGCATTAAAAAGGAAAACAATGGAAAGCATTAGAGTGTGGGTGGCAGCTTACGTGGAGTAAAAAGAAATGTATTTCTTTTTAATGGAATTTGCTAGATAATGGGCAAAGGAGATTCGAGCGCAGCTTTTTAAATGGGGAATTTCCGGATTATAAGCTGAGAAAGGTGATGCAACGCCGCATCTCTTGCGGGAAAAAGAGAGAAAAACCAGAGGTAGGAGGCGGCGAAGACCAGTGAGGGAAAATTTCTGCAGAAAAGGGGAACCAGTGCCCAATCGACCAGTGTTTTTTATTTCAAGAATACATATACTGTTTGTGCCTTGTAGGTGTTAGATTTGGAGGAAAACTTGAGTACTATAAAGGGAGATACTCTTCATTTTTTTTCCTTCACGACCTTCATCGAACAGTCGGCGGCGTGCAGCTTGCGATTAGTGAAATAAATCAAGAGATTCCACGCATGTAAACCTTCAGTTAAGTGACTTTTTTTTTTATTTCCTTTAAAATTACTCTCACTCTATACGATTTGAGAGAATCGTATATCCCATATATCAAAAAGAATTTGGAAATGAATAGAAAGACTTTGGGAAAAAGCTAAAGGATTTGGAGCTCGGAGATTTGTGAAAAATACATTGAAGTCGAGGGAAATTGGCCTTACTTTCTACTCAAATGAATTTTGGAAATTACGAGTATGTTATAGCTATGCCGAATGCTATCTTTTGCTTGTGAGATGTTAGAATATTAAAGCAGGTTTTCAGGTGATAAAGAGCATCTTGATATAATGGTTTTGATGGCACTGGATGTAAAGGATGTAACTGGTCACATGTATATTGGAAAAATTTGAAGGCTTTGTTATGCCTACATGTGAATGGTTCAAAGGATTTCGAGAAAGAAGTCAGTGAGTAAAGGAACAAACACTTGGTATGCAATTTTGTGCAATCATCAGGATGAATTCAAGGATGTATTGAGGTGAATCGACACATGTATTTGTCATTGGAAATAGTGATGTTCAATACTCCTTGGGAAATTTTGTGTGTGAGTTTCCTTGTTAGATTTGACATTCACTCTCATAGCTAGAAGTCTCGTACTTTCCTGGCTGTACCGCACACTTCACGACAGATACTTTGGTGAACCCGACGTGAAACTGCTGGGGTGAGAGTGTGGTGAAATATACAGGGAAGCTATGGCTGAGAATTCTGAGGGTCAGGGGGTTCATTTTGACCCCGGAGTTATGCAGATGTTTCAGATGTTTACCATGTACATGCAACAGCAACAAGCTGCTGAGAGGGGACAAATTTCCACGACCAAAGCATTACAATCAATTGTGAAAAAGGTGGATCAATTTGATGGGAAGGACATTACAAAGTACCTGCGCAATTATATAAAGGAGATGGAGCTAAACAGGGTGACTGAGGAGGATATGATTCGAAGTTTCGAGCTGGTATGTGTTCCTGAAATAAGAGAGCGCATAAGAGGATTGCAGACAGCACATGGTGGCAGAAATTGGGAGGAGTTCAAGCTTGCTTTAAAGGATGAATATTTCATGGAGGATTCTGAGCGAGTGACCAAACGAACTTTCTTGGAATGGGTCACAAAACCTAAAGTGGGAGTTTCTGCCACAGAATTGCTAAGAGAGTTTGAGAAGCGCTATGCCCAGTTGTCAAGGATAGAGCGTGCAACTTTGGACAGAGAAAAAACAGAGCTCTTCTTACAAGCAGCTGGGAAGATCTCCAAGAGAAATTGGAAATCCTCCTTGAGGATAAGGATACAGAGCAGGGATTAAAGAGTGATTGGAATGATGTTGAGGATGCAGTCACTATGTTAGCAAAGCGGCAGCGGAGGAGGGATAAAATGGTGATGGGCTCTGCAACCCCAATAACTGCTGTTACCCCTGAGAATCTATCCAAACCAGCTGCTACAATTCCAAAGATAGATGGGCCGATGGATGAGCTTATCAAGGGTATGCGTGACTTAAAATTGAAGATGTCCAGGATTGAAGAAAAAGGTCTACCATTGGGGCAGGCTTCTATGCAAAGGCCTCAAAGCAAAGAAGGGTTTACATATAGATGCATATGGTGTGATGACCCAGAGCATGCAAAGAAGGATTGTGCTAGCTATAAAGAAGCTCTTAAAAATCAACTTGTATTTTTCAAAGATGGGAAAATCCATCTTACAGAGACTGGTCTTCCATTGAGTACAAACTTTGGGAAAGGAGGGATGAAAAAGCTGGTAGAGGATATGGCTGCTAGTCATGCCATTTCTATGGTTGAGGCAGCAACCTATGGATTAAAGGTTGGTCAACTAAAGCAGGGATTTGAGAATGATGAGGATTATGAGAATGAGGATTTTTGGCCATCAACAATGGAATTAATTGCGTCAAAGAAAGTGTCAAAGCAAGCTTTGCATGAGGCAGGTGATTATATACGTCTTGAGACTGGCTGGGAGGAGCCTATGGATTCTTTATCTATTCATGCCTATATTGCCAAATGCCAAAATAATGAGGCACAGGTAGAGGAGAAGCGTAAAAGGGAAAGTGAGGAAGGAGGGCCATCAAAAAGAGTTACACGTGGAAGTGAAAAGAAGGATCCTGGGCCATCACATATGCCTCCACAGCATAGCAGACCTCCACAGGATGTTTCAATGGAAGAAGTGCCAGCAAAAATGAAGGAGAAGGGTAAAGGGAAAAGTCCACTCTACAAGCTTCAATCTGATATTGAAGCTGCAACAGATCTCAAAAAGGTGCTTGAAGAGAGGATTCTAAACAGCAGGGTGGGATTCACACTAGGGGAAGTCTTGGGGATTGCAAAGAAAGAATTTCATGATGAGATAATTGATATTATACGAAGGAAAAGACAGTCCATAATTGAATCTATTCCATCACAAGGGGAGGCAAGCACTTCCAAGACTCATGGAGTACAGGTACAGAAAAAGGAAGAGAGAGAAAGTGTGGTGGAATGTAATCACTCTGCTGATGGGGCACGACAAGTACGCTTTGTGGAAGAGGATGATGAAAAAGAAGTTCTTACAAAGAGTCATTACTCCAGGAGCCATTGGGCAAGAGCAACCACTGAAACCCTTGTCAAGGTAGGTGATTTGGAAGAGCCATATGTCGCTCTAATTGATCATGGGTCTGAAATAAATCTTATGGCTAAAAATCTCTACAACAAATGTAAGTGGCCAATGGATGTGGATCATGGGTGGATGATTAAAGCAGCTAATAACTCATCTGGAGAGCTTTATGCAGCATGTCCAAATGTAAGGGTAACTATAGGGGATGTGAAGGATGATCAGAATTTCTTTGTTCAGGAGATGTCATCGTATCCCCTTATCCTTGGGCAACCCTACATTACAGCTGTAAGGATGGAAACAAAGGTTTTGGATGATGGTTCAGCATATGCAAGAATAAGGAGTAAAGATGGCAAAAAAGTTGTTCAGTTTTTGACAGTTTGTATTAACCATGAAAGGAATCGTGAGTCTCTTCGGGCACAGTCACTTCCAAAGATAAATAGAGAATTCATGAATTACAGGGAGATGAGGGATTTTGGCCAGGTGCCATTGTAAGGTGGGATTCCAATGGTACAAGGAAAAATGAGTTCTCGCAGGACTCAATCAATGTAAATAGTTTTTCAGCAAATTTTCAGGGATTCTCCAGCTATGGGTCACTGGTTTTTGTAAAAAGCAAGGATTTGAAGCGTGGCATGCGAAAACATATACAAAATGAACAAAAAAGTTTTGAGCAGTGTGGTCTTTTGGGGAAGAATGAGTTTATTTCAGGGGTGCTTGATGAGGTGTCATTTGTAGATACTATGGATGTGCTTTTTGATATGGGAAGAGCATGCTTACAGGGTGGAAATGAAATGATAGAGGTGTCATCTGTGGAGATGTATGATATAATCCAGGAATTTGAGGGGGTGGAATGTAAAAACATGAATTGTGAGATGGATGCTCATGTTGATACAAAGTACAAAACGGTTGCAAAGAAGGTGAAACCAGTTGCCTTGCCCTTGCCACCAGGAAGCAAGGAGAAGATAGATGAATCTTCTATGCAACCAAATCTTAGAGATCCGAAGAAAATTGGGCATAAATTTACTCAAGAAACTCTAAAAGAGCTGAAGATTGGTGAGAAGGATTTTCTGTTGCCAGTTGAAAGGGAATGCTTTGAGGAGATGCTTGTAAAACATGGGAAAGCCTTTGCTTTTCAGCCGCATGAGATAGGCTGTGTTGATCCAAGTGTAATAGCACCAATGGTGATCTTTACTGTTCCACATGTGCCCTGGAACCTGCGGCCAATTCCAGTACCAAAGGCTCTCTTGCCGAAGTTGATGGAATTACTAAAGGAAAAGATCAGGATGGGAATCTTGGAGCCTTCATGTGCCCCATATTCCAACAGATGGTTTACTGTACCAAAGAAAAATGGGACATTGCGCTTTATTCAAGACATGCAACCTGTAAACAAAGTCACAATCAGGAATGTGGGAGCAGGTCCAATTGTGGATGAGTTTGCAGAAGCATTTGCAGGGAAAGCTATATACTCTATGGGTGATCTGTATTCAGGATATGATCAGTTCCAGCTGGATATACAAAGCAGGGACTTGACCACAATGAGAACTCCTTTGGGATTAGTAAGGATGTGTACCTTACCACAGGGGGCCACTAACTCAGTGGCACATATGATGAATGGAATGAATAAAGTCTTACGAGACTTCATACCACAAAAAACTATGCCATTTTTGGATGATGTGCCAATAAAGGGCTGTGATGAGAAAGACAAAGATGGGGATTTGGATTCAAAGGGGTGCCGCAAGTTTGTGGCAAATCATATAAAGGATTGTGACATGATTCTATCCAGGCTTGAAGAAGTGAATCTTACTTTATCTGGGCTGAAATCAGTGTTTGGAGTTGGTGAAGTGCTAATAATGGGACATCTTTGTAGTACTAGTGGACGCCGACCTTGTCCAGCCAAGATAGATGCAATACAAAGAATGAAGGAAACATGCATTAATGTTACAGAGCTGAGGAGATTTCTTGGAGCATGTGTCTTTTATGTTATTTGGATCCCACATTATGCACATGTAGCAGATCCTCTTTATCAACTTTTGAGGAAAAATCAAAAATTTATGTGGAGTGCAGTACATATTAAAGCTATGCGGAAGCTGAAATATTTGCTCCAATCATCACCCACTTTGAGAAAGGCAGACTATGAGTGTGGCAGACCTGTGATTGTTACAGTTGATACTAGTCCTACTGGGATAGGGTGGGCAGTAGGGCAAGATGATGAGGATGATCATAGGTATGTAATTAGATTTGGAGCAAAGGTATTAAGCTTTCGGCAACGAAAGTATCCACAGATCAAGAGAGAGTTATGGGGGATAGTCATTGCTCTAAAATGTGAAAAAGAATATCTTATTGGGGCATCTGTACTTGTGGAAACTGATTGCTTGCCACTCCTTGGGATGATAGCAAGTTGTACCACTCCAGATATTGCTATGCTTAGGTGGATTGCTTATATCAAGTCACTAAATCCTGAGTTTGAGCATATTGCGGGAAAAGATAATCCAGTTGCAGATATGCTATCAAGAGCCAGGTATGAAGATGAGAAAGAGATGATTAGTGACATTGATGATGTGGGTACAAAGTTCTATACTACAGCATATGCAAAAGGGGATCATATTTGCCTATCAAATGCACTTGAGTCTTTTATTGAGAAAATATATGAAGGAGATTGGTTGCTTATTGGTCAATATTTGAGTACTCTGACAAGGCAAGAAAATTGGTCTGACTCAGAATTTAAGAGGATCCGCAGAAAAGCATATGGTTATTTCCTAAAGGATGGGTATCTCTGGAAGCATCCTAAGCAGAGGAATGCTATGCCACAGAGAGTCATATGTGATAAAGAGACTCAAGGAAAGCGTGTGAAAGAATTCCATGAGAGTCTCTGGGCTGGACATAGAAGTGTGTGGGCCACCTTTACCAAAATAAAGGAAAAATATTGGTGGAAAGGAATGTACAAGGATATTTCCCAATATGTGGAAACATGCATGGTATGCCAAATGTACTCAAATGTGCGGCATCGTGATGGCTTGCAACCAACCTACCCACCTGCCATGCACTACAAATGGGTAGTGGATCTAGTTACAATGCCTTTGGGAATTTGGCAGATGCGGTATATAGCACTTGCAAGAGAAGATTTGACAAATCAGGTAGAGGGGCGTGCTCTTAGAACAAAGAGTACGGAGACAGTATGTAAATTTCTCTTGGAAGATGTGATCTGCCGGTATGGTTGTGTTGGGAAAATAACAGCTGATAGGGGTGAGCTAGATGTTGAAGAAGCAAGGGAATTCTTCTCTAGAATTGGTATCAAACTGTCCCTAACATGTGCTTACAATCCTGAGGGCAATGGGAAAAGTGAGCGAGGACATCCTCCAATCATAAAAGCTTTGGCTAAGGCATGCAGAGAAAGAATGCGAGAGTGGCCAAAGCTGTTACCATATGCCTTGTGGGCTGACCGTACAACTCATAGCTCAGTGACAGGATACATGCCTGCAAAATTAATGTATGGTCAGAAGCCAGTGATGCCAGTTGAAGAAGTAGTTCTAACTTGGAATGTATTGCCCTGGGTGGAAGGATTGAGCAGAGATGACCTCCTTGCATTGCGAATAAGACAGTTGGAGAGGAGGCCTGAAGATATAGAGCTTGCTAAAGCTCGCTTGAAAGATGCAAGGTTGAAAAATAAAGAAAGATTTGATAGTAGACACAGACTCCGGCCAAAACCTATTGAAGAAGGTGATTGGGTTCTAATGTATGATAGTAGCCTTGACAACCAATTCACCGTTCAAAGAAAATTTGCAAAAAGATGGTTTGGCCCTTACATTGTCAAGCATGTGCATGGAAATGCCACGTATACTTTGTGTGAGCTTGATGGAACAGAAATAAAGAATCTTGTGTGGCAGGCAAAAGAATCAAGATATTTAAAAGAAGGTATGATAGTGATCCTTTTGATTCACAAGAGACTCAGGATGAGAGGCTTGACAGTGATAGTATGGATATGATTGAAGAGGAAGAGGATGATCTTCCTGGAAGTGCAGAAGATGAAGACGACATCCAGTTATATGTGGATCTTGATGATGATTTGGCACATACCAGAGGATGTGCAGGTTTAGAGGGGGTGGATGTCGTGCCATGGCACGTCTATGGTGTGAAACTGTGCATGTGAGGCCATCAAATACACATCCAGATGCATGGGGTTAAGTGCCATGACGAGTCATTATATGATGCCATGTACATATGTTCATATTGTATATGAGGTTCAATAAGACAAGCTGAGGCTGAGCCAGATCTAGGAGTTTTTGTATATGAGTGTGGAGGGTGATGGTTCTGCTGTTACTCAGAGCTCATGGGTAAGTTAGAAACATCCAGTTATATATGATGGTATGAGTGGCACGCCAAAGGGATAAGTTAATGACGTTAATGGCTTCCCATGTGCATAATGTGTGGTAGCTTTTAAATGGTATCGATTGGGAAAAAATCAGTGAATACCTCTTATGGAATGCAAACATGAGGGCATGCCAATGCACAAAGGAATGTATTTATGAAGACATGGGAAAATACTTGAATGAACAATTGGGGATTCTATAAATCACATGGCCGATATGATGATTTATAAACTACGGAGGCATCAAGAGTAATGGAGATTCAATGGACATTACAGTGCCGAAGAATTTATTGAATGCCGGGGAATAAAATTAGATGAACTACCTTGCATTGAGCACCTTACCTTAATGCTAAGGTTAGGAGTATTACACTAAGGGGGCAGATTGCCTGGCATTAAAAAGGAAAACAATGGAAAGCATTAGAGTGTGGGTGGCAGCTTACGTGGAGTAAAAAGAAATGTATTTCTTTTTAATGGAATTTGCTAGATAATGGGCAAAGGAGATTCGAGCGCAGCTTTTTAAATGGGGAATTTCCGGATTATAAGCTAAGAAAGGTGATGCAACGCCGCATCTCTTGCGGGAAAAAGAGAGAAAAACCAGAGGTAGGAGGCGGCGAAGACCAGTGAGGAAAAATTTCTGCAGAAAAGGGGAACCAGTGCCCAATCGACCAGTGTTTTTTATTTCAAGAATACATATACTGTTTGTGCCTTGTAGGTGTTAGATTTGGAGGAAATCTTGAGTACTATAAAGGGAGATACTCTTCGTTTTTTTTCCTTCACGACCTTCATCGAACAGTCGGCGGCGTGCAGCTTGCGATTAGTGAAATAAATCAAGAGATTCCACGCATGTAAACCTTCAGTTAAGTGACTTTTTTTTTATTTCCTTTAAAATTACTCTCACTCTATACGATTTGAGAGAATCGTATATCCCATATATCAAAAAGAATTTGGAAATGAATAGAAAGACTTTGGGAAAAAGCTAAAGGATTTGGAGCTCGGAGATTTGTGAAAAATACATTGAAGTCGAGGGAAATTGGCCTTACTTTCTACTCAAATGAATTTTGGAAATTACGAGTATGTTATAGCTATGCCGAATGCTATCTTTTGCTTGTGAGATGTTAGAATATTAAAGCAGGTTTTCAGGTGATAAAGAGCATCTTGATATAATGGTTTTGATGGCACTGGATGTAAAGGATGTAACTGGTCACATGTATATTGGAAAAATTTGAAGGCTTTGTTATGCCTACATGTGAATGGTTCAAAGGATTTCGAGAAAGAAGTCAGTAAGTAAAGGAACAAACACTTGGTATGCAATTTTGTGCAATCATCAGGATGAATTCAAGGATGTATTGAGGTGAATCGACACATGTATTTGTCATTGGAAATAGTGATGTTCAATACTCCTTGGGAAATTTTGTGTGTGAGTTTCCTTGTTAGATTTGACATTCACTCTCACAGCTAGAAGTCTCGTACTTTCCTGGCTGTACCGCGCACTTCACGACAACGTGTACACCTATAGAGATATGCAAATTTAGTATGCACACACACACACACACACACACACACACACACACACACACACACTCAAGCTTGCACATACACATACATGCATATACATGCACACAAGCACATACATATACACACATACATACACTCACATACACAAGTACATGCATGCACACATGTATACATAGACATAAATGGATACACATTTGCATGAACACACACACACACACACACACATGCACATGTACGTGCCACACATAGACACAAAGATGTACACATGTGCGTGCCACACATAGACACAAAGATGTACACATGACATAGTCACATGCACACACATAGACACAAAGATGTACACACGAACATATTCACATGCTCAGACACACGTACATGCATCATACGCTTACACATGGATACACCCAAACACAAACATACACACCACGTACACACACTCACACAATACACACACTAGCACATGTGCACAATCAAGACACTTGCACGATGCATGCATGCATGAAGTCGACGTTACACAATCACACACACATATGTATGTGCACACATAATCACATACATATGTGTGCAAGTGTTTGTGTGTGTGTGTGTGTGTGTGTGTGTGTGTGTGTGTGTGTGTGTGTGTGAGAGAGAGAGAGAGAGAGAGTTTCTATGTGTGTGTGAGGGGGTGGGAGAAGAGAGAATGCTCGTGCATGTGTATTCATGAGAGAGAGAGAGAGGGAGAGAGGTGTGTGTGTGTGTGTGTGTGTGTGTGTGTGTGTGAGAGAGAGAGAGAGAGAGAGAGAGAGAGAGAAAGGGGGTATATTGCACGTGTATGTGTGTGTGTGTGTGTGTGTGTGTGTGTGTGTGAGAGAGAGAGAGAGAGAGAGAGAGAAAGGGGGTATATTGCATGTGTATGTGCATGCATGTGAGAAGAGAGAGGATATTTGTGTGGGAGATTGTGAGAGAGAGAGACATACATGCACACACATGAATGTACATGTATACATGCACACACACAAATGCATATGCATGCACATAAGCACATACATATACACACATACACACGCTCACATACATAAGTACACATGTACACACATAGATGTGCCCACCAATACATGTACACATGTATGCATAGATACACACGCATACATATTTGCACGTGTACATGCACACACATATGTATGTGCACATGCGTACACATAGACACAAAGATACACACACGGACACATTCACATGCTCACACACACATACATGCACACACACGGAGAGGGTGGAAAGAGAGAGAAAGAGAGCAAG